>NC_140933.1:103031975-103139475 GCF_014529385.1 Adiantum capillus-veneris | reverse complement strand
ACAATATTTCCCGAACACTAATTAAAGGACCCTTTGTACGTGTGGCGGTTTTGTAACACGTGTGCAGTGCTGGTGGCCCGCTTCGTGTCCCGCCTCTCTCTTGCGCTGCGCGCAGTCCCCTCTCTCTCAGGCTTCAACACGATCACTGCCGTTTGGCTCAGAGGCCACTGCTGCGAGGCGTCGGATGAAGCAGACAGTGACGCGTGGTGCAAGGGGGGGGGGGGGTGGTTGGGGAATTACCTCCCCCTTTATAGATAGTATAGATGGGCTCCAAAACAAAGCCAACATTAAGTGGATGTAATTTGTGATGCAAATATTAGGAATTCATGATGGGGATAACCTTTGTTGTGACCAGACCTTGACACGAGCTTTCTTTTGATGCCATTTTCTTTCAAAATCATTAATTGTAGTGAGAGATTCACTCATTTCATTCCAAAGATTCTCTATTTGGCTCTTAGAGTTAAGTTGTCGCGCAAGGTTGCACATCAACTTTTAGAGTATATCCGTACACTTCGCATCTTTAGCCCATGCAAACTTTTCCCCGTTCCTTTGATCGAAAATGGTTGTGATAAATAGCAAAAAGAAACCCCTGTGTGTGTGTGAGAGAGAGAGGGAGAGCACGAGCGAACGAGCGAGCCATCCCTAAAAGAGTTACAGTCCATATACATCTTGGCCCCTTTCTAAGTGTTTTTGTGGGGTGTGGGAGAGAGAGAGACTCTTATGAAAAAAACAAAAAGAGGCCTTGTTTGGTTGTGGGTGGGTGACACTACTAAGGTCCTTGTCACATTGGGGCGGACATCCCACCTTCTTTCACAAGCATGGCCATCCCTTTCATGTCACACTTGGATTTAGTTAACAAAGTGTCCGTAAGTTTCAACAAACAAGCTTTGGCCACATGGTAGAGCCACCGGCTCTCACGTTGACGCGCACAATTCACATCGTGTCGCGGGCTTTCTCGTGTCGCCTTTTGTCAGATGGCTGCACCTTCAAAAACTTGGGCAAACATGTAAAGCCTTCCCTTTGATAGGGGATCGCGGCCATGTTTTACTTTTCGCCCCAACCAATATACATGCGCCATCTCAACATGGGACGCTTTTGCCCGCCCCAATGTGACACATGCCTAAAAACTCTAGCGTTCTTGAAAATTTGACAAACATCAACTTTTCATGTATATTTTGTCTTTTCATTATCATTATCGACAACCTTTTAAATGTACTTATAATAGAGAAGCATTAATTGTATAAGAAGCACAATTATCAACCTTTGTGGCTTGTATTAGTGTGATGGTTTTATCAACAAATGTGAAAAGTCGTGTTAACATTCTAATACAAGACATTCTGACACACTTTAATTTAACACCAGTCTTGTAATTGGACATTCAAGTGTTCAAAGACACTAAAGTGTTTTGTTTCCCTCCAAATCTTTAATCTTTATGTTTATTTTATATAAATAGAAATTGAAATTTTGAGATTTTGTAATTTTGTAGAAAGTTGAGGAGTTGCAGAGCAGGGTTGCCCATCAACATTTGAGTATATCCATAGACTTTGTATCTTGAGCCTATGCAAACTTTTCCCCCTGCCTTTGGGCAAAAGTGTTTGTGACGGATAGCAAAAAGCAACCCTCATGTGTGTGTGTGTGTGTGTGTGTGTGTGTGTGTGTGTGTGTGTGTGTGTGTGTGAGAGTGAGAGAGAGAGAGAGAGAGAGAGAGAGCGAGAGAGAGAGAGAGGAAGAAGAGGATTTTAATGGCGTAGGAAACTATCCAAGAGACCTCAAAGATCTATCCGACGAGAGTTGAACTCAAGACCTGTTATTCAAGAGGGAAAGAGAGAGCCATTCCTAAAAGAGTTATGATCACCCATAAAGTTTTTGAGTATGTCCATAGCCTATGCATCTTGGGCACCTTCGTAAGTGTTCTCCAGTAGGTAAAAGACTTTTAAAAGTTTGCATTTGATAATAGAGAAAGAAAAATTATCCATTTGGTAAAAGCAACCTTATTGGGTATTCTGGGGGGAGAGAGAGAGAGAGAGAACTACTCATAAAAAACTGTTTGGTTGTTGGTGGGTGGGTAGGAGAGCCTACTACTGTTCTTGAAATTTTAAGAAACATTAATTTGTGACTAAACAAACATACAAATGAGATTTTATACACTACAATTGGTTTTTCTCTTAGGGATTTTTTAATGATTTATTGATATTGATAAGAAAGTTTAATATTATAATGTTTTATTCAATGACTCTAGGGGCAAATGAGACTTTGCAATGTAGCAATATCTCTTACTTATAATTTACACAAACATCAATCATTTTAACTATATATAACATGATGCAACTTAAACTCATGAAAATGAAATTTTTTTGCATGAAAGTTGTGTATTAAACAAGTGGAAGTTTACACAATTTAATACTTGTAATAATATCTAGAAAGAGAATCCTTTACGGATCCATTTCTTTATCATGATGCTAAAAAGAGGGAGGAGACAATTTTATAACCCTAGAAGTTGTTTATCAAAGACCCTAAAAACAAATCTAGGAGGTTTGTTTTTAGATGCATTTGGTATTTTATTCAAACTAGTAAAACTACGTCGCCTTCGGTCACGGCATGACCCCTCTTACCCTCAAGCCTTTTCTTCCTCGTAAATTTCATAAAGCAAATCAAAAAAAGTACTCTCTCTCTCTCTCTCTCTCTCTCTCTCTCTATCCTTCCTTTTGGTCTCATAGATCATAATGTCCTTTTGGAGGCATGGATTCGTTTTGTGTTATCTCTATGCAATGGCATGTTTGAATTTGGAAAACAGTTTGACACAGTCATCACATCTTTCCAAAAAGAAGGCTATAAATAACAGTATGGTCGGCCGCCTTCAACGGCCTCTGTGCGTGTGTGCGCATGCGTGCGCTATTTGTCTATGTCGTCAAGGCTACAGGAAACACAGCCAGATCAAGCTGCTTTTTGTGATGTGGTCGGGGGAGGGTCCGACATTCCTCCATGCCTCTATATAGTATAGATAGTGTGTTCTTTTCAAGCAACCCACTATCACAAATATCAACATGTATCCTATTGCCTTGTACAAATCCTTCTTCTTAGCATTTGTCTGCCTCGCTGTCGTGCCATGCCTTGGAGCCCCAAGCTACAAACGTCTCACTGCAGATCTCCCCCTCTAACTTGCCATGCAAGTGAATGTGATTGCATCTGGAGAGACGCCCTCGCTTGGCATCTACCAAAAAACAACACATAGCTTCTTAGCCCTG
The DNA here is from genome assembly GCF_014529385.1 of Adiantum capillus-veneris. Lineage (NCBI taxonomy): Eukaryota > Viridiplantae > Streptophyta > Polypodiopsida > Polypodiales > Pteridaceae > Adiantum > Adiantum capillus-veneris. The sequence goes on along the minus strand of NC_140933.1, from coordinate 103,136,230 downwards.
CCCAAGTTGGACATATCCCACAATCAGTGCATTCCAAGAGACGACATCCCGGATAGGAAGCTCCTCGCGCACTTTTTGTGCTTTATGAAGTGTATCACATTTGGGATACATGTCGACCAAGGCAATGCCAGGCACGACATTTTCTTTCAACAACCCCAATCTAACAATATCATCATGTATTCTTTTGCCCATATCAGCGTCTTGTGTAATGTCACATGCCTTCAAGGTGCAAGTATATGTGATTGCATTTGGAGAGATTCCCTCTCTCTACAGCTACTAATTATGATTAATGCACAAGAAAGCTAACTTATGATTGGGGCCTTGTGATAAGTGCACACGCAACATATGATCTCATAATCATTCATTGTCAGCTTAGAAAGAAGAGGTCCACCCATAAAGTTGGAAAAGAGTCAAAAGGCAAGGGCTCTAGCTTGGGAGACAAGTAATCTGCTACTTTTAGCACATTCATGGCTTTTGGGTTGATCTAGGGAATCATCTCTCACGGAAGATGTGTATGTGTATACAAAGTATGTATGAGCTAACAAGTCATATTTAGGCTCATCAAAAACCTCTCTTCAAGCTCCATTTCTTTCTCTCTCTTGTTTGTTCTTATACGTAATAAAAAATATAGAGCGACACGACAAAGAAAGGGAGTTTATTAATTCCAAAAACTTCTCGTTCAAGTCACATAATCATGTTTAATTACTTATCTTTAAACTTGATCTCTCTTCTACGCAATTCTCGTAATCAAATAACTTTGAGAGAGAGGCTAGTATTACAAGCGCAAACCCAACAAACAAGGCTACTAATTATCTCATTTGTGAAGTTCTAAGTAGATTCATAGAGCGCAATAATTAATGAAGAGTTTGAGACAAAGGCTAGTATAACAAGTGCAAAATCAACAAACAAGGCTACTAATTATCCAATTTGTGAAGTCCAAGTCTTCATAGAGCGCAAAATAAAGAGTTTGATAGAATAAAAGATCTCAAAAGGACAACTTTATGGACCCTGTGTATCGAGGAAGAGGCGGCGAGTTGGTGGGGGTGGCTGCCCTGATGTAATTATAGTCTCTGGATGATGTCATGGCTCAACAAGAGCATGACTAGACCATGTAATTTTTTGGGTTGTTCAATATAATTCACTCACAATTGTGAGTTTTGCAAAAAAAAATAAAAAAATAGGCAATACCAATTCCACAAACATATTGTCCACCACTACCTTTACTCTAATATTAGTAACAATTGAGGACATTTATCTTTTAAGCTCGAGGAATGTAACAAAAATATGTATTTGATTATTATAATAATTCTTTTTGGATTTGGTCGTATTGAAGATAAAATTTTATGGTGTTTGACATATAGTAGATTAGAGGGTTAGATGGAAGACTACAAGACTTTGTTTTGGCTGCATCTCAGTTACCCACACTGGAATGAATCTATTTTTGTCGTAAAAATTTTCCCTTCTCCACTTCTCTTCTCTTCCCTTGCGTATATGTCCATAGCACTATGGTTGCGGACGTTGATAGCAATCAACTACATCTATGCCAATTTGAAAACATCAATCACATACAATAAATTGGAAAGTGATTTGATTAGGCAAGCACAATCTAGATCTAATTTGTAAAACAAATTCTCTTGATTGAATTTGTGATTTGGTAACCCAAGCACAATCTTGATCAAATTTGTGAGCATGATCTTACTAGAATGTATTTTTGAAAAGTTGAATTTGTTTGCATAAAACTGAGACTAGCTTTGTCTAATCCATAATATGTCAAGAAGTGCTCATAACCCTAAGCAAAAAAATGACGACACCTCCTTGGATATGTTCAAAATTTTGTGGATATTCATCTCTACACAAGCAACTATTTGCAAGAGACCTTGGAACTGAGTAGTGTATGATACGCACATTCAATCTCCCTCATAAAGAACTTCAAACTTTTCTAGAAGTTAGGACAACTTTAGAAACATCCGCCCATTCTCTTTGGACAAGGCAAACAACCAAGGGCATTGCCAAGTGATACAGAAAAGCCATATTTTGATTCACACAAACTGGAGGGACAGAAGCTGGCAACACCGTCACATCCATCATGGGTATTTTCATGGGTACAACTAGCATAGTAGCTTTTCAGCAATAGTTTCATGCATGAGATTTCATCTTCAGACCATCCACTCGTGCCTCAGATGCTGTAACCACCCCAACCAATAGATTCTCATGACCAACACCAATTACAGGTAAACCATCTGCTCATGTGTCGGATGCTTTAACCACCCCAACCAATAGCTTCTCATGAACAACGCCAAGGAAACAACATACGTGTCCGTTGTTTGTGAATGTCTCACTACCCATCCATTGAGCTAGGTACTTTTTGGGCCACCCATTGACATCAAGTGTTAGGATGGGCAATGCCTAGAAAATTGGTTGTCACTGATCATCAACTAAAAGCTTAAAATGGCATTTCGCCACGGAAAAAAGTTCTAGAATCAAGAGAAAAATCCAAGCACTTCACTCATTTCCCTGCACCAAAAAGATTTTGAAAGTAAAAGGCCAAGATCATTTTGCCTGCATCTTCAACTTGGGATACACATGTCTATACTCTCATCCCATTGATAAGAAATTTTCTTTTGGTTGCCAACTCTTCTCGAGTAGTGGGTTCGAGCTTGAGCCCTCGTAGTTCCCCTCTTCGTGTTCTCATCAAACCTTGCCAAATTTTCATCTTGAAAATTAAGGCCCAATGGAATTAGAACCTAAGTGCTCAGTTGAGCTTGAGTTGTATTACTCACAAAAGGTAACAAAGAGCCCTTGCATATCCTTTGCAGAGGGGTTTCCAGAAGAGAACACATGCTCCCCGGAGTAACCTTACTTGTGTTGCTTACAGTTTTGGTTCCTACTACAAAGGAGTTTCCACCAGCATGTTTCCAGAACAACATTAGAGTCCAATGACATTACAACGGTTTTTATCCGAGAATTTAACACAAAATATGTGAACATAAGTACTGACCACAAGCTAAAGAAGCTAAAATTATCACTCTTTACAAGGTTTGTTGTACCTGAGCAGAGATGCATGTGTGTTTAAAGAGGTCACATTGCCAAACATCGAAAGCAATTGTACAAGAAGCTGTGGTGGATGACCCAGAGCCTAATTTGAGGTCTGTGTCCCATAGTCAGGATTCCGGATGAACCCAATGGTGGGGTAAAGTTCTCTTCTCTGCGCTGCAGCCGGGTATGACGGAGACGCATGGAGTAGAGAATGATAGCCAAGCAGAATGTCGATGAACCCAATCCTCTTCGTAGGCTTCTTTGGCGGTAGGGTCGCCGACGCCGCAGCTACACTCGACGACGAAGGTGTCATATTGTTTGTTCCTGTGCCTACCCTCCTTTCCGAGTTTCCGGATGATGTGCCTTCGCCGCTTTGCCGGGTGATCCAGCGGAATGACGTGCTCTTCTTGGCGCCAAGCTTTGCCGATGTGGGCGAGACCGGGGCACTGATGCTGAAGGACGTGGTTTTCTTGTGCAAGCTTGGCTGTGAGAGGGTGGGGGGGGAGAGGGGGGGGCTCTCCTCCACTGTTGGGCGCCTCATCTTCTCGTAGGAGTAGACATCATCGATGGATCCGCAGGGTAACATGATGGTTGGCATGCAAATGCACACACACACACACACAATTGTGGCAAGCAGAGTGGACTCTCTAGGGTAGGAGAGGAAATGCAAGCTATGGCGTGTGTGTGTGTGTGTGTGAGAGAGAGAGAGAGAGGAAAGGAGTGGAGTTGATGTGCAGGTAGAGATGGGACACGTCTCTTGTCCTTGTGATTTCGTTCCCGAGACAGTTGTTGAGAGAGCGTTTTTAAGGATTGAGCAAGGAAAAGGATTACCGTTTGTAACGATTTTATTTTTTACTAGCCCTGGTTCGAAGCACCAATGTGTAAACCATTGAATTGAAGGAAAGTACCGTCACCTACCTCACCCCTTCATTTGATGCCTGTCTCACATCAATTCACAACACAATCACAAGCCAAGGCAACGCCTGTGATGAATGTTTACCACCTTAAATAGCAACGCTCCTTATCCTGCTGTCCAAAAGCTTGCGCATCTAAAAGATTTCATGTTTTATGCCAATGCCACACATCTTTGCCACACCCATGATAGGATATAATATTAACTAGCATTCGCACACGAGCAAACTTAGGGTGCGTTCAGACTACATGAGCCCCCTCAAAAAGCTCCACCCACCTTTTCCATGCAGAAAAAGCCCACCCTAGTAACCATCAACTGTTACAATTCACACTACGCATGGTTCGCTTGCAAGGCCTTGCACTTTTTGATTCATATTGTCAAACGTCTCTCATCCCTAATTGGTTTGACCAGCGGAGAACACTTTCGTGCAAAGTAGGGTGTGAGTCATCATGCCAACTTGGGTGTTGGGCATCCATGAAAGTTGCAATGTGAATGGTGCAATGAGGGCATTGCCCATGCATTGGTCCACATCACATACTCTAGGCTGAGCATGGACAATCTGAACCCTACCTTAATCACAATACTTTGATTTGTGAGCAATTCTGGGATGGCAACAGGAAGTGCTGGAAAACAGCTGACTCTTTAGCCATCCAATTTCAACTGGATGGCTTTGAGATCTTACTAGTCTATAGGTGATGAAAGAGCTTGATAAGGTGGTGATGCCAATTTGTGAATCCAACTTTCAATGGGAAGCTTGGAGATGGCCCGGAAGAAGCCTCTTTTGGAAACCACACTCTAAAGGCATTTACCATGCATTAATGCACAAGGCTAATTGGTGTAGCCTCCTCAACAAATTATGGAAGAGGCATTGGACGGAAAAACGATGGGAGGGAGTCATGGAGAACATCTGGAAGCCAAGATGGCCTCATTATATGAAGATATTCCTCTGGAAAGTGATGTGGGGTGCTCTGCCAACGGGCGTAAAGATACAAGAAAGAGGCATCGGGTCTGATCGTTGCTCGGGGTGCAGAATAGCCACTGAAGACCTAGCCCACCTTTTCATGGGATGCCAGGCAATCAGGGGCATGGCTGGGAAAATATGCAAGTGGATTCAAAGGACATGGAAAATTAAGTTCTTCAAGAATGATCTGGATGGGAAGTCCTGCTCTCTAGTCTGCACTCAAGTAATCAGGTACTACTTCTTGCACCATATTTGGCAAGCAAGGAACCGCCGCATGTTTGAGGGGGATCTAGTTGTGGCAAGCTTTCATGAAATAACGCAAGAGAGCAGATTGATGATCCACATGATCGGATGTAAACAAGCCTCAGAGGACTTGTCTAGAACAATACATAACATCTTGTAATAAGTAAAGCCGAGGAGTAGGAGTGGTTTCTCTGCCAAGCAGATTACTTGTAATCCTTTGACCCTCAAGGCTCGGTCTGAGCTTGAGGATTGGTGTATATTTCTGTTCTTAATACTATCCACTCACAATTGTGAGTTTTGCAAAAAAAAGAAAAGATTCTATCCTAAAGCTTCTAAGCTTAGAATCGAAGCAAAAGAGCATGCAGCTTAGCGATGTAGATGGAACATGGGGCCCTTTGCACATTCCTGCCTTTCCATCCCTCTGCTCCAACACTAGAACCACCACCCCCCCCCCCCCCCCCCCCCAATCTAAAGAAAAAATTTGGAATCTTGCTAATGTGTCAACTTGTGATTTGCTGAAAAGTGGCCTAGTATTGGTCCTTGAGTGTCCCTAAGCTCTGGAAAAACTCAAATATTGACTATTTTTAAATTGAGCATTCAAATTAACTCTAAAACATTTCAATCTTGGTACTCCCTTATTCGTATTTTCATGAGGAATATGATGTAATTTTCACATTTCAAAATCTGTAGAAATTTGTAAATCCCCCCAAATTTATGAAATTTTTTTTTAAGTGCTTCTAAAGTGGCTCCTCTACCCTATGTTGAAAGAAACACAAAGCTTCTTCTTGCACAAGGCCACATTCACCTTGCAAAGAGTCTTTGACATGGCTATACTAAATTAAGCGCTTCTTTTCATTTGTTAGAACGGGTGTGTTGATAATAGTAACAGTCACTAGACAAGGACATCGAGGTTGGTAATTACCAGGACCAGTTATTGTGGTAATTGATACAATGTACACTCAGTCAGAGAGCTAGTCGAAAGACTATAAATAGGGCCCATTACTCAACTTTATGGGCTATTCTTGGCTATTGATCTCTTGTATCTTGTTTGGGAGCTATTGTTCAAGCTTTGTATGCTCTTGTATCTTGTAATCCTAATTAAGCTCTGAGTAGACTTGACTCATTTGTTGTATTGATTTACTTTGAATACATTCTAGTTTTAGTCTTCAGTTCCATTGTTCATTCTCATTTCCAGTTTCAGCCTTCAATGTCATTTCTAGCTCTCGTCTTACATTTCAGTTCTAGTGTTGTCCGATCTGAACTAACTTTAACTACCAACTTGGAATAACTGTCATAAGTGATCAATTCATTCCATTTTAGCAATCATCGTGGCTTGAGCTAGGTTGCTTTGGACAGATGAATTATCTCCCAATTGGAATTAGAGTTCTCAAAAATCAATCATGACGCCGAGACGAGTTTCACGTGGTAGAACACCAGCTACCAAATTTATGGATGATCCGAACTGCATCAACCCAATCCAAGAAGAGTCAGAGCCAAGCTTTGAGACTGAGAGAGAACCTGGGAATGAGACAAACGTTCCTCCAGAACCAAGAATATATTATGAATCAAGGGATTCTCAGCACTCAACTCGTTCCAGGCACAAATACAGGCAGAGTGAGGAGAAAGATGGACCCGATCTCATGGATCTTAGAGTAGCCAAAAACATGTTGAAGAAATGTGAGGGCAGCAAGAGAAGTCATCGATCAAGACATAAACCAACAAAGAAGAGGGTAGAGGACACAGTGACTGAGACTGAAAAATACAATGATTGGGAAGCTGATACAAATCATTATAGTAGAAGGAGATCAAAAGACAAGAAACCAGTTCACAAAACCAGAACCAGTCACATTGAACATTCCACCAAAAAGGAGGCAAGAAGGACAACCCAATTGTCCACATTCAGGCATTTTAGCAGTATTACGCAGAACTCAAGGATATTGACAAAGATGAATGGGAATAATATTTTGCCCAGACACTGAAAGAGGGAGCCAGGAAATGGTATTACCAAACCTTGTTTGCTAGCTCAGGTGTTACAATAAGCTCATTAAGGCTTTTCTATTGGAATATTCAGACAACAAGGGAGATTCAGGACATCCTATGCGAGATAGACAAGATCAAACAAGGTAAGTTGTCGATTAGGAGCTACGTGGAAAAGATAAATAAAATAATTAGAAAATTGCAAGAACCTCAAAAAAATGAATGAGAGCCTCGCTTTTGAATGGTTTTATAAGCAAAAAATTAAGGGAACACAAAGCCCCATAACCTACAAAGAAGCTTAATGATTCGGTGCAAATAGTACATTCCAATTTTAGACTCTAGTTCCAGTGTTGATTCTCATTTTCAATTTTAGTGTTCAGTGTCATTTCCAATTTCGGTCTTACATTTCAGTTCCAATGTTGTCTGGTCTGAACTAAATTTAACTGCCAACCTGGAAAAGCTATCATAAGTGATCAGCTTGTAAGCTATCATAAGTGATCAGCTTGTTCCAGGGTGCCCCCTACTTGTGGGCTTTCTTCAATGAAGACTCTTCTACCTCCTCTCTACCAAAAAAGGCAGAGTTGCACTCAAGGCCGGAGTGGACTGTTGGCGCATTTGTGAGCTACCCTCACATTACTGTCTCACTGTGTTTACAATGTCACAGCCTCACAGTGCAAGAGTTTTCTCCTAAGTCTCTTTTCTCTCTGACTATAGGTTGTAGTGGTTTGCTTGCCACGTGGAGAACTCCATGCATGTAGTTGTATACTCATGCTTTAGGAGCATTGTTGTTCATATTGAGGCATAGGTAGAGAGGCCAAGTGTGGCACTCCAAGTGTAAAAGTTACCTTTGACATCTCCATTTGGGAGTGCATCTACTACAATCTCATACCCTTTTTCCGATCCTTCATTTTGCGCTCGATCAAAGGGCTAAGGCTATATTGATCTACACTATTTTTTCTAACTAAAATTAGGAACATGCTTTCTTTGCATTGTTATGTGAGCAAGAAACTTTTGGACAATTCACTTAAATACCATGGTTACTAACCCCATCGTGGCTCAACTCAAAAAATCATTTCTTTTAAGGTAGTTCTTTATATACATTGGAAATGTGTGAAGCTCAAAGGTTCAAAGGTGGTGAGAGGACTTAGGCAACGGTCACATAGGACATATTTTCTAGTTATTCTGACGAATAATTGAGCCTGTCTCATGGTCACACAAGAGTTGAGAGTTGGCATAGTAGAATTGTGTTCGAGGTCTTTTGACTATGTCAATTTTTGGCATAGTTGCACAGTTGTGCCTTGTGGGCGTCTTACAGAAATCTAGTCATGCGGAAGCTTTTGCTGCAAAAAACAAAATATTAAATTTTTTTTGGATACGTGGAAACCTCTCAGTCTATGTGTTGCATGATGATTGGCGGCATGCAGGAGACCTACTGTTGGCAGGCTTGCATGCGTCATCTCTCTCTCTCTCCCATCTCTCTTTAGTTGGTAGTTGCCCACTAGACTCTTCCTGCTAATCTGTAGGAGTTGATAACACGACTCGGTTACATCCGCATGTGACCATGCAGAGGGCATAATCGCCTACTTTAATTGTGTCGAAGCAGAGGAAGGCTTAGTTTTCCGCTACTGAGGTAACATCACATGACCACATCCTTAACTAGTTTCTATGTTTCTATGTATATAGATACATACGATAAAATTTTGGGAGAAAAGAATTAGGGCTAGGTGAGACTCCAGCACATGGAACCTCCTTTTTCTCCTTCTTTGGCTTGGTTTTAAAATGTTCAAAACTCAAGAAAGCAAAGTGCTAATATGGACGCTCGGGCGCAAGCAACACTCAGAGAATTGGTTTAGGACTACTTGTGCCTTGTTGTCAGCAAATGGAATGCCTAGGACGAGGGAAAATCTTGGCCATGGGTAAATAAAAGATCTCAAAAGGACAACTTTATGGACCTTGTGTATCGAGAAAGAGGCGACGGGTTGGTGGGGGTGGTTGCCCTAATGTAATTATAGTCATGGCTCAACAAGATCATGACTAGACCTTGTGATTTTTTGGGCTATCAATATAATTCACTCACAATCGTGAGTTTTGCTACAACAAAAAAAAAAAAGGGTTCAAAACTTTTATTTTCTCTCCTTCGACCCTCCATTATTTGTTACCATATACATGTGGTAGTGATGTGTGTGAACACACTAGGACCGCCGGGACATTTTTTCCCTCTTTAGGAGGTTTTTTCCCCCGTGCATTGTATATACGCCCATCACTCTAGGGCTATCTATCTTTCCATTGCACACTAAGTAACATACTCTCTATTGTGTGCCTTGAGCTTCCTTCGTCTTCTCCAAGCTGTGTGTGTTTCTCTGCAACCCTAATTCCAACAATTGGTATCAGAGCAGGTCACGTCCTCCCGGGCTTAGTCGCCAGCTGCTCCAGCACACGCCTGCTCACTTTCTCCGATTTCAGTGAGCTTTGGCGAGCGTTCGCAGGTCGACAAATATTTTGGGACAGCTCGAAGAGCTGGGTATGCTCAGAATTTTGATTTGGGCTCATTTCGGCCTCCGTTTCCACTACAGGCAGTACTGCACAGGCTATTTCGTCATTTTGTGCAGATTTTTTGTCAGTGTCGTTTTCTGCATAACAGGTGCCTTATAGTCTTTTACGGTTTGTGCTATATAGCACAAGTTGTTCCCGCTCCATTTCTTCTATTTTCGGGCAGTTTTCACATCAGGTGCAGCATTTACCATGGCTGACAACAACAACACAGATGTGTTCAAGATGTTTGATGCTGAGGACAGGTTGGATGGGGACAACTACCCTATGTGGGCTTATATGATGCAACATGTTCTTGTGTCAAAAGGTGTCTGGAACATTGTGCAGGGCATTGATGTACGTCCTGGTTCTGAAGATGTAGGCGATGTTGAGGATGTTACAGGTCTTGCTGCAAGGATTGCAGCTGTTAGAGTTGTTTTGCCTACGGCAGAACAAGCTCGTTGGGATGTTAAGGATGCGCAGGCTCATGCATTGATTGCGTTGTCTGTGAAGCGCACCATTATTCCTCACATCCGTTCAGCAAAATCTGCAAAACAGGCTTGGGATATTCTAGCAGGTCTTTATGCAAGCCGCAATGAGGCTAAAATTGCTTTGCTGCGTAAAGAGCTAGAGTCGAAGATTATGCATGAGGAAGATGATATGGACACTTTCCTTGCTAGTGTCAAGGATATCAATGAGCAACTCATTTCTGCAGGTGAAGTCATTTCGGACAGTTCCCTTGTGCAGACTGTTCTTGATGCCTTACCAGATTCCTACCAGACTTTTGCTAGTACTTGGAGACTGATGACCCAAGGAAATCCTGAAGTTGTCAAGTTTGATGCATTATGCACATTGCTGTTGCAAGAGTCACTTTCTAGAAAAAACAGGACTAGGCAGCGCAGTTGAACAGGCTTTTATTGCTTCTCAAAGAAAGGGTGGTAACAGTAATGCAGCCACTTCTTATGGTTCTGCTGCGAGTGGCAAAAATTCTGTTCCTAATGCTTCTGGTGGCAGCACTTCGTCTGGCAATTCTGGTGATAAGGGCAAAAAGAAGATGCGTTGCCATTATTGTAAAGCCAATGATCACTTGATCAAGTCGTGTCCTAAGTTGAAGGCCAAAGAGGCTAAGAAGAAAGAGGGTGGTTCCACTGCAAATGCTGGTTCCACTACAAATGCAGCCATTGTTGAGTCTTCTGTGAAAGGAGATTGTGATGCTGATGTTGATGCAGAATGGGCTTTTAGCGCAGAGTGCACTTACAATCCTGCTGTCCATGATGCATGCTTGTCAGTTGCTGCAGATTCACATGTGTGGTATTTCGACAGTGGTGCTACAAAGCACATTACCTCACATCGTGAATTGTTTACCTCTCTCGAGTCTGTCCCTCATGGGAATTCAGTCACTTGTGCCAACAACGCCTCTTATCCAGTTCAGGGAGTTGGAAAGATTGTGCTCACTGCTGCTAATGGCAGTTCCTTCACAATTGTTGATGCACTTTATGTACCTGGGATCAAGAATAATCTCTTGTCTATATCCGCACTTGCTAGACTTGGACTTGTAGTCAAATTTGTGGATGACAGATGTACAGTTCATGATCTCAGTTTTGGTGATGAAATTGTTGCATCTGGGCTTTTGTGCCGTGGGCTGTATAAGCTCACTTTGTATGACAAGTGTGGACAAAATTTTGCAAATGCTGTTGCAGATTCAAGGGCTATTTCAGATGCAAAACTTTGGCATGCACGTTTTGGTCATCTGAATTTTGCCAGTTTGCTGCGTTTGCAGAAATCTGATATGGTTGCTTCTTTGCCGCCTCTTGAAGCACCTGTCAAACATGTTTGTGAAGGCTGTATTCTGGGTAAAATGCAGTGTTTTAAGTTTCCAAAGGATGGTTCAGTTAGGGCCACATGCAGGTTGCAGCTTGTGCATAGTGATGTTTGTGGGCCCATGCAAACTCCGTCCTTGGGCAATTACCTGTACTTTGTGACTTTCATTGATGATTACTCCAGGCATGCATGGGTATTTCCGCTTAAAGCGAAGTCCGAAGTTTTTATGTGCTTCAAACAATGTTTGGCTATGGCTGAAAATGTCTCAAAATGTACTATGGGCACCCTCCGTTCCGATCGAGGGGGGGAGTATATGTATCATGAATTTAATGCATTTCTGGCTAGTCGTGGGATAAAACACCAATGTACAGTGCCTTATACACCTCAGCAAAATGGTGTTGCTGAGAGGAAAAACAGGTCACTAACGGAAATGGCACGATGTATGGTCAAAAGTCAAGCTTTGCGCATTCTTTTTGGCTTGAGGCCATCATGTGTGCCACTTATGTACTTAACAGGTGTCCTACGAAAGCTTTGCAGTTTATTACTCCATATGAAGCATGGCATGATAGAAAACCTTCTATTGAGCACATGCGTGTTTTTGGCTGTTTGGCATATGCTTTGGTGCCACAAGTGCAGCGCAGGAAATTGGATGATAAGGCTATCAAATGTATTTTTGTTGGTTATAGTGCTGAAAGCAAAGGTTACAGGTTGTATCATCCGCAAACAAAACGTATTCTGGTTTCACGGGATGTAGTGTTTGTGGAAGACTCTGTTCAGCCCTTGCTGTCATGTACTAGAGACAGTAATGTAAGCTCACAGGACATTTATGACACTTTGTTGCCTCTTTTCAGTGGTGGAAATACGAATGTAAGTTCCAATGAGGCAAATGTACAGCCTATGGGGGTTTCTGAAAATGTTTTAGAACAGCCTATTACTGATGCAGATGTACATGATGTACTTGATGAGGAAAGGGCTGAAAATGAGCAGGCTAGAGGTATGCCAAAATGGCTGGTGCACACTTTGCGTGACAGTAAATTGGATGCACCTTTATCTAGTCGTACTCGTTCAGGCTCTCGCCATGCATCTAATGCATCAGATGTTATGCTTTGGCTGTGTCTAGTTTACATGATGTTGAGGAGCCTCTATCTTTTGATGAAGCACAGAATTCAGAAAATTGGATTACTGCCATGAAATCAGAATATGATGCACTTATAGAGAATGACACATGGACTTTATGTGATTTGCCTCCTGGCAAAAAGGCCATTGGTACGAAGTGGGTTTACAAGTTGAAATGCAAGCCGGATGGTGAGATCGATCGCCATAAGGCTCGACTTGTTGCAAAGGGTTATGCACAGCAAAAAGGCATAGATTATGAAGAGACTTTTGCTCCCACTTGTCGTATGACTACTGTACGTTTTCTATGTGCATTGGCAGCTCATTTTGGTTGGGATGTACATCAATCAGACATTGTTACTGCTTTCTTGAATGGTGACATATTTGAGGAAGTTTATGTAAGGCAGCCTCGCGGTTTTGTCATAAAAGGACAAGAGGACAAAGTGTGCAAATGTAAGAAGGCTTTGTATGGGTTGAAGCAATCTCCTCATGCTTGGTATGAGAAAGCTGACACTCATTTGGTTAAACGAGGCTTTCGTAACAGTCCAACAGAAAGCACATTGTATGTAAAGCGTGAGGATGATGTATTTGTCATTGTGGTTCTTTATGTTGATGATTTGCTGATCACTGGACCAAATGAGAGACATATTGCTGAATTTAAGGCTGATTTGAATGCTACTTTCAAGATGAAAGATTTGGGGTTGTTGCATCATTACTTGGGTATACAGTTTAAGCAGTGTGATGGTGGTATTGCCTTGTGTCAGAAAAGTTACATAGAGACATTGCTATGTAAGTTTGGACTTGAGGATTGCAAACCTATTGCCACTCCCATGGAAACAGGTTTGAAGTTGAGTCTACATGATGCTGGCGATCCTGCTGATGTCACTCTTTACCAAACTGCTGTTGGCTGCCTCATTTATGTATGCAACACGAGGCCAGATATTCAGTTTGCAGTCTCGCAGGTCAGCAGATTTATGCATAGCCCAAGGTCTAAGCATTGGCAGGCTGTCAAGAGGATTTTCCGCTACCTTAGTGGCACTTTACATCTTGGCTTGTTTTATCCCAAGGGGGGATCATTGCCGCCAGACTTACATGCTTTTTCGGACTCAGATTGGGTTGGTTGTTTTGACACGCGAGTGTCCACAAGTGGTTTTTGTTTCATGCTTGGCAGTTCATGTATATCATGGTTGAGTAAGAAGCAACCTACTGTGGCCACTTCGAGTTGTGAGGTTGAGTACAGGGCAGTCTTCACAGCTACGGTTGAGTGTGTATGGCTCAGACGCCTTATGGCTGACTTGGGTGTTGGACAGGACACTGCCAACACTATCTACACTGACAGTCAGAGCGCATTGGTAGTTGCGAGGAACCCAGTTTTTCATGCTCGCACAAAGCACATTGAGGTGCATTACCACTATGTCAGGGAGAGGCTCTCAGCAGGAGAGATCAGCTTGGCTTATGTGCCAACACAGGACAACCTTGCAGATCTTTTCACAAAGGCATTGTCTTGTGAGAAGCTTGAAGCTTTCCGCAAAGCTTTGGGCTTACTCCCCTTTGTGGACTGATCCTGTCCTCAGGGCATGGCACTTCCCTTTACTCATGTGCCAGCTCTCGTTCACCGCATCACTCCAGGGGGGATTTGTTACCATATACATGTGGTAGTGATGTGTGTGAACACACTAGGACCGCCGGGGCATTTTTTCCCTCTTTAGGAGGTTTTTTCCCCCGTGCATTGTATATACGCCCATCACTCTAGGGCTATCTATCTTTCCATTGCACACTAAGTAACATACTCTCTATTGTGTGCCTTGAGCTTCCTTCGTCTTCTCCAAGCTGTGTGTGTTTCTCTGCAGCCCTAATTCCAACATTATTAAAATCCTTCACTCACTCTCTACTCCAACATTTTATGTATATACCTTCTCCCACCTTCATTGGAGCACCAAGCAAGTTCCTCATCCTTCTCTCTCTCTCTCTCTCTCTCTCTCTCTCTCTCTCACACACACACACACACACACACACACACACCTCACATTGCCACACTAAGCAAAGTCATTTATCTTCTCCTACCTTCATTGAAAAACCAAGCAACAACAACCCCCCCCCCCCCAAACACAAAACACCTTCGATTACCACACCAAGAAAGCTCATTCCCCTTCTTGTGCCTCCATTGTGGCACCAAGCAAGCTGCTTCTTCCACTACTACTTTTGTTTATTCACATATGGCAACCTCTACCACCCCAAAAACGGCCAAAGGATGAATTCATCGGATTTGTATGCCACAATACAAAAGGTGTAGATGGTGAGTGGATGCCACAAGAGTTCATCAAAGGTGTTAGACAAAGTAAAGTGCATGATCATGTTCTCTTATTTAAAGCTTTTTTTTAAAGTTCTAAAACAAGCACATGCATAACAAAGCTAGACATACATTTGACTTTTGCATGTGAAGCATTGAATGATCTCAGTATGTCTCCCAAATTTTGCAAGCAGGTCTCATTAGACTGAATCTACTAAGATGCTCAAGTATGTAGTTATCTCGCGGAGAGGGCAAAAACGGGGACCTGCCAAGTGGAAGAGAGAGAGAGGGAGAGAGAGAGACATCTGCCATGTGGCCCGACAACCAGAGAGGCGGACATATTTTTAATACAATTGCAAGTTGCCATGCGCCAGGACACGCAAAGAGAGAGAGAGAGAGAGAGAGAGAGAGAGAGAGAGAGAGAGAGAGAGAGAGAGAGAGATTTTGATGGGGCTGATGCGCATTGGAGGTACCATTTGTGTCTCTCTATCTTGTGCATCCTTGCGCAGCATCGGCGATGGGCTACTACAACGAGTGGAGGGTTGATCCCTTAATCAGCAACAACGATGGGGTTGGAGCAATGAGTGCAAGCTTGCAGTTAGATGCAAGGCGACGATGAGAGAATGAAGGGCGTGCGGAGGGCTGGCGACATTAGCATCAATTGGGGATCGAGGGCAGGGGTGGGGAGAGCTTCCC
Source organism: Adiantum capillus-veneris (assembly GCF_014529385.1). Lineage (NCBI taxonomy): Eukaryota > Viridiplantae > Streptophyta > Polypodiopsida > Polypodiales > Pteridaceae > Adiantum > Adiantum capillus-veneris. The sequence continues at coordinate 103,120,651 of NC_140933.1, read as the reverse complement.
TACGTCGTCAGAGACTTGGCATGGGTAAGCGAGCGCGATGGGTGATGAGGATGCCAGTCTCTGATAGATTCAAGAGGGAGAGCTGCAATGTGGCGTTATCGGCATCGTTGCCTTTCGCGCCTTTGAGAAAGAAAGAATCTGTATAGATTCAATTTAATAAAATTGCGCAGACCCAGTATGTTAATGGAAATTCAATTTGTAAAGGGTTCCTTTCGTTGGAGAGCCTCATTAATAATAGCATGTTTTGGCCTACATAATGTCTTTAGTAGTACTCTTTACTACTTAGTAAAACATGGAACTCTTGGGATGAATTAGTGGCACATAGTAAGTTAATGATGTCAAACCTTTTCCCTTTCCTTTTCTTGTAGTAGGGGCATTTACTAAGCCTGTTTTGACAAATTTTAAAAGAAATAAATTAATGTTTTTGTACGAAACTATAGGTTTAATATAAAGCATAGAAAATAATAAAACAATTTAATGAAATACACTTTTTTAAAGTTCTTAAACGAAAGAACTCTTTTGATAAATTAGAATATTAGAAAAAAATTCAATAATTCTATACTTCACATCATGGAATCAAACTTCTATGAATGCACTCTTTAACCCTGTTTGAGCAGGCCACCAATCAGTCTTAATGAAGAAGAGAGTAAGACATACATTTGATGTCAAGTATTGGCTGATTGAAATTTTCTTTTATGTTTTAGTTTATAAAAGAACCCTTTCACTTAAGAGGCTCATATGGGTCTATTTCATTAACATTAGTTTTGCACGACAAACTTCTTGCTTCGAAGTGGTCTTATCTTAGATTTGGTGGACTCTCTGGGAAACTGATGAGGAAGTGTAAAAGAGCAGTTGAGGTTTTGAAATGGAGGAAAGAAACCAGATACTTTAAGAACTCCATTTTGCAATGGTCCCCTTGGCTCTCTAAAATTTTGGGGTTGTCGCAAAGCCCCTATTGGATAGAAATGGTTAGGAATGTGAATAATAAGGGGCTCATTCGACTAGAGCAATTTTGGAATGGTAACAGTAAGTGCTGGAAAACTGTTGATTTCATAGCAATCCAGTTTCAATTGAATGGCTTTGAGTTATTACTAGTGTAGAGGGTGTTAGAGATTGATAAGGTGGTGATGCCAATTTGTGAATCCAATTTTGAATGGGGCGCTTGGAGATGGCCTGGGAGTAGCCTCTTTTGGGAACCACATTCTAAAGGCATTTACCATGCATTAATGTACGAGGCTAACTGGTGTAGCCCCCTCAACAAATTATGAAGAGGCACTGGACGGAAAAACGATGGGAGGGAGTCATGGAGAACATGTGGAAGCCAAGGTGGCCACAATATATGAAGGTAATTCTATGGAAAGTAATGTGGGGTGCTCTGTCGACGGACATAAAGATACAAGAAAGAGGAATCGGGTTCGATCGCTCCTCGGGGTGCAGAATAGCTACTAAAGACCTAGCCCACCTTTTCATGGGATGCCACGCTGTCAGTGGCATGGCTGGGAGAATATGCAAGTGGATTCAAAGGACATGGAAAATTAAGTTCTTCAAGACTGATCTGCTCTTTGGTAGTAACAGGATGGGTAGTCCTGCTCTCCTTGTGTACACTCAAATAATGAGATACTACTTCTTTCACCATATTTGGCAAGCAAGGAACCGCCGCGTGTTTGAGGGGGATCTGGCTGTGGCAAGCTTTTGTGAAATCATACAAGAGAGCAAAGTGACGATCCACATGATCGGAGGCAAACAAGCCTCAGAGGATTGGTAAAGAACCATTCATGTCATGATGAAAACTTGTAATAAGTAAAACTTTGGAGTAGTTGTGGTCTCTCTGGCAAGCAGAAAACTTGTAATCTGTTGACCCTCAAGGCTCGGTCTGAGCTTGAGGGTTGGTGCATTTTTATGATGTTTTTAATACTATCCACTCACAATTGTGAGTTTTGCACAACAAAAAAAAAAAACATTAGTCTTGTACCAAATACCTAGTTATTAAAATCTCAGGCTAGGGTTGCGACGGTGTGCATAGAGCTCCATTAGGATGCCTATGAGCATGTGACTTGAGAGAGCTCAAGGCGAGGTTGTGACGGGGTTCTGTGGAGCAACCCGCATTAAGATGCAATTCAAAAGTGGGGGGGTGACCCTACATGGACTATGGGATCCTCATGAGGGAGGATTCGAGCAGCAATAGCCATGGAAGGTTTCCTCTCCCTCATTCTCCTCCTATAGTTCTTGCATCAAGAGTGATCCCCCTCCCTCTTTTCCTTGGAGAAGTCTTTGGTGGCCGTCTCGAAGAGCCTTCATCCTCCTAGGGCAATGGTTGGTCGGGTCGGTGGCAGTGGTAGGAGCCTTCTCTGATGAGGCTTGGCTCCCCTTAAAGCCTACATGTCTGTTTGGGAGTCTCCTTTATGTATGAAGTGCGATGGGTCAGGTGGATCGTACTCGAAGGATGTCTTTGTGGTTGGTTTTGGGACAGCTTCTTCTCGAGTATTCATGGTTTATATGTTGTTTGTGTTGTTATGCTTTATCCCGTGTGTGGGCACCAATAGCTTTGAGGAGGCTCGTGGGTGGTGGCACCCTTGCTAGGGGTCTAATGTTTGTGGTTAGTGGCGTGCTTGTAAAAAGCCAGTAAAATATGGACTCATAATATGTGTGACTTGGTCAGAGTGATGCCCTAGCTCAATTTGGTTGACCAGGGTTCTTTATGTAACTCTCTTTGGTGATATATCCAATCTAACTCATAGTCTACAGGTATTGCTATTAAAGAATACTAGTCATGTACCAAAAGAGGACATCTCTTTTTTTAAGGATCTATCTATACTCTTGTAATGGGGGAAGGGATTCCGGACCCTCCCCCCGGACACGTGTCAATAGAAGCTTCACCCGGCAAGCTCAGTTTGCCCTCCGCTACGTGACAGTGGATAGGCTACACTCATTCTTCAGTCACACAATGTGTGTGTGTGTGTGTGTGTGTGTGTGAGAGAGAGAGAGAGAGAGAGAGAGAGAGAGAGATAGAGAGAGAGAGGTGCACCGTGCCATGTCCATATTTGATGGCACCTGTGTACCCTCGAACTCAGCGTGCTGAAGAAAAAGGCTCAACCCACTGCTCGAGGGAATCGAAGGGGGTCCTTTTAGTGTAGACGATAACAATGGACTTGCACACGAAAACCATGGAGGGCAATTCACGCACGAGAACGAGAGAGAGAGAGAGAGAGAGAGAGAGAGAGAGAGAGAGAGAGAGAGAGAGAGAGAGAGAGAGAGAGATTGGTTGACAATCTGCCCCAGCAGTGTTTGGAAAAAATCAATTTCACAAACTTACCAAAATCCCTTTAGCGTAGATTTAAAGAGGAAATTTTCCAGATTAGCTGACATTCTTTGCTGCAAATTTTCTCCTTCGCCCCCTCCCTTCAATCGGCGGTTTTGATTTCTCAATCGGCTCAAGGCTAAGTCACGGCACACTTTTCCCAAACACTAGCACCATGTGAGGCTTCGTGAAGGCAAGGGACTTAGTAGATCGAGAGTCGAGGCAGTTTGAGAGAGAGAGAGAGAGAGAGAGAGAGAGAGAGAGAGAGAGAAAATTCGTATGGAGGACGTGCATGAGAGTTATGACCACGGAAAAAATGTGTCCCATGTGAGGCTCATGAAGGCAAGGGACCCAGTAGCTCGAGAGTCCAGACAGTTTGAGAGAGAGAGAGAGAGAGAGAGAGAGAGAGAGAGAGAGAGAGAGATGCAGATAAAATTTGTATGTAGGACATGTGAGAGAGTCGTAACCACGAAAAAAATGTGTCTCAGCTTAATATCGTGAAGGTTGAGGCAAGCAGAAAAGGAGAAAAATAAACCTAATTCCTAGAATTACCTCTTGGAAAATTCAAGGAAAGGAATTTTGTATGTTTGAAAAAATGATTTTTCATGAACACTGTTGGAGGCAGTTTGAGAGAGCGACACACACACACACACACACACACACACACATACACACACAGAGACGCATAGAAAATTTGTATGTAGAGAGAGGGAGAGTCGTGACCATTGTGACACAGAGAGAGAGAGAGAGAGAGAGAGAGAGAGAGAGGCGGCCGACACAAGAGTCCTTGCCCCCACATAGCACATCAAATGCAAACTCCAGGCTCTTGGCCTGTGCCTCACTCACTCGTGTATGCCCGTCATGCATAAGGTTCTATTGACCAACCACCAAAGTTCAACGCCCATGTCAACCCATCGTCGGGGTGTGAGAGAGAGAGAGAGAGAGAGAGAGAGAGAGAGAGAGAGAGAGAGAGAGAGGAATTTTGGCCCCTCCCCCGACCACATCACAAGCAGCTTGATTCGGCTGTGTTTCTTGTAGCCCTGACGACATAGGCAAATAGCGCACGCACGCGTGCACAAACACACAAGGGCCATCGAAGTCGACGACCGACCGTACTGTTATTTTTAGTCTTCTTTTTGAAAAGATGTGATGACTGTGTCAAAGCGTTTTCCAAAATTCAAACATACCTTTGCATAGAGATAAAACAAAACGAAACAAAATGTTACATCCATGCCTCCAAAAGACCATTATGATCTATGAGACCGGGGGGGGGGGGGGGGGGGGGGGGGGGGGAAGAGAGAGAGAGAGAGAGAGAGAGAGAAATACTTTACTTGATTTGCTTTATGAAATTTATGAGAAAGAAGGGGCTTGAGGGTAAGAGGGGCCATGTCACCACCGAAGGCGGCGTCGTTTTACTAGTTTAAATAAAATACCAAACACATTTAAAATCAAACCTCTAGATTTGTTTTGAGGTCTTTGATAAATAATTTGTAGGGTTATAAAATTGTCTCTCACTCTTTTTAGCTTATCATGATAAAGAAACGGATCCGTAAAAGATTCTCTTTCTACATATTATTACAAGTTCCATCGGTTAGAAAGTGACTTCGGGTCCGAGGGGTGCGGAATAGCTAGTGAAGACCTAGCCCACCTTTTCATGGGATGCCAGGCAATCAATGGCATGGCTGGGAAAATATGCAAATGGAATAAAAGGACATGGCAAATTAAGTTCTTCAAGATTGATCTGTTCTTTGGTAGTAATAGGTTGGGAAGTCCTACTCTTCTTGTCTGCACTCAAATAATCAGGCACTACTTCTCTCACCATATTTGGCAAGCAAGGAACTGTCGCATGTTTGAGGGAGATCTGGTTGTGGCAAGGTTTTGTGAAATCATATAAGAGAGTAGATTGACGATCCACATGATTAGAGGCAAACAAGCCTCAGAGGACCGGTCTAAAACAATACATGTCATGATGACGTAATAAGTAAAGCCTAGGAGTAGTTGTGGTTTCTCTATCGAGCAGAAAACTTGTAATCCTTTGACCCTCAAGGCTCGGTCTGAGCTCGAGGTTGGTGTATGTATTTAACATAATATGGCGAAGGGGAGTGTCCTTTACACGTGGCGCAAGCTCCGAGATGAAGGCTAACTTCCAAAAGTCATGTGCCTATGATAAAGAGAGAGAGAGAGAGAGAGAGAGAGAGAGAGAGAGAGAGAGAGAGAGAGCGCCTTCGGCGCCCTGCGCGAGGTTATACAGTGGACCGGCAAGAGCAGTCACGCTGTGTGTGTGTGTGTGTGTGTGTGTGTGTGTGTGTGTGTGTGAGAGAGAGAGAGAGAGAGAGAGAGAGAGAGAGAGAGAGAGAGAGAGAGAGAGAGAGGAACCAATCAAAGAGCATGCATTGCACTGTGAGATCTTGCTTCCTAGCAGAGTTTGACCTGGAACATGGCTGCCATGGCTATTGCGCCCATTTTCAATGCTGCTCCTTTGGGCAACAGCCTTGCTACCTAGAATGCCCTTCACGAGGAGGTCCCTGTGGTGCAGGCCAGAGTCAGCATGAGCTTTGACTATTGGTATGGGTCCGATCGCCCCGAATACCTTGGCCCCTTCTCTGTCTGGACCCCTTTCTACCTCAAGGGATTCTTTAGCGGTTACGACTGGGACACCGTTGGCCTGTCTGCAGACCCTAAGGCATTTGCTGAGAACGGGGCTTTGGAGGTTATCGACAGCTCATGGGCCATGCTTAATGGAGCTTTGGATGCATCTTCCCAAAGGTTGCACATAAATATTTGAATGTGTCCGTCAAGGAGGCTATCCGGTTGAGAGAGAGAGAGAGAGAGAGAGAGAGAGAGAGAGAGAGAGAGAGAGAGAGAGAGAGAGAGAGAGAGAGAGGATGCGATACAACAATGGAATCAGGAGGGACAAACTCCAAGAACAGAGAGATGGGTTGGAAGCCACTGGTGTGTTGCTGAACCAGTTGCAACTTGGCTTAGAGTGTGAGCTGAGAGATGCCCACAGTCTTGCTATAGTGCAGTACGTGGTGACGCAGCTGGGGACAGAGAGCTGGGTGAGGGATTGGAGGATGATGAGGGCCATCCTGGATTACCACCTCCTCACCCTCATGGACATGAAGAACATGGACAAGCTGCTCATGTATGCAACCAATGGAACATTGCATTTTGTAGACATGATGGATGCATTGTAGAACGAGAGTGGGATGCTCTGATCCGAAAGGTGCAGAACTGCCTGCAAGAGGAAGCCTGCATCAAGAATCCTTCAGTAGACGTGTTCCTAGCAACTCTTAGCCGTAGACTGGCATATTCCGTTGGTGAAAAGCTCGCGAAGGCAGTAACTTCCATTCATGTGAAGAGCGAGGATAGGAGTAGAGATTTAGATGGTGAGTTTTATGAGAAGAAACTACCACAGTTGTACAAGAGCCTACAAAAACTGACTGCTCTGATAGAGGGCGTGATGAAGGAGCTATCGAGCATACCGGATGAGATCTGCCGACCGAGATGTGAAGCCAGTTTTCCGCAGTGTGGCAACATGTGCTACCATGTCAAAGGACATAGTGCTGCAAAGCATGATATTGTACACCAGCCTTCAAGACTCAACGGATCCTGCTAGTTTGGGGATAGGACACTGGTACTGAAAAATTCGTGCCTTCAGCAAGTGGAGACAGGCAGCTGGATGAATCTCTGGGACGAGAATGGAGAATTGATAAAAACTGCCCCTTACACAGATTTCAACAAGGAGTATCTGACTTGGACGATGCCTTCCAGTAATGAGGACAATGCAATCAAGGTGCAGGAGAGTCTCTTCTTCCACTTTCAGAAAGAGCTGGTGGAGAAGTTGAATGAAACATATTACCCATCAAGAAAGCGTGCATTGGCACCCACCAAAATATGCTTGCCGCCACGTTGCAACTGGTTTAGCAACAAACCAATGCTGAATCCCTTTCCCTATTATAGACTTGCACCTCGAAAGCATGTGGCATTACACAAGATGCTTACATGGGCGAAAGAATTCACGATGATATTGTTAGACTAGGGTTGTTGAAAGATAACATCGTGCTTTGGCACTACCTCGATCGACATGTATCCCAAATGTGGTGCATTTCATAAGGCACAAAAAGTGTCTGAGGAGCTTCCTATCTTGGATGTCATCTCTTGGAATGCAATGATTGCGAGATTTGTCCAACTTGGGCAGGGCCAAAAAGCTGAAGGTTGTTTTCGACAGATGCGAAGAAAGGGTGTCTCTCCAAATGCAATCACATTCGCTTGCATCTTGAAGGCAAACTTGGCAAGGCGAAGGGGGAGATCTACGATGAGACGTTTGTAGCTTTTCTCCAAGGCATGTTGTGAGAACAAAACAGACATATGCTCCAAGATTGTGCTAAGAAGAAGGATTTTTTACCAAGGCAATAGGATACATGCTGATATTTATGATAATGGGTTGCTTGAAACGAGCACACTATCTATCTATAGTATATAAGGGGGTGGGGGGGGGATTTCGGTCCCTCCCCTGGTGAAGGCGGCCGTCCATACTATATTTCTAATGTTCTTAATACTATCCACTCACAATTGTGAGTTTTGCAAAAATAAAATTAAAAAAATCCACTTGTTTAATACACAACTTTCAGGCATTCGAGCATGCTTGAAATTTAAAAATAAAATCATTTTCATAAATTTAAGTTGCATCATGTTAAACATTATAATATCAAACTTTCTTTAAAAAATCCTTAAGAGAAAAACCAATTGTAGCGTATATAAACTCATTTGTCCGCTTGTTTAGTCACAAATTAATGTTTCTCAGAATTTCAAGAATAGTAGCAAACAACACCTCTTTGTTTTTTTTATGAGTAGCTCCCCCTCCCCCTCCCCCTCCCCCCCTAAAAGGGTTGCTTTTACCAAATGGATAGATTTTTTTCTCTTTTATCAAATGCAAACTTTTAAAAGTCTTTTACCTACTAGAAAACACTTAAAAAGGTGCCCAAGATGCATAGTCTATGGACATACTCAAAAACTTGATGGGTGATCATAACGGATGGCTCTCTCTCTTTCCCTTTTGAATAACAGGTCTTGAGTTCAACTCTCGTCGTATAGATCTTTGAGGTCTCTTGGATAGTTTCCTATGACGTTAAAATCCTCTTCTTCTTCTTCTCTCTCTCTCTCTCTCTCTCTCTCTCTCTCACACACACACACACACACACACACACGCACGCACGTGCACGCGCACACACACATGAGGGTTGCTTTTTGCTATGCGTCACAAACACTTTTGACCAAAGGAAAGGGGAAAAGTTTGCATAGGCTCAAGATACAAAGTCTATGGATATACTCAAAAGTTGTTGGGCAACCCTGCTCTGCAAAACAAATAGGGTAAAGGAGCCAACTTCTCAACTTTGTACAAAATTAACAAAACCTCAAAATTTCATTTCTATTTATATGAAATAAACTTAAAGATTTGGAGGGGAAACGGAACACTTTAGTGTCTTTGAACACTTGAATGTCCAATTACAAGACCGATGTTAAATTAAAGTGTGTCAGTATGTTGCTACGATCTTGGAAGCAGGTCAAATTTTGGCGTATCTTGGAAGATGCTCTCAATCTTTTGAGGGCAAAAGGGATTGACATGGTACGTGTTAGAGAGAAGGAGAGAGAGAGAGAGATAATTTTATGAAGGCAAAAGGCCAGGGGATGGCGCGTGGAACATTGACGAGACAGTGCGTCTCTCTCTCTCTCTCTCTCTCTCTCTCTCTCTCTCTCTCTCTCAGTCAATTCGCAACCGCGGACGCGCAGCAGCGAGTTTGAAGGAGTGCAGAGAGCCGAGAGTTGGGCTATGTAGGAAGAGCCGGGCCGTTTCAATTTCGTGGATCGCAGGCAGGGGGAAAAGGGGGAAAGGGCGGAGGTGTGGTCGACTGGGTGTTGCGAGGGGATGCTGCTGGGAGGTAGAGCGCATCTCAGAGCTGAGAGCCGTTTCAATTTGGTGGATCGCAGGCAGGGGGAAAAGGGGGAAAGGCCGGAGGTGTGGTCGACTGGGTGTTGCGAGGGGATGGTGGTGGGCGGATGCAAGGCAAAAAGGGGGGGAGGGCCGAGGTGGGAACAACGGTGAGGGGGCACTTTCCATTTGACTTTGGGAGGAGGGAGGGAATCTTTACCTTTAATTATTTAATGAGAGGTAGTCTAGACCCAGTGTGTCAGAATATATATTGGGTCTACATTGCCCCCATTAATTAATTAGGTGCAAAGATTCCCTGTGCCACTTTCATCAAAGCAGATTACCTGCCTTTGCTTGCGTTCCCGCATGCACAAACACCCTATCTTGCCCCCCACCTGCGATGCCCCTCCCTCCTTTCCCTTGGCGACTGCTTTGCTGCCCTGTTGTGGGTGAGCCCATGCAGAGAACGTGCATGTTCTCTTGTGCTTGCTCCCCCTTTTGTGGCCCCCTCCCTCTCTTCCACTCTCTGTGCACCTTATGTGCCCCCAAAATCCTCCTCTCATTGCCTTATGCTTCGACGTGCAAACAAAAGAAGAGACATAGGCCAGAAATATACCATCACCTCCACTAAACAACACCCATGTTTTCGTCCCTCTTCTCCATCTGGCACCCTAGCCATTGGCCGAGCTCGTCCTCCTCCCACCTGCGCCACCCATGCGTCCTTGGCTCATGCCTTGGAATATTATGCCACCCCTCACATGACAGCTCTGTCTCTCTCTCCCCTCTCTCTCTCTCTCTCTCTCTCTCTCTCTCTCTCTCTCTCTCTTACACGTGCTCTAAACCTCCGGGCCATGCATAGGTGTGGGCATTCCCAGCCACATAGCCACATTCATCCTCCCATCGTAGCAGGTCTGCCTTTTGTTGCATTGTCTTTGCTCTGTCTGCGACACAGAGAAGACATTGCAGGCATTGTCTTAGTCTTCGCAAATGCTTGTCCTGTAGGATCGAGCTAAATCACCCAAAAAGGATTCATAAGCATACTCTGTTTGTCCCAATTGGCCGGATCAAGGCTCTGTTCCAGCTGTCCGGATCACAGCTGTGCGAAAGCCCTGGCCATCGCTGCTGCATGTGCAAGTCGGCTCCGCTATGTTGCTTGCTGAGTGGACACACTCACCACCACTCTCTGCCCTGCACCCAACCTATCTCTTCTCTGCTCACTTGGACCTAGAAGGAGAAGCACTATGAGAAGTTGATCTTGGCGAGGGCAAGCAGGGGCAAGCCTACGTTGCCTTCGATCAACGATAGCAGGCACACAGAGAGAGAGAGAGAGAGAGAGAGAGAGAGAGAGAGAGAGAGAGAGAGAGAGAGAGAGAGAGAGAGAGAGAGAGAGAGAGAGAGAGAGAGAGAGAGAGAGAGAGAACATTTGTCCTACCACTGTAGCAGGTCCATGTCCTTTTCTCTTTCTCTCTCACTCTCACTCTAATTGCCTACCAGGTGTCGATCCCATGCCTTTTTTCTTTCGTTTCCCACAGGGTATCTCAAAAGATACCCTCTAGTTCGACTTACTTGGAAAATTAGCACGACCTACTGCTGGAATAACCCTTCACTGTGTCTTGTTTTAGAATGTTAACGCGACTTTTCACATTGTTGATAAAACCATCACACTAATACAAGCCACAAAGGTTGATAATTGTCCTTCTTATACAATTAATGCTTCTCTATTATAAGTACATTTAAAAGGTTGTTAATAATGATCATCAAAAGATAAAATATACATGAAAAGTTGACGTTTATCAAAATTTCAAGAACGCTAGACCTTTTAGGCATGTGTCACAGTGGGGCGGGCAAAAGCGTCCCATGTTGAGATGGCATCCGCATATTGGTTGGGACAACATGATCGCGATACCCTATCAGAGGGACGGCCTTGCATGTTCGCCCAAGTTTTTGAAGGTGCGGTCATCTGACAAAAGGCGATGCGCAAAAGCCTGCGACACGATGTGAACTCTGCACATTAGCATGAGAGCCGGTGGCTCTACCATGTGGCCAAAGCTTGTTTGTTGAAACTTACGGACACTTTGTTAACTAAACCCAAGTGTGACATGAAAGGGACGACCATGCTTGTGAAACAAAGTGAGACGCCTGCCCCAATGTGACAAGGTCCTTAGTAGTGTCACCCACCCACAACCAAACAAGGCCTCTTTTTGTTTTTTATAAGTCTCTCTCTCTCTCTCTCACCCCACAAAAACACTTCGAAAGGGGCCCAAGATGTATATGGACATACTCAAAAACTTGATGGGTGATTGTAACTCTTTCAGAGATGGCTCGCTTGTTTTCTCTCTCTCTCTCTCTCTCTCACACACACACACACACACACAAGGGTTTCTTTTTGAAGGGTTTCTTTTTGCTATTTATCACAACCACTTTCGATCAAAGGAAAGGGGAAAAGTTTGCATGGGCTAACGATGCGAAGTCTCAAAAAGTTGATGTGCAACCTTGAGCGACAAATAACAGTAAGAGCCAAATAGAGAAAATTTGAAAAGTCTCAAAAAGTTGATGTGCAACCTTGAGCGACAAATAACAGTAAGAGCCAAATAGAGAAAATTTGAAATGAAATGACTGAATCTCTCACTACAACTAATGAATCTCTCACTACAATTAATGATTTTGAAAGGAAATGGCATCAAAAGAAAGCTCGTGTCAAGGTCTGGTCACAACAAAGGCTATCCCCTTCATGAATCCCTCAAATTTGCATCACAAATTACATCCACTTAATGTTGGCCTTGTTTTGGAGCCCATACCATTATTTTTTTTTTTGGTGCATGGGTTTAGACTACCTCTCATTAAATAATTAACGGTAAAGATTCCCTCCCTCCTCCCAAAGTCAAATGGAAAGTGTCCCCTCACCGCTGTTCCCACCTCAGTCCTTCCCCCCTTTTCACCTTGCATCCGCACACCACCATCCCCTCGCAGCACCCAGTCGACCACACCTCCGCCCTTTCCCCCTTGCCTGCGATCCACCAAATTGAAACGGCTCTTAGCTCTGAGATGCGCTCTACCTTCCAGCAACATCCCCTCACAGCACCGAGTCGACCACACCTCCATCCTTTCCCCCTTTTCCCCCTGCCTACGATCCACGAAATTGAAACAGCCCCACTCTTCCTGCATGGCCTAACTCTCGACTCTCTGCACTCCATCAAACTCACTCCTACGTGTCCGCGGTTGCGAATTGACTGAGAGAGAGAGAGAGACGCACTGCCCCTTCAATGTTCCACGCGCCATCCCCTGGACTTTTGCCTTCATAAAATTATCTCTCTCTCTCTCTCTCTCTCTCTCTCTCACATGTACCATGTCAATCCCTTTTGCCCTCAAAAGATTGAGAGCATCTTCCAAGATACGCCAAAATTTGATCATCTTCCACGATCGTAGCAACATGGTGGCTACTTTACCATAAACGTCTCCATTTCTTTGAATCCCATTTTTTAAGCAATGAAACATCAAAGGGCTAAGGTTATAGTGATCTACACTATTTTTTCTAACTAAAATTAGGAACATCTATACTACTTTATTATTGAGCTTAAAAAAGCTCACAAGCTGAGCGCTGCCACGCGTCGACAGCCTGTTGTCCTACGTTTTCGCTACCTTCGTAATCTCACGCGCGTGCAACCGCGACTCAAGCAGCTCTACGCGCAGCCTGTGTGTGTGTGTGTGTGTGTGTGTGTGAGAGAGAGAGAGAGAGAGAGAGAGAGAGAGAGAGAGAGAGAGAGAGAGAGAGAGAGAGCTATCTTGCGCTGGTTTGATCTGTGCGACTGTGTGAGAGAGAGAGAGCGAGAGACCCTGCGGCTCTTTCCTGCGACACAGGTTTCCTGCGACACGGGTAAGTCACCCGGCTCTTGCACTCCGCTGTTGTACTATGGTTGTGTGTGTGTGTGTGTGTGTGTGTGAGAGAGAGAGAGAGAGAGAGAGAGAGAGAGAGAGAGAGAGCTATCTTGCGCTGGTTTGATCTGTGCGACTGTGAGAGAGAGAGAGCGAGAGACCCTACGGCTCTTTCCTGGGACACAGGTTTCCTGCGACACGGGTAAGTCACCCGGCTCTTGCACTCCGCTGTTGTACTATGGTTGTGTGTGTGTGTGTGTGTGTGTGTGTGTGTGTGTGTGTGTGTGTGTGTGAGGAGAGAGAGAGAGAGAGAGAGAGAGAGAGAGAGAGAGAGAGAGAGAGAGAGAGAGAGAGCGGCCATGGTGCTGCATGTGCTTGTGTGAGGCTGGGTTGCGTGAGAGTGTAGGAGCTCTTGAGGTGCCATACCTGCTGCAAGGTGGAAGAGGGTTCTTTGAGGCCCATGAGAGAGAGAGAGAGAGAGAGAGAGAGAGAGAGAGAGAGAGAGAGAGAGAATGTTGCTAACGTCTGCGCATGAGAAAGACAGAGAGAGACTCAACTGCTTGCCTGCGAGTGTGTGTGTGTGTGTGTGTGTGTGTGTGTGAGAGAGAGAGAGAGAGAGAGAGAGAGAGAGAGAGAGAGAGAGAGAGAGAGAGAGAGAGAGAGAGAGAGAGAGAGAGAGAGAGAGATAGATAGATAGTTCTATTATCGTTCTGGGAGGTCAAATATGACCTATGGGACCAAATGAACATGTCACGTGGTTGATCATGGCTGAATATATGGGGAAAAGAGGACCTAATGTGGTCAAAAGCTGAGCACTCAAGTAGTGTGTGGTACTCACTCTCTCGCACTTGACGAGGGCATAAGGTGCAAAGTCGATGACACTCCTCGCCAGTGCCCCAACGTCCTGTCTCGCAGCGTAGAGAATGGGAGCTAAGACGAATGGAGGCAATGGGTGCGGATCGCACTCAACGGGATGGGCTCAAGGATGTAGGAATGGGTAGGATGAGAGAGAGAGAGAGAGAGAGAGAGAGAGAGAGAGAGAGAGAGAGAGAGAGAGAGAGAGAGAGAGAGACAACTGCTTGCCTCCGAGTGTGTGTGTGTGTGTGTGTGTGTGTGTGAGAGAGAGAGAGAGAGAGAGAGAGAGAGAGAGAGAGAGAGAGAGAGAGAGAGAATCAACCCAACTGTTTTTCCTGCGAGAGAGCTTGAGAGATTAAGAGAGAGAAAAAGATGAAATGAAATGTTATATTAAAAGTCTTAAAAGCCAAAATGACATGTAGAGTCCCAGGCACCAGACGGGGTAGAGAGAGAGAGAGAGAGAGAGAGAGAGAGAGAGAGAGAGAGAGAGAGAGAGAGAGAGAGAGAGAGAGAGAGAGAGAGAGAGAGATGAGATGAGATGAAATGAAATGTTATATTAAACGTCTTTAAAAGGCTAAAATGACCTATGGGGCTCCATGCACCAGACAGGCAGAGAGAGAGAGAGAGAGAGAGAGAGAGAGAGAGAGAGAGAGAGAGAGAGAGAGAGAGAGAGAGAGAGAGAGAGAGGAGAGAGAGATAGATTTTATTATCGTCTCGGAGGTCAAATATGACCTATGGGACCAAAGTTACATGTGATGTAGTATGTGTATGGCTGATGAGTGACTCTCGATGCTCCAAAATTGTAGTGATGAGAGTCGCAATGGAGAGCCCACACTTTGGCTGGGAGAGGAAAGTGTGTAGTTCTAAGTTATGGCTGAAAATGTGAGAGAAGCAAGTTCGGATGCGATCAAAAGCTGAGCACTCTAATAGTGTGTGGTACTCAGACTCTCGAACTTGCAGTGAACATAATGTACACAATCGATTTGACTCTTCTCCATTGCCCCAACGCCCTATCTCGCATCGAAGGAAATGGGAGCTAAGCCGAATTGCTGCGATAGTGCGTATCGCGGACAAGGGAATAGGCTCAAGCATGTAAGTGTGAGTACGGTTTCCTCTCTCAGCGAAGAACATGGTTTTGTAGTTGGGGGCAATATAGGTGGTGTAATGTATGAAGCGTGACCCACCGGATTTCTCCCAAGCCGTAATACATTGGCATTGTAGAAAAGCTTCATTCACTTGAGAGTCAATTGAAGCATCATGTAGCAAGTGTAATGCATCCCATCTCCCAAACACTTCTTTATGTCTTGCATCCATCCCGTGCTCAAGATCTTGCTTTTATGCGTTTTTGAACTTTTTTGCTTGCTTCCCATGCAATTGTAGGAAGTCGATGTGAGGGGTTTTGACGCATCTTTATCATGTACTCCACAACCCTTTCCATGCCCATAACCTCAATTGGAAGAGATCCCGACTCAAGAAGTAGGAGCATATATGGTGTTTGTGTCTTAACTTGGAGAAAGTTTGTAAGAAAACGCTTTTGGACATTCTCAAACTCTTTCCAAGTAGACTTTGAGATGCTCCCGCCCCACACTTCAACTCCATAAAGAAGAACCGGTGTCACCATGCATCAAAAAGATACTTCTTGAGAACCCAACACTTGATGTTTCCCGCATTACACATGTTCTCAAATGCATAATATGCTCTCTTTCCCGCTTCCAAACGACGCATAGCACATTCATGCCACTTGTGATTGGATGGAACCTCAAGGCCAAGGTACTTAAAGCTCTCAACAACTTCAAGTGTCTCGTTGTTGTACACAATGCATGGCTTCTCTTATGGTTGGTTTTCACAAGCATAACCTTTGTTTTGGATTCATTTACAATCAGCCCACTATGCAAGCAAAAGTTCTCAAGGACAACCATAAGCTTTTGTGCATCTTCTAAAGTGTGTGCTAGAAGCACTACATCATCCGCATACAACAAAAGCATGATTACCGCATTGCAAATAGTGACCTCTTCAATGCCTTCTTCTTGCATGAATTCAAGTACCATTTGTTCCAATTGATCGATGCAAGACCAAAGAGAGTTGGTGACAATGACATCCTTGTTTAACCCCAATAGTGCTAACAAAAAATTCTGAAATTTCTCATTCCATGAGCAATTGACAAATCACCTTCTCATAGATTCGAGAAACGCAAGCATAAACTCACTTGGCACTTGGAGTTCTTCCATCCTTCTCCACAAATTGTTACGTGGATCATATCAAAGGCTTTCTTACAGTCCACAAAACAACAATACAATCGCTTGCCTTTCAACGATTTTCCTCCATGAGAACACGAAGAGTGACAAGATGATCAATGGTGCTATGGCATGGACGAAAACCCGCTTGTCCCTTTGCCGCTTGTCATTCTCTTCAGCCCAATCATTCAATTTCATCTCATTATGCACCCAAACAACTTTGCCATAAGAGACCAATCATTATAGTCCGGTAGTTGCTTACATCCTTTACATCCCCTCCTTTATGCAAAGGCTTAACCAATTAGTACTCAATCATAAGGCATACCATGTTGAAGTGCAAGGTTGAACATATCACACATCCACTCATGGGTAAAATCTCCCGTCCATTTGATCATTCCGGCTTGATACCTTGAAGATCTCCAGCTTTGCGAGTGGCCAACTTTTCAAGCCCACCGCATACATCTCAATAGTAAGAAAAGACGGCATACATGGGAGTGAACCATAAAATGGCATTTTTTCAGTATTTCTTGCTCATATAATTGCCTACAATGTGTGTACATACCACTAGACTCAAGTTACCAAAATTCTCAACCGCTTGCCTCTCAAGTTTCTCCAAAATCTTCACATGCATGTGCCTTTTCTTGGACTTGAAATTCTTGTTGCTTTACTTCCCATCTTCTCCTCTTCTTTTAAATCAATGCCTTGCATGTATGCAAATGACTTTGATAGTTGTCTTTGTCCATAGTTGCATCAAGCTTTATCAAGGACTTTTGAGCATCTTGACATTCTTTATCAAACACCTTTTGCGTGATCTATCTGTTGATACCATGGAGATGCTTTATGGCAAAGCATTCTTCCGCACAAGAACAAATAGCTTCTTGAAAGCTTCCCATTTAGTTTCCAATGGTGCATCACATTGAAGCTTTGTCATCCATAATTTTTGCTCAACCATTTCAATGTACATTGGTGCCCGTTTGAAATCCATACATAGTGATAACTTCTCTTCCTTTGGCTGAGATTATCATACTTAGTTGCTTCTCCACATAAAAGGTCAATACATAAGGTGTGATGGTCGGATTCGGGGTCCATTGACCAAACATAAAACTCTTTATGCGATACATGATGGCTTCGAAGAGTAGCATATAGTCAATCACACTATCCCCATTATGTCTCCTACATGTAAATCCATTGGTTCCACTCCACAAAGATACACCATTGGCATGAGCATACCCGTGCTATTACACATGTGTAAAAGTATTTCCATAGTGATCCGGCTCTTTCTCATCCATTGAAGTACGATCATACAAGTGAACTTCCTCCAACTCCCTTGAAATGTATGCATATCAAATTGTTGAGTATCATGTTGCAATGTTTTTGTGCGAGCATTCATATCCCCAAATACAATAACATCACCTTCACTTTGAAATAAGCAATGTCCTCTTCCAAATATGAAATGGTTGATCTCTATCAATGTAAGCTAAAAGGAGAATCATGATGAGGAATGTAGCAACGGCTACAAAAATGGGTGCTCTTTTTGGTGTCATAATTTCAGCCATACATAACGTTTGTACTTGTCATCTTTCACAATTGATACAAAATCTTCCAATCCTTTCTTAACCATACATGCTAACCTCGTCCTCTTCGTTGCTTGAGATTCTTTGACTACATCAATGAATGTACATTGTAATCCTCAAGCCGTTAATCCTTTGTGTATCATGCTCCCAAGTTCAACAAGAAGTACAACATCGGCTTTGCTTGTTAGTTCATCAATGCGAACCCCCGCATTCCATGGGTATCCATTACAATTCCAAAGCATATTTTCAATTGTAACTCGGTCTCATAGGTGACACTCCCTATTTGCTTGAGAGACTTGCCTCCTCCTTGGGCACATTTTCTTCATGAGAGATCTCCTTGTTTTTATTATTCTTTTCTCATATGCCTTGCGAGGCATATTTTGTTGCTTAATAGTGCGATCTTCACATACAAAACATTTTGTATCCTCAAATAGATCCAACTTTATCAGGATAATCTTTCGCTTGGTCTCATCGGCATGGTGCATACAATTGGCCGTTCTCCGAGCGAGGAGCTCCTTGCTTCCCCACGCTATGTGCTCCATAGACCATAACTCCGGACATGCCAAAGTGGGTTTTGAAGAAATCTTCAATAACAATGGCAAGAGAAGGAGGTGTCTCTAACTTCTCTTCGGGAATTCCACGAATAACAATGTTCTTGGAACGTCGCTCCCGTTCCTTCAACTCCTCCACATCCACATTCTCAACATTCTTTGTTTGAACCATAGCTCGCATGAGTGAGGAATTAGAAACCACATTGCTACCACATACATCAGCCCAAGACTTGTTTGTGCATACATTTTTCATGTCGCATACATCCCGGCTCATAGTGTCAAATTTCTCCTCTTTCAATACATGGTCATGCTCTACTTTGCTCATCTGCTCCTTTAAAGCATTCAAGTCCACAAGAGAGCGTTTACATTCCTTGACTTCCTCTTCAAGTTGCATCAAACGTGTTGTTTGCATCTCAAGTGTCCTCTTGAGATTCTCATTCTCAACCACAAGTACCCTTAGTGTGCCATTCTTCATTGCAAGTGCTCGTAAGTCTTCGCCTTGTTTGTTTACGGTCTCTTGCAATGATACCAAGTACGCCATGATCATGGTTTCCGATGTCGTTGGTTGGGCGGTTGTGTTGCTATCTCCACACTTAGGAGATTTTGGATCATTTTCCACAATGGTTGTGGACCTTGTTGAAGAAGAAGAAGCCTTGTGAGTGCCGGAAGACATTGTATGTAAAATAGGAGATGAGAATCAATTTTGTTGAACCTGTTCACTTCGGAAATGCTGCTACAGAAATGCCTTCCATAACTCTGAAAATTTCTAACTTTACATCAATGCGTAGAGGACTTCGTGCTCTTCGATTGAGGCTATAGATCACCCAAATCGGAGTTCGGATGAAGAAGTTATGATCAAAAGAGTGGACTGTTGTCTACTAGGTCAAAAAACGACTGCGTTTTTTGAGAGAGAGAGAGAGAGAGAGAGAGAGAGAGAGAGAGAGAGAGAGAGAGAGAGAGAGAGAGAGAGAGAGAGAGAGAGAGAGAGAGAGAGAGAGAGAGAGAGAGAGAGAGAGAGAAAGGGAGAGAGAGAGATATAAGCGCAGAACGCTTCAATTTCATACTTATTGCAAATACAAAAATATTGCTTGGCATTTCTACGTTTTAAATCCGTATTTATTGCTTAAAAAAAGAAGGCGAGGGGCACTAAAATCAGTGTCGCGGGCAAGCCGAGGAAGCCTAAAACATTCCATTTGGGGGTGCACTTTGCAAACGGGAGTCACTGTTGAGGCACAAGGTAAGTGCCGAACTCTTCAATTTCACATTTGATGCAAAAAAGAAATGGTGCTTGCCAATTTTAAGCTTTGATTTCGTATTTATTACCAAAAAAAGAATGTTGCTTGCCAATATTTAGTCCATGCGCATTGTTTACCATTACAAAGAAAACCTTGAACACAATTTTCAATGCATGTTTGATCAATGAAAGTGTTACATAGCCCGCTTTGTGCAGATAAAAAAACTATTTTTTCGAATTACATATTTGGTATCGTTCCTACCCTATCATCTCTCTCTCTCTCTCTACATTTTTACATCTTGAGTTTTAAGACTCTCTCCCCATCTTTTTTTGTTATTAGTACGTCAGTGAAATCTCTCTCTCTCTCTCTCTCTCTCTCTCTCTCTCTAGGAGCCCTCTTCGATAAGAAGTAATTTTTTCAAGTAGTTCGTGGTTCTTCCTCGGTATTTATATATCTATCTCTCTGTCATTGGGGTTTCAATTGAAACGCATTGAAAATTAATCACATCTCTCACTCTCTCTCTCTCTCTCTCTCTCTCTCTCTCTCCCTCACACACACACACACACACACACACACACACACACACACACACACACACACACACACACACACACACACACACACACACACACACAAGTGAGAGCCAAACAAAATCCTAGGTTTAGTGCAATCCCGCCCACAAAATCTAAGATCTATCTCTCTATCATTAGGGTTTTAGTTGAGACACCTTGAGAATTAATCACCTCTCTCTCTCTCTCTCTCTCTCTCTCTCTCTCTCTCTCTCTCTCTCACACACACACACACACACACACACACACACACACACACAAGAACAAACACAAAACACACACAGCTCGACAAAACCCTAGGTTTAGCTTAAAACAACTTGGAAGCTGAGCGCTGCCACGTGTCGACAGCCTATTGTCCTACGTGTGCAATAGTCCAACAATATTGTAATGTGGTGATAATATTTTGAGGTTACTTTTGGAGTTTAAAAAATATTAATAATGTACTTATTGTATAATTGGTGTTTTTTTCTCAACAGAAGCATCAATGAGGATAGGGGATACATGCCTTTGTCTTCCTAACTCCTCGAGTGAACACTCACATACACGTGCACGTCGACAAGTTGCACGACATTATCATCGGCAAGGTGTTGTACAACGCATTGCATACGTGCCATTCCCCACAAATGGCCATGGTCATGATAGGGGGGACTCTCCACTTATCGAGGGTCGTTTTCATGGTGATGTTACCATTCCACAAGACTTGCCAACTGTCTTCCAAGGTCATCGACGAAGACAACACACTCTCTCACGTTTAGATGCAACGAGAAGATATCGTCGACAACGGGCAAGGCAATGAACCTCCAGTATACGAGAGCAACGCCATCGACATGATGGACACTTCTGTCCTCTCATAGATGATCAAACTGAGGAGCGCACCCCGTATGTTCATGATAGCTCACCTGGATGCATCGCTTGCATTCTACATACCTACGCGTGTATAGCAGGAGTTCATTCTTCCATGCTGCCATTGACACATGTGTCTTTACGTACAGAACGTATGGGGACTATGTCATCATGTTGTGAGTTTTGTGGTGCACGCCTGTGGCAGTGTGAGATGAAGGAAGCTGTGACACCATCCACTGGAAAATATTGTTGCAGGGGAGGGAAAGTTTCTCTCTTTCCTCTTGCAAGACCACCGGATATATTGGAGAGACTACTCAATAACAATGATGCTTCAAGTAGATCTTTCAAAAGGAACATCAGGAGTTACAATAGTGTGATGGCATTTGCATCTCTTGGGGCTAGCATTGATGAGACATTGGTGGGTAGATCTGGTGCATATTGTTTTCGTATTCATGGTGGCATGTACCATCGAATTGGTTCTTTGATGCCGCATGGAGAAGGTGCTCCAAAATTTTCACAGATGTATGTGTACGATACCGAGCATGAGCTTCAAAATCGTATGACACTACAAGAGGTTATGTGCTCTTGTGACGCTCTTAGCGACGGAAATACACTGGGTTTTTATAACCCCCGGCGTCGCTATAAGCGTCGCTACGAGAGCGTCGCTATATGCGTCGCTATAGGCGTCGCTATAGACGTCGCTATATAGCGACGCTCATAGCGACGCCTATAGCGACGCTTATAGCGACGCTCTCACAGAAGAGTATAGCGACGCATATAGCGACGCTACAGAGCCATAAATAGCGACGCATATAGCGACGCCTGAGAGAATATTTTTTTGGTGGCAGGACATTGAATGCCTGCCACCCATCAACCATATTGTACTTGATTCACTTTTTAAAAAAAATGCAAAGGTAAATAATAGACCCAAAATAGTCACCCACAAGACGCATTGTTTGCAAAATTGACAATTGTACACATCATAGACAAACTGAATTGATTGGCAAATGTAATAATGACAATTGTACAACATCATAGGCATAAAGAATTGATTGGCAAAAGGAATTGCGGTGACAAATGTAATAATATACATGGTTCAAAAAGACGTATAAAATCCGTCTCATGATACATAAGCTATGAGAAACCCTAAACTAATGCTATCTAGCTACGGCTAAACTGACGTCGTCTAATCAGACGTCTCATCGCGTCCAAGCGGCGTATCTGTCGGATTCTGCAAAAAAAGACAATAAACAGTTTTCAGTAAGTATAAACATATAACGACATTTATAAAACAATACAAAAAATAAAAAAGAGTAAACCCTAATACTAACCATGCCGCTGCGAGAACTGAGAATGTCCATCAGGGCGTTTAAGCCCTTCCTGCCTGCGTACTCGCGCTCGTACGGTGTGGGATCACGTCCTGTCATCGACCACTGTCAAAACATACAAAGATTTCATTATGTTAGAACTAAAAAACTCATAAACCCTAAACTATCGAACATGCATAAAGAGCAATGTGAAAAGACTTACAAAATCGGCCTCAAATGATGCCCATCCACCGCTCCCCAAGTGGTGCGAGCTCCCTGCCTCTACTCGCGCTCTGGCTGCATCCTTTTGTTGCTTCCACTTGTCGGGATTCTCGCGCGCTGCTTTCTTCGCATTCTTCCAATCTTCTTTGGCCAGCCAATCTGGCCTATTCCACCCATTCTTGATTGCTTTTTGCACTTCGGAACGCTTGTGTTTGCAGTATTCGCGCATTCGAATCTTCATCAGGTCTTCATTGAAGCGCTGATCCCGTGTTGGAACGGGAAACTCATCATGAAGTATGCTGATGACTCTGTTTTTTAAATCACTTGGTACTTCACTCCATTTGTTTAGTATATAGTGTCTAAACAGCTGAGAGCAAAGACCACGCATGCGCGAGATCACCTTCTTGCCGTCATCATCCATGATGATGCCGCCGCTGATGTCGACGGAGTAAGGCAAGCCCTCTGGCCGGTGACGCGTGAACCTGGGTGTCCCGGCAGGGGTCTCTAGCGGCGTGTCGATGGGGGTACGGACGTCAGGTGTCTCCACCGGCGTCTGGGCCCCGAAGCGAGGAGTGTCGAGTGGGGTGGCTCCTGGCGGAGTAGGTAGAGGTGTGTAGCTTCTAGGAACAGTCAGCCGTGCAAAACCTGGCGTAGATGGCGATGCTGTGGCTGGTGTGGGGGCGGGCAAAGAAGGGGAGGGTAAAGAGCCTCGTCGAACACGAGGCGGTGTGGAGGCATCGGTGGCGGAATCCCCACAACAACCGCCACCGCCACCACTAGAGCGCCGGTGTCTAGACGAGTGTGACGCTCGTCTCGTCGACGCCGAAGCTTCGGAGCGCGCCGAATGCTCCGAAAGAGAGGGAGATGCGGATGGTGTAGGAACGCGCGATGATGCGCCAGAGCGATGACGCTCCACGTACCACTGTCTCTGCTGCGGTGACAAAGAAGAAAGAAACTCCTCATCATCCATACCTGCATTAAACACACGAATATTTAAACTTAATATTGAATGAATAGAGTAGACAATGACGCAAAGACCATTAAATACAATGACGTAATGACGCATATAAATACAATGACGCAATGAATCGAGTGATAGAAGAGGCAAGTCGAAAACTCAGAATTTTCAATCAAAAGATGTGAGCGCGAGTAGAAAAGAGCGTTATACACCATGGAAGCTACTTAGAGAGCTAGAGCTTTTACAGCACGGAGCAAAATTGTTCAAATACAATATTTGTGGCTTTAAGAGATCTCTCTCTCATCCTCGCATAACTCAGCATAACTTCCTATATCTATATAGAGCTCTCCGTTTAAACACATATCCTCTGTTTCATTTTGTAGCTCCTCTGCATGCACCCCATATAGAGTAGTAGCATCTTGATGCTCGTCTGGCACCACCGCAGCGGCTTCTGATTGAGCATCTTCTCTGATCTCCTCCATTGATGTCGTTGTGATTGGCACATGGTAGCCTTCATACGTCCTTGCACTACGAGGGGCTACCTCTATGACGTACCACCAGTTTGATGTAGACTTTGTAGGATGAAATACTACCTGCCAGAGCCACATAACTTACATGAGAGCTTTCAAGCACATAACTTGTAAAAGGGGGATGTTAACTATTTATATACTTACTTGTTCACAATGCTCGGGTAGTACGAAAGTGTCTCTTAGGTCAGTCCATTTCTTAGTAGAATCCACCTCAAGAAAACCAGACTCTCCTCTACGCACAGTAGCGTTTCGACCCTCCATGATTATCTTGAACCATTGCACGTCGAACAAGTCGACAAAAAATCCTCTGTAATCGATCCTCAAAATCTCTTGCAGCGTGCCGAAGTAAGTGAGTTCCGCCACCACGGATCTGCATCAGAGGAACGTCGTCGACTAGACTGTTCAAATTTTGCCATGATTCCACAATCTTGAGTAAAACGCTTTTTGTCGATTCGTTCCACCCTAAAATGTCGACCTTTACACCATGCTGCTGTGTATGACTTATACTACAACGAACAAAGATTATGAGTGGCCGTTCAAACGTTTATAAATAAAGTCACTTGCTAGTCGTACATTGCAAACTTACCTTGGTCGCGCAACCCCGAGAGTACTCCCACTCTTCTTCAGTCACTTCGTCACCGCATTGTTGTGCGCTTTTCAATTGGTTGTGCAACCATCTTAAGCTCATGAAGGTTGGTAGGCTCTCCAGAACCGCTGGATAGTGCATCGGTGGTCGTCTTCCCCGTCTCCACTCGATTCGTGCCCTTTGTCGCTCTTGCTTTGCATCCTCATATTGTGAAATCCACTTTTGCATCACTGGATTGTGAAGCATGCAAAATCGGTTGATTTTAGCCTCTAGATCTTCCGTCATCTTCTTCTCAACACCGAGATTGCACATGACAATCCCAGATATGCGCTCATCATCTATGGTTCGCCATAGCGTGTCCCGGGATTTATCAAATCCGTCTAGCCACTCTCCAATGTACACTAGGGACTCTGATACCAACCAACCTTCTGCCATGCTACCCTCCGGACGTGCCTTTTGACGCACATATCCCTTAAGCGTTTTCATGAAACGCTCTAAGAAGAACATCCATCTGGAATGAACTGTGCCAGCTATTTCCACCTCATCAACTATGTGAATAAGAAGATGCACCTGAATGGTTAGCATTGTAGTAGGAAAATGTTTCTCAAACATGCACACAAGCTCCGCAGCATTTAGTTTGGCGAATGGTATGGAGTCTACGTCGATCTCCTTTTGTGAGATCCATTGCACCAGCTTTGCAAGTTTGTAGATTGTGTTACGGATGTCGAGAGACAAACATCCCTCAATGGCAACCGGTAAAATAAACTGTAAAGTATGTGCAGCAATGATATTAAAGTCCACATTTTATGCAATGATATTAAAGTCCACTATGAACGTACCTGACACATTTTATGCCAATCGTGTGACTTCAAACCGGTAAGCTTTCCTTCTTTAGTAAAACACGTTCGGAGCGAGTGCATTACGCCAGTGGGGGTCCGCAAAGATCGAATGGCCTCTTTTACTTTGCGTTCTTGGGCTCCTGTGAAAATCCATGGTGCTTTAGGAAGTTTTATCGATCCATCAGACGCTGTTTGCGGCCAATATTGCTCCATACGATCCACATTTCTAAGGTCAACTCTGGCTCCCAAAGTATCTTTCTTGCCGGTCAAATGGTCCCATAGTAGATTACCCACATTCTTGAATATGTGCATTGGATCGAGCAAGTGATTGATCACGAGTCGGGGCCAGTATGGTAACTCGTACCATAGAGATAGTCTCTTCATCCCTGGAGGCAATCCGTCATCGCACATCTCCTTCTGCTCTAACCATGCTTGTGCAGACATCCTTGGTGGCTCTCTTCCCAAAAAGCCGTCGCGTAACACATGATTCTCGGAAGATACGCTTGATGACCTTCGTAGATTTGCTTCTTCAGTGAGGGTGCCCTACGTGCATTCAGTCTAGGTCCACATGTGACACATGCTCTGTATCCGCTTGTTTGAAGCCCTGCATGTATACACATGATAATAGATCAACTATGGGGAAAAAACAAGATTTACAGTGTCTGAGTGAGGAGTGTCAATAGATCACCTGAGCATTCTGTTAGCCCGGGATAGTCATGCATGGTCCACATTAGAATACCTCTGATCAAAGCATTCCGTCGTCCTGTGTGTCGGCTCATATCCACCACCTCTATGCCAATCCACAATTGTTGTAGCTCTTCCAATAGTGGACGAAGATACACATCCATATTCCCCACTTTATATCGCCCTGGCACAATCAAGCTTAGCCATAGGTGCCCCTTCTTCGTAGTCAACCACGGGGGAATGTTGTAGTTGACGATGACAACGGGCCATACACTGTAAGATGTTGATCTTTGACCAAATGGATTTACGCCATCCATAGCCAGGCCTAAGCGCAAATTTCGAGCTTCCCTGGCAAAATCCGACCATGTTCCATCTATATGTTTCCAGGCTGCGCAATCTGCAGGAATTCGTAGCACACCATCCGAAGATTTATTCTCCTCATGCCATGATGCTAGGGCGGCCATGGACTTACATTCGAAGAAATGCTTGATGCGAGGAAGCAAAGGAAAATGTCGCAAAACCTTTTGTGGAATTTTTGTCCCGTGGAGATCTACTCGATATCTTTCGGAATCACATTTCGGACACTTCTCCATGTCTGTGTATTCCCCTCTGAAAAGAATGCAGTCATTAGGACAAGCGTGGATAGAATTGTAATCCATCCCCAAGTTTCGCAAAATCTTTCTTGCTTCATCTCGGGAATCTGGCATCACATTGTCAGCTGGTAGAATGTGCTCTTTCAGCAATCTACACAACATAAAAATATGATACAGTCGTGTAAAAATCTATCAGATCATTATACATTTAGAGTTCTATTAAAGTAAACTAATTGTAATAGATCACCTGAAAAGCGCTGTGACGCTAGTGTCACTCCATCCAAACTTTGCCTGCATGTTGAGAAGAACCAGGAGTGCTTTCAATCTAGACATACGTGCTCCATTATACAATGATGTATCGGCTTCACTTTTCATATCATCATAGATAAGCCTTTCTGAATCCATGATCGTCTCGATCATTTCATCAATCTCGGGCTCAAACATTGCCTCGTTGGGAATGTGCTCTGCATGATCATCCCCCGAGCTGTCAGAGGCTACATCTTGTGGCCTCACATATGCTGCTTGACCAAAGCGCCTGCGAATACGTCTATTGGGTTGCAAGATTGCTGCTTGTTGGCCAGCGTCAGAGTCCGACGAGTTATAATTGGCAACAACTCGATCTATAATAGATGGATCGAACTCGCCAAATTCACGAACGTGCTGCAAAGAAACACGTCTTGTCCGTCGCACAGCATGCTTGCATTGATTACAAGGACATAAGACCCTCGTTGAGAGATAGGTGTTTCGGTTGGACGGTCCCACATCCTCGTCGCTACTCATAATGAGGATAAAAAACTTATAACCTAGACAACAAATTTAATATTCTATTGGCATTCTTCGTCTTATCTCTCTCTCTCTCTCTCTCTCTCTCTCTCTCTTTACCTCACATTCTCTAGTCATGTCCAATCCCCGCACACCTCGGTCTAGAGGTGCACGGAGATCAGAACCACCGGGTTATAATCTCGTCTTTATTGGTCAATACCTATATTTGTGGGTACAAGAAATCTAAACACCCACGTCTACATGATACTGCATGTAGTGGACAAAATCCCTTTGCCTCTTCTCTAGCTGTAGCACTTCACTTCATCTTAACATCTTTTCACAGTAGATCTTTTCACTGTTCGTCTAACTAAACCCTAAACCGTAAGTAATTCTTGCGTGGACTCGATCTAACGTAAATAAGCGTAAATCTAAATAAACGTAAATCTAACTAAAAATAAAGCTAAATCTAATTTAACGTAAGTCTAATGACTAGAGGTTGTCTAGATGGTCATTGTGTCGGGGATGTAGTGACTCTTGCCGCCCTGAAGATCCACCTTCTTCCCTATCTTCTGAAGACATTTCACCAGTACTTTTGGATCGACGGAGCCCACTATGAGTGAAGGCAGCAATACCCTATATTCCATTGAGGGCTTTCTTCACCCGCTTCATGCAGGCATCGCAGTCTATGGAGACCCGCATCTAATCTAATATAACATAAATCTAAATCTAGCTTAAATAAATGTAAATCTAGTTAAAAATAAACCTAAATCTAATTTAATGTAAGTCTACATATAACCTAATCTTTAACGTCTTTTAAAATAGTTTCCTACGACGTTATAACTCTCTTCTTCCTGTGTGTGTGCGCGTGTGTGGATGTGTGTGCCAATAAAAAGAGATAAATGGTATAACCTTTCTATCACCCATGCCAAGTATGATAGATTGATTATGCCATTTCTCTCTTGAATAATAGGTCTTCAGTTCAACTCCTCGTCGGCTAGATCTTTAGGTCTTTTAATTTTAATTAGTTTCCTACGACGCTCCCTTAGTTTCTCTTTCTTTCTCTCTCAATGTGTGTGCGTTTTTTTGGATCGTATGCATGTTTTCTTTCTCTTTTCCTCTCTCAATGTGTGCGTTTTTTGTTTATGCATGTTCTCTCTCTCTTTTCCTCTCTCAATGCGTGCGTTTTTTGTTTATGCATGCTCTCTCTCTCTTTTTCTCTCTCAATGTGTGTGTGCATTCTTTGTTTATGTATGTGTGTGCGTTTTTGCACTCTCTCTCTCTCTCTCTCTCTCTCTCTCTCAAAAACACTATATGTGTGTGTGTATGTGTGTGTGTGTGAGAGAGAGAGCGAGGGAGAGAGAAAGAAAGGAAGGGAACATGAGAATGAGGAGAGGGAAGGAGCATACCTGTCTCTCCTTCCTCTCCTCGTGCGTGTGTGTGTGTGTGTGTGTGTAAAAGAAAAAGAGAGAGAGAGAGAGAGAGAGAGAGAGAGAGAGAGTGAGGGAGAGCGTTACCTGCTCTTTGCTTGAGGGCGTCGAAAAACTCAGATCTGAGATCTGAGTTTTTGGGCGCGCTCGGTTATTTTTTTTACCCCAGCTGGCGTCGCTATGAGCGTCGCAAATTTACAAAGAAATTTGCGACGCTCATAGCGACGCTTATAGCGACGCTCATAGCGACGCCGGGAATTTTTTTTTGGAGCGTCGCTGTGTGAGCGTCGCTAATGTGAAGAGCCTCTTGTAGTGTGAATGCCTTGGATGGTTTGGATTTGTCTATTCTTAATGCATTGACGATAATGATGCGATCATGTAATCCATATGCGGATGCCTTCGACTATAATGTTGGCAGAATGTTACCTGATAGCCCTGGTATCGAGATCAAAATGACAATTTGTGAGAAAAGAAATACTTCTAGGTAGTATTTGATACCTGTTGGCAATGAGGTTGTTGGAATTATGCCAGGTCAAGGGGATCTACAAACAACTAGCCATCGAGACATTGTGATTCATTGTCGAGATGGAAGATTGCATACGATATCAAATCTACACAGATCGTACATGCCACTTTTGTATGTTCTTCTCTTTCCTCGGGGAGAAGATGGATGGCATATCAGGGTCCCTTATGCTGATGCGCATGCTTCTTTGGATGCATTGAGTAATCGAGAATGTGTCAGTCAAAGAGAGTACTATGCATATCGGCTACAAGTTCGTGCTGATATAGAACTATGCTTGCTTCATGGTGGTCGTTTACTTCAGCAGTTTATGGTTGATGCATATTGTGCCATTGAGGATTGTCGCCTTTCGTGGGTTCGTAACAATCAGCAACATTGAGGGCAGAGTTATATGCAGGATTAGTTGACATGGTGCATTCATCTGAGAATGATGTTCTCCTTGGTCGATATGTGGGTCGAAGAATTGTCTTGCCCTCATCTTTCACAGGTGGCCCTAGACACATGTACCAATTGTATCAAGATGTAATGGCAATTGTGCGTGCAAAGGGAAAGCCAGACCTGTTCATCACATTCACATGCAACCCTAATTGGCAAGAAATAAATGAGTCATTGCTGCCAGGACAGGCTTCCACTGATCGACCAGACATAACAACCAGGATTTTCTTTCAGAAACACTCCAATATGATGAAGCACATATTGAAAGAAGACATTTTTGGGAAAGTGGTGGCTTACATGTCTGTTGTGGAGTTCCAAAAGAGGGGCTTGCCACATTCTCACACCCTGCTAATTCTAGATCCTCGATGTAAGCCTCAATCAACATTTGACTATGATAAGTTGGTTTGTGCAGAGTTGCCCGATAAGAACCGATTTCTGTTGCTGCATGATATCATTGTCAACTGTAACATTCATGGTCCATGTGGTGAGTTCAACACTTCATCTCCTTGCATGGTTGATGGACAATGTATCAGAAGATATCCACGACCATTCTGTGAGCAAACAGTCGTGGATAACAATGGTTATCCCATTTATGTGCGACGTAACAATGGCTCCACTGCCAAGGTTAGGGGTTCCACTATTGATAATCGATGGGTGGTACCATATAATCCTATATTATCAACACTTTTTAATGCACATATAAATGTTGAGATATGCTCCACGATTTCAGCTGTAAAGTATGTCTACAAGTACATCTACAAGGGGCATGATAGGGCAACTGTAAGATTTCATACATCGATGCAAGGGAGAATGTTGATGAGATAGATATGTATATGGATGGCCGCTATGTATCTACATCTGAGGCTTGCTGGAGGATTTTTGATTTTCCTTTACATAGTGATGCACCAGTTGTACAAAGATTGAGCGTGCATGTTCCGGCTGGTCAAACTGTGACATTTCGAGATAATGACAACCTTAACGATGTCTTGCAAAGGGAGGGGAGAAGACCACCCTAACAGAGTGGTTCACCTGCAATGCGAATAATCTTGATGCGATACTTTGTACGTTGATTTTCCTCAGAAGTGGGTGTGGAATTCGAGGTCCAAAAAATGGACAAGGAGACACCGTGGAGACACCATTGGTCGAATGTATTTTGTACAGTCCTCTGCGGGCGAACGGTATTATGTTCGTCTGCTTCTGACTATTTGTAAAGGATGTAGATCATTTGAGGATTTGTGTTCTTTAAATGGTGTATTGTTCCCCACCTTCAAGGCAGCATGCATTGCAAGAGGTATCCTGGAGGATGATGGGGAATGGTTTGCTTGCATGGAGAAAGCTTGCAGTACACATACAGGCTTGCAATTGAGGCATTTGTTTGTGACAATCCTATTGTTTTGTGAGCCTTCCTCCCCTGATCACTTATGGGAGAGATTTCGTCAGTCTTTGTCTAATGACTATCGACACAGATTAGAGAGGAGATATGAGTCCTTGGATGAATGTGCACAGGTTGCAGAAGGGTATGCATTACGAGATTTGTAAAACATTCTCAGTACATTTGGACGAAGTTTATACGAATATCCTGGAATTCCAATGCCCGATGAGCGCTTCTTGCCGCCTCATGACAATACTTTTATTTTCCACGAGCAATGCTTTGATTCCATGAAAGAGCTTTCCACATCATGTGCGATGGAGCAGAGTTTGAATGAAGATCAAAGAATTGCTTTTGAGACAGTTCTGCATGCATTGACTGTTGATGGTGGAGCTATTTTCTTCCTAAATGGACCTACAGGGACTGGAAAAACATATTTGTATAATTGTTTGTTGTCACGATTGCGTGGACAAGGAGATGTTGCATTGGCCACTGCATCTTCAGGGATTGCAGCATTGCTATTACGAAATGGACGCACCGCTCACTCTAGATTCAAGATACCCTTGGAGTTAAACAATTGTAGTACATGCAATATCCCTACTCAAGGTCAGCTTGCTGAATTTCTTAGACTATGTAAGCTCATTGTGTGGGATGAGGCTCCCATGACGCATCGATATGCCTTTGAAGCTTTGGATAGGTCTTTGCAAGACATCATATGTTCAGAAAGGCCATTTGGTGGCAAGGTGATACTTCTTGGGGGAGATTTTAGACAAATCTTGCCAGTGGTGTTTAAGGGAACACGTGCTGACATTGTTGATGCTACACTCTGTCGATCACACTTATGGCCATATGTTAAGATTCTCAGATTGACATGTAACATGCGTGTGGGAGATGGTGATGTTGCAAATGCTGCCTACAGACAATGGCTTATAGATGTAGGAAATGGGACTTTGGTAAGCGATGGTGAAGATAGAATAGTGATCCCCCATCACATGGTGCTTTCTTCATCTTCAGTGGATGGATTAATAGGTTGCATCTATTCAGAAATGGATAGACATGTTGATCACGCTGAATACTTCAAAGAGCGCGCCATCCTTGCTCCAAAAAACTCTGAGGTTGATAGTCTCAATGCTAAGGCCCTGTACGCAATGAAAGGTAATGTTGTGACATAATTTAGCGCTGACTCTGTGATGGGAAACTCCACGCAACATGTGTCCTTATACTCCGTGGAGGTTTTGAATAGTCTCACCTTGGGTGGTGGACTCCCAACACATTGCTTGGAGTTAAAGATGAATGCACCCATAATTTTGCTACGAAATCTTGATCCAAGTCGGGGTCTATGCAATGGGACACGATTGGTGTGCAAGGGATTTCAAGGAAGGGTCTTAGAGGCAGAAGTTATCACAGGTACGCATGTTGGGACCAGAGTTTTTATCCCTCGAATATGTTTTGTGTACTCTGGTACAGATTTGCCATTTGTTCTTAGACGGAGACAGTTTCCAGGCAGATTGGCTTTTTGCATGACAATAAATAAGTCACAAGGCCGAAGCATTTCATTGGTGGGCCTTTACTTGGTGACTCGAGTTTTCACTCATGGACAATTATACGTTGCACTCTCACGTGCGCGTTTAGCTACCGGAGTGAAGATTCTCTTGGGGAACTTTGATTCAAATGGCAGAAATGCATTAACAACGAACATTGTATACAAAGAGATATTGAACAATGCCATGTGAAGGCTCCATTCCTTCTCCTCATTGCTGTCTATTTTGTGTTCCAATTTAAATATTGTGAATTACTTTATCTTTTCTCTCCATGGCATGTCATACTCTGTCATGTGAATGTTCCATCCCATCTTCTTATTGTCTTTTTTTTTGGGTTTCCACTTTTTTGTATAGGTCATGGATCAATACAAGTACATCTATGAGGTATCCTTCGATACAAACATAGAAAATGATACATATCCTGGTATGTTTTTGTTCATTAAGTCATTCTGTGATGTTTATTGTATTCATTTTTGAACCTTGAAGTCTTCTTTGTTCCTTTAGCAGAGCCACATTTTTGGTGTGCACCTTTGTCACACGCAAAAATTGTTAAGACCATTCGCAAACACTACAAGATGAGGTGTGTGCACATGAAAGTACGAATTGGCTAACCATAAAGTAATATGAATGGTTTTGATCCATTCTAATGTGTTGTGAATCGTAGGAAACTTCCATCGATCGATGCTTTCATGTTGCGTATTTTGGCATACTCATCCGACATTGAGTACGGTGTGTACTCAGTTAGGAAGGAGTGTGTCTCCTCCAAGGAGCGAGATGATGTTCAATGGTTTGCGACATACGAAGGATACTCCATTCCCAATGATTGGGAATACCTTCAAAGTTCCAGATTCTCTGAGCTCATCTACCAAATTTACTTGCCTAAACAACTTGCACACTTAGCATTGCCATACGTGGCTAGAATAACTGGTGTGTAGAAAGTGTTAGAGTTTGGTGCTTTGATTGCGTTGTGTGAAAGAAATCGTGCTTTTTTTACTACTTTCATTTGTTTTGTTCAGAAGATAATCAGCCTTGGGATGGTAAAACAGTCCTTAATCTAGGGATGGAGAAACTTCAAGACAATTGTCAATTACATGATGAAGCGAGTTGCCTTAATTTTGCTTCATAGATTATTTTTGTGGCACAATAGTGTCCCTCAATGAGTTTGTATCGAGAACTCAACCATGGTCATTAAACATTTCTTTAGATATCTTGATACATTTGTTAAGGTCTTCATGTTTATTGTGACTTTTTTAGCTGTCTATGTAGTGAGTCTTTTTTCGAAAGATGTAAGTTCTCTACATATAGATTATTTTGTTCCTATTGTAGGAATTGTTTTTTAAGAATGTCAATTTTATGCATTGATCCTCAATTTTGTAGAGAAGTCTATCGATATGGGGAGAGAGAGAGAGAGAGAGAGAGAGAGAGAGAGAGAGAGGATAATATACACTAAGGTAGAGAGAAAACCATGTACTTTGCGAAGACATATATGGTAGACTATAAAGTATCTCCACGTACTCTTGCTATACTTCGACATTGTGTAGTATACGCTTCTTTTGGCATGATTAAATGTTGGCTTTTTAGCATATATCACACAAGGGTCTACTCCCTTTGTGGTAGTTAAAACATAGATTACCTTTTGTCTGCATTGTGATGTGATGCTTAATGATACAGTTATGGAAAACACTAATACCAACGTCATCGTTGAGACTGGATCCGATGGAATTGAGGCCACTCCTCCAAGGATTTCCAATGTTCAAGCAGCAAAGAGAAGTGCTCGCACTGTTGGAACTTCTTTTGCTGATCCAGTTGTACATGATGGGATTGAGCAACTCTTGGTAGCAATGCGGGAGTTCTTTGCTCGTGCTGAGTGTAGGCAATTGGAATTTGAAAGGCACTTAGAGGCTCTTTTGGATGTAACTCAACAAACCAATGGCCAACAATTTTCACAACTTCAAAATGAGGCGCATTTATGTACACAACGTTTTGATGAAGGAATGACTCGAATTGAGCAAAACCAGTCTGACATGGTGGTACGCCTAGAGCAACAACAGTTTGAATCAGTACAGAACTCATACTTGACCGGTAGGGAATGCCAAATTCAGATTGATGCACTTAAGGAGCAAGTTCGTGCTCTTGAAGGAGAGGTGACAAGGCTCAAAGTCCACTTGAACCGAATGAATGCGCTTATGACAAAGATGGCTCGAGCTTCTGATGCCCGTACCATATAAGTGCCTTCATTCTTGGTGGCTACTATGAATAATTCAAGCACTTACTTCTGTATGATGTACTAAAGCATACATTACGTTGAACTGTGTTGGTAGAGTTATGTAATGATCATGTTTTTTTGTTTGGCTTTATGGTCGTGTTGCTTTGTGTGCATGACATAAACATGTAGAGTTTACTTAGCTTAATATTTTAGGTTTTGTTTTAGATGATCTTTGCATCAAAACAATGTGAAGTATTACCTTTGTGAGTTGAAAAATGTAAGGTCGTTAAAAAAGAGGCTTCAAGTACTATATCTGTATTTGCATGCTTAGGATATGGCACTCTTTGGTAAGGTGAGCTTCAGAGTCGAGATGACGTACTCAGAAGCTCGACAGATTCTAGGTTATTTTATACTGTTTGAATCTCTTTGTAACATTTGTCTTTGGGTTTACGATAGAAATTTTCTTACTTTTGTAGAATTGGTATGCTTTCTACAGTCCCAAATAATTGGGTAGCGCCTTTCAAACCCCATGAGATTGTCATGGCCATTGTAGATAACTTCAGACAAGGGTAATGCATATTAAATTATTTTTAGTAGGTCTTTGGGTGAAATGATGATATGTATATGGTTGAAGTTTGTCTCGTGTTTGTAAATAGTAGAGTTCCTCCTATGGAACGTTTTGCATTGGAAATCATGGAGCAGTCCATTGAACATTATGATGTGCATCCACAAGGCGTATATGATGTAAACCTTGTGGAAGAATCAAATGAATGGTGGACGATAGAGTTTGTGGGATTTCATTTGCAAGAAGGGTGGACAATGTATGATAGGTATAGGGAATTTGGCTATTGTTACAGTTATTATCTGCCACCAACTGTGACTCCACCAAGGCATCCATTGTATGATAATGGTATGCCACTGCCTATTTCATTCCTTCTCTAATAGTTTTGATATTTTGCATGGAATATATAATGTCAGTATGAATTACATATTTTGTTGTTTGCAGGTCCATTGGCATCACATTTGGAGTTATTTGTTTTCAAAAAAGACATTGAGAATGTCAAAATTAGGCGTTGCCTTTTCTTCTAGGTTTTTATATTTGTGTCACAGATGCTTTCGTAAATTGCAACCATTACAAATGCTTTTTTTGCATACTTTGTATGCATAAATGAGTGAGTAAAACTAAAGTTCCACCATAGATTTAAGAGGTTCAATGGCATTGATGAGAGTATTTTATGCTATGTACCACTGTTGGTCACATACTTTAGTTGTGGTTCAATTGTCTTTGCACTTTTCATTGTCATAAGAATGATGAAAGAAATACGATAGACAATGGAAATCCATAATACCACTCAAAAATATTTTTCATCTCATGAGCCTCACAATGAAGCACTAATACATAGAGACTACTTGGATGTAGCCTCGGAAGGGGGGGAGAGGATATTTATCAAGATTGTAGCATCTTCTTCTTGGCCGCAACATCGCGCGGGTCACATACTAGTGCTTTCTTATGTGAGGCTTTCTTTGCATTGTCATGTGAGCAATAAACTTTTAGACACTTCACTTAAGTACGATGATTACTAACCCATCGTGGCTCAACTCAAAAAATCATTTCTTTTAAGGTATCTCTCTCTCTCTCTCTCTCTCTCTCTCTCTCTCTCTCTCTCTCTCTCTTTCACAATGCTGCAAAGGAGATCCGTTTGGGAGGCGGAGGCAAGGATTGGCTTTGAGGTTTTGAGGCTCTTGCCTTGCGCACACGCACTCCTTGTGATGCTTCAAGTGATGAGAAAGTGTCGCTGGCCGTCCCCTGCCAACATCCTGCTGCCTAGTTTATTGTTTTTATCGGAACGTCACTGACCTTGCCTTCATGATCAACTTCGATTGTAACCGTTTCACTGGCAGAAGAGTGTGCCTTTCGGCTGCAAACTTTGCACAGTTCGACACGTCCTCATAATTTTATCTCTCTTTCCCTCTCTCTCCACAACATTGCATGTGCACGTTTTCTCGGGTCGCTCGACAACCGGTCACTCCAGCCGCTTGTCAGAATGGCACCACTGCATGTGCGCACTCTCTCTCTCTCTCTCTCTCTCTCTCTCTCTCTCTCTCTCTCTCTCTCTCTCTCTCTCTATTTCTATGGACCTCTCTCCGACAGTAGTCAACAGGGCAATGTGCCCTCTCATTGGAATCGCTTCGGCCCAATGCCACCTTGAATCCCTATACCATGTTGGCTTCTCCATAATGCCATGCTTGTTGCATGTTGTCCACCAACAAATCAGAACCCTGCACCCACATGGAAACCGGATGCCATGCTCGCCTTGCACCTATGTGGGACGTCTACAACCGTCTTATCTCCACTTTTAGCCAGCTCAAGGCTAAGATGAGGCACACCTCTTCCTAGCACTTGAACTTTGAAAGCATAAATGGCTTGTCGATCCCTATACTTTTTTTTTTTTTTTTTTTGGGGGGGGGGGGGGAGGGCTAGCTTTGATCCTTCGAGGCCTCCATTAAAGGAAGATCGTCATTCTAAGAGGGAAAGCCTTAAATGCTCTCTCTTGGCCCTATGTGTGTGTGTGTGTGTGTGTGCGTGCACGTGTGCATGCGTGCGTGGACGTGTGACATCGACGGGAGTCAACAGGGTAGTGTGCCCTCTCGTCGGGTGTGCTTCCTACCTAGTGCCACCCCAAAGCTCTACAACTTGTTTGCTTCTCTATAATGCCCTGCCTGATGCTTGGTCTACTTATAAATCACAACCCCGTGGCAACGTGGAAACTGGATGCCCTTCTCGCCTTGCACCTACATGGGACCCCTCTGTGTGTGTGTGTGAGTGTGTGTTAGAGAGAGAGAGAGAGAGAGAGAGAGAGAGAGAGAGAGAGAGAGAGAGAGAGAGAGAGAGAGAGAGAGAGAGAGAGAGAGAGAGAGAGAGAGAGAGATGCAGAGTTCACGTGTTTAGGAGGAGCTACGAACACTTGTCCGAGAGGGGGGGAGGATTAACCCTCCCCCTTTTATAATAGTATAGAAGATAGGTATAGATGAGAGCGCATCGTAAGGTTTCTTCTTGTTGATGATTGGGGCTTGTGTAATATATGTAGGTTTCTTGTGTGTGTGTGTGTGTGTGTGTGTGTGTGAGAGAGAGAGAGAGAGAGAGAGAGAGAGAGAGAGAGAGAGAGAGAGAGAGAGAGAGAGACAGAATGGTTTGAAACAATGTTCAAGAAAGTCTTTTTTCCTAAGTGGCTAATGCCCTGCCTATTGCGTGTTGTCCACTGACAAATCAAAACCCCATGGCTACGTGGAAACTGGATGCCCTGCTCGCCTTGCACCAACGTCGGAACCCCCCCCCCCCCCCTCTCTCTCTCTCTCTCTCTCTCTCTCTTTCGCTCGTTGGGCTACAGAGTTCACTTGCTGTAGGAAGGAGCTATGGACACGTGTCAAGAGGGGGGGATCCCTTTCTATATAACTAGCTTGCGCGACCCGCCTATCGGCCGGTCTCGCTGGCTCTTACCACCAGTAAATGTATGTATGTGTGCGTGTGTCTATTTATATACATCCCTCCATGGCGCGCACACACACAATGCAAAATATCACCACTAACCTACTAGCACTTGTTTACCTCTATCGCCCATCCCCACACTCCCTCTATAATGTAACAATTCCTAAAGGGGTTCTTTCATGTTTTGGTAAGTTCATTCTACAATAGGAGAGATATAGAGAGAGGGAGAGAGAATTCCGTAGGACAACAATGCCAAGCAGGTGTTTCTTAGTGGTATCTCTCCGTGTAGAATGATGTGAGCTCTCTCTCTCTCTCTCTCATAACAATTTGTGGCCAATAGCCTTGCTGAGTTGCACTTGTTGCACCCTTGGCAGTCGTTGAAGAAGACATCTCTCTCTCTCTCTCTCTCTCTCCCCCCTTTTTTTTATGTAGTCCCTCATGGACGTACCCTTTTGGTCTCAAAAGTTATTTTGGCATTGTGAAAATATAGTGTACATGCGTGCGCATAGGAAGTTACTCTCTCTCTCTCTCTCTCTCTCTCTCTCTCTCTTAACATCTCTTGAGTTCGACTCTCCTCATTAGGATAGTTTTCTACAACATTAAAATTCTCTTCTTCTTCTTCTTCCTCTCTCTCTCTCTCTCTCTCTCTCTCTCTCTCTCTCTCATAACATCTCTTGAGTTCAACTCTCCTCATTAGGATAGTTTTCTACAACGTTAAAACTCTCTTCTTCTTCTTCTTCTTCCTCTCTCTCTCTCTCTCTCTCTCTCTATATATATTATATATATATATATATATACATATATATCAATTTTTTCTATGGTCACACATGGATGTAACCTTTTGGTCTTCACACGGATGTAACCTTATGGTCACACATGGATGTAACCTTATGGTCTTCTTCTTCTTCTTCTTCTCTCTATCTCTCTCTCTCTCTCTCTCCCCCTTTTTTATTTCTTGGTTTTGTATACTGTGTGTGTGTGTGTCTCGGGGGGTTCACTATGTGTAAAACTACCATATCATGTGCGTTCAAGACATGTTTGTAAAACCCCTTATCTGTGAATTTTGTTACGAATATAATGTACCTTTTTTAAAAAAAATTGTAAGTTTTTTTCAATTTTGAAACAATAATGCCCTTCTGTATATATATTTCTATAAGTTTCAAGAACTTTAAATACCCTTCTGTTGAACTCATGTGATAGTTTACATTTTTATTAGGTGACCTCCCCGGTGTGTGTGTGTGTGTGTGTGTGTGTGTGTGTGTGTGTCTGTGTGGTAGAATGGTTATGTCATTTCCCTCTTGAATAACAGATCTTGAGTTCAACTCTCTTTGTCAAGATAGTTTCTTATGACATTAAAACTCTCTTCTTCTTCTTCTTCTCTCTCTCTCTCTCTCTCTCTCTCTCTCTCTCTCTCTCTCTCTCTCTCTCACTCACACCTTCCTCTCCCAACCACGATGTGGACTCTCTATTGCGACGCTCATTTCAGCCATTTTTGAGCATCGAGAGTCACTTATGACCTCCACTCACACCACGTGACATGTTCATCTGGTCCCATAGGTCATATTTGACCTCCGAGGACGATAATAGAACTATCTATCTATCTATCATTATTTTCTGAAGAAATGTTTGTCTCTCTCTCTCTCTCTATCACTCTCCTTTTTCAATTCTCTCTTTGGTTTTCAACATCCTCTCTCTCCTTTATATTGTACAGGACACCCATTGTATCACACTACAAGAGGTTGTGTGCTCTTGTGACGCTCTTAGCGACGGAAATACACTGGGTTTTTATAACCCCCGGCGTCGCTATAGGCGTCGCTATATAGCGACGCTCATAGCGACGCCTATAGCGACGCAGATAGCGACGCTCTCACAGAAGAGTATAGCGACGCATATAGCAACGCTACAGAGCCATAAATAGCGACGCTTATAGCGACGCCTGAGAGAATTTTTTTTGGTGGCAGGGCATTGAATGCCCTGCCACCCATCAACCATATTGTACTTGATTCACTTTTTAAAAAAAGTGCAAAGGTAAATAATAGACCCAAAATAGTCACCCACAAGACGCATTGTTTGCAAAATTGACAATTGTACACATCATAGACAAACTGAATTGATTGGCAAATGTAATAATGACAATTGTACAACATCATAGGCATAAAGAATTGATTGGCAAAAGGAATTGCGGTGACAAATGTAATAATATACATGGTTCAAAAAGACGTATAAAATCCGTCTCATGATACATAAGCTATGAGAAACCCTAAACTAATGCTATCTAGCTACGGCTAAACTGACGTCGTCTAATCAGACGTCTCATCGCGTCCAAGCGGCGTATCTGTCGGATTCTGCAAAAAAAGACAATAAGACAGTTTTCAGTAAATATAAACATATAACGACATTTATAAAACAATACAAAAAATAAAAAAGAGTAAACCCTAATACTAACCATGCCGCCGCGAGAACTGAGAATGTCCATCAGGGCGTTTAAGCCCTTCCTGCCTGCGTACTCGCGCTCGTACGGTGTGGGATCACGTCCTGTCATCGACCACTGTCAAAACATACAAAGATTTCATTATGTTAGAACTAAAAAACTCATAAACCCTAAACTATCGAACATGCATAAAGAGCAATGTGAAAAGACTTACAAAATCGGCCTCAAATGATGCCCATCCACCGCTCCCCAAGTGGTGCGAGCTCCCTGCCTCTACTCGCGCTCTGGCTGCATCCTTTTGTTGCTTCCACTTGTCGGGATTCTCGCGCGCTGCTTTCTTCGCATTCTTCCAATCTTCTTTGGCCAGCCAATCTGGCCTATTCCACCCATTCTTGATTGCTTTTTGCACTTCGGAACGCTTGTGTTTGCAGTATTCGCGCATTCGAATCTTCATCAGGTCTTCATTGAAGCGCTGATCCCGTGTTGGAACGGGAAACTCATCATGAAGTATGCTGATGACTCTGTTTTTTAAATCACTTGGTACTTCACTCCATTTGTTTAGTATATAGTGTCTAAACAGCTGAGAGCAAAGACCACGCATGCGCGAGATCACCTTCTTGCCGTCATCATCCATGATGATGCCGCCGCTGATGTCGACGGAGTAAGGCAAGCCCTCTGGCCGGTGACGCGTGAACCTGGGTGTCCCGGCAGGGGTCTCTAGCGGCGTGTCGATGGGGGTACGGACGTCAGGTGTCTCCATCGGCGTCTGGGCCCGAAGCGAGGAGTGTCGAGTGGGGTGGCTCCTGGCGGAGTAGGTAGAGGTGTGTAGCTTCTAGGAACAGTCAGCCGTGCAAAACCTGGCGTAGACGGCGATGCTGTGGCTGGTGTGGGGGCGGGCAAAGAAGGGGAGGGTAAAGAGCCTCGTCGAACACGAGGCGGTGTGGAGGCATCGGTGGCGGAATCCCCACAACAACCGCCACCGCCACCACTAGAGCGCCGGTGTCTAGACGAGTGTGACGCTCGTCTCGTCGACGCCGAAGCTTCGGAGCGCGCCGAATGCTCCGAAAGAGAGGGAGATGCGGATGGTGTAGGAACGCGCGATGATGCGCCAGAGCGATGACGCTCCACGTACCACTGTCTCTGCTGCGGTGACAAAGAAGAAAGAAACTCCTCATCATCCATACCTGCATTAAACACACGAATATTTAAACTTAATATTGAATGAATAGAGTAGACAATGACGCAAAGACCATTAAATACAATGACGTAATGACGCATATAAATACAATGACGCAATGAATCGAGTGATAGAAGAGGCAAGTCGAAAACTCAGAATTTTCAATCAAAAGATGTGAGCGCGAGTAGAAAAGAGCGTTATACACCATGGAAGCTACTTAGAGAGCCAGAGCTTTTACAGCACGGAGCAAAATTGTTCAAATACAATATTTGTGGCTTTAAGAGATCTCTCTCTCATCCTCGCATAACTCAGCATAACTTCCTATATCTATATAGAGCTCTCCGTTTAAACACATATCCTCTGTTTCATTTTGTAGCT
Organism: Adiantum capillus-veneris; assembly: GCF_014529385.1. Taxonomy (NCBI): domain Eukaryota; kingdom Viridiplantae; phylum Streptophyta; class Polypodiopsida; order Polypodiales; family Pteridaceae; genus Adiantum; species Adiantum capillus-veneris. The sequence continues at coordinate 103,078,235 of NC_140933.1, read as the reverse complement.
CCTCTGCATGCACCCCATATAGAGTAGTAGCATCTTGATGCTCGTCTGGCACCACCGCAGCGGCTTCTGATTGAGCATCTTCTCTGATCTCCTCCATTGATGTCGTTGTGATTGGCACATGGTAGCCTTCATACGTCCTTGCACTACGAGGGGCTACCTCTATGACGTACCACCAGTTTGATGTAGACTTTGTAGGATGAAATACTACCTGCCAGAGCCACATAACTTACATGAGAGCTTTCAAGCACATAACTTGTAAAAGGGGGATGTTAACTATTTATATACTTACTTGTTCACAATGCTCGGGTAGTACGAAAGTGTCTCTTAGGTCAGTCCATTTCTTAGTAGAATCCACCTCAAGAAAACCAGACTCTCCTCTACGCACAGTAGCGTTGCGACCCTCCATGATTATCTTGAACCATTGCACGTCGAACAAGTCGACAAAAAATCCTCTGTAATCGATCCTCAAAATCTCTTGCAGCGTGCCGAAGTAAGTGAGTTCCGCCACCACGGGATCTGCATCAGAGGAACGTCGTCGACTAGACTGTTCAAATTTTGCCATGATTCCACAATCTTGAGTAAAACGCTTTTTGTCGATTCGTTCCACCCTAAAATGTCGACCTTTACACCATGCTGCTGTGTATGACTTATACTACAACGAACAAAGATTATGAGTGGCCGTTCAAACGTTTATAAATAAAGTCACTTGCTAGTCGTACATTGCAAACTTACCTTGGTCGCGCAACCCCGAGAGTACTCCCACTCTTCTTCAGTCACTTCGTCACCGCATTGTTGTGCGCTTTTCAATTGGTTGTGCAACCATCTTAAGCTCATGAAGGTTGGTAGGCTCTCCAGAACCGCTGGATAGTGCATCGGTGGTCGTCTTCCCCGTCTCCACTCGATTCGTGCCCTTTGTCGCTCTTGCTTTGCATCCTCATATTGTGAAATCCACTTTTGCATCACTGGATTGTGAAGCATGCAAAATCGGTTGATTTTAGCCTCTAGATCTTCCGTCATCTTCTTCTCAACACCGAGATTGCACATGACAATCCCAGATATGCGCTCATCATCTATGGTTCGCCATAGCGTGTCCCGGGATTTATCAAATCCGTCTAGCCACTCTCCAATGTACACTAGGGACTCTGATACCAACCAACCTTCTGCCATGCTACCCTCCGGACGTGCCTTTTGACGCACATATCCCTTAAGCGTTTTCATGAAACGCTCTAGAAGAACATCCATCTGGAATGAACTGTGCCAGCTATTTCCACCTCATCAACTATGTGAACAAGAAGATGCACCTGAATGGTTAGCATTGTAGTAGGAAAATGTTTCTCAAACATGCACACAAGCTCCGCAGCATTTAGTTTGGCGAATGGTATGGAGTCTACGTTGATCTCCTTTTGTGAGATCCATTGCACCAGCTTTGCAAGTTTGTAGATTGTGTTACGGATGTCGAGAGACAAACATCCCTCAATGGCAACCGGTAAAATAAACTGTAAAGTATGTGCAGCAATGATATTAAAGTCCACATTTTATGCAATGATATTAAAGTCCACTATGAACGTACCTGACACATTTTATGCCAATCGTGTGACTTCAAACCGGTAAGCTTTCCTTCTTTAGTAAAACACGTTCGGAGCGAGTGCATTACGCCAGTGGGGGTCCGCAAAGATCGAATGGCCTCTTTTACTTTGCGTTCTTGGGCTCCTGTGAAAATCCATGGTGCTTTAGGGAGTTTTATCGATCCATCAGACGCTGTTTGCGGCCAATATTGCTCCATACGATCCACATTTCTAAGGTCAACTCTGGCTCCCAAAGTATCTTTCTTGCCGGTCAAATGGTCCCATAGTAGATTACCCACATTCTTGAATATGTGCATTGGATCGAGCAAGTGATTGATCACGAGTCGGGGCCAGTATGGTAACTCGTACCATAGAGATAGTCTCTTCATCCCTGGAGGCAATCCGTCATCGCACATCTCCTTCTGCTCTAACCATGCTTGTGCAGACATCCTTGGTGGCTCTCTTCCCAAAAAGCCGTCGCGTAACACATGATTCTCTGGAAGATACGCTTGATGACCTTCGTAGATTTGCTTCTTCAGTGAGGGTGCCCTACGTGCATTCAGTCTAGGTCCACATGTGACACATGCTCTGTATCCGCTTGTTTGAAGCCCTGCATGTATACACATGATAATAGATCAACTATGGGGAAAAACAAGATTTACAGTGTCTGAGTGAGGAGTGTCAATAGATCACCTGAGCATTCTGTTAGCCCGGGATAGTCATGCATGGTCCACATTAGAATACCTCTGATCAAAGCATTCCGTCGTCCTGTGTGTCGGCTCATATCCACCACCTCTATGCCAATCCACAATTGTTGTAGCTCTTCCAATAGTGGACGAAGATACACATCCATATTCCCCACTTTATATCGCCCTGGCACAATCAAGCTTAGCCATAGGTGCCCCTTCTTCGTAGTCAACCACGGGGGAATGTTGTAGTTGACGATGACAACGGGCCATACACTGTAAGATGTTGATCTTTGACCAAATGGATTTACGCCATCCATAGCCAGGCCTAAGCGCAAATTTCGAGCTTCCCTGGCAAAATCCGACCATGTTCCATCTATATGTTTCCAGGCTGCGCAATCTGCAGGAATTCGTAGCACACCATCCGAAGATTTATTCTCCTCATGCCATGATGCTAGGGCGGCCATGGACTTACATTCGAAGAAATGCTTGATGCGAGGAAGCAAAGGAAAATGTCGCAAAACCTTTTGTGGAATTTTTGTCCCGTGGAGATCTACTCGATATCTTTCGGAATCACATTTCGGACACTTCTCCATGTCTGTGTATTCCCCTCTGAAAAGAATGCAGTCATTAGGACAAGCGTGGATAGAATTGTAATCCATCCCCAAGTTTCGCAAAATCTTTCTTGCTTCATCTCGGGAATCTGGCATCACATTGTCAGCTGGTAGAATGTGCTCTTTCAGCAATCTACACAACATAAAAATATGATACAGTCGTGTAAAAATCTATCAGATCATTATACATTTAGAGTTCTATTAAAGTAAACTAATTGTAATAGATCACCTGAAAAGCGCTGTGACGCTAGTGTCACTCCATCCAAACTTTGCCTGCATGTTGAGAAGAACCAGGAGTGCTTTCAATCTAGACATACGTGCTCCATTATACAATGATGTATCGGCTTCACTTTTCATATCATCATAGATAAGCCTTTCTGAATCCATGATCGTCTCGATCATTTCATCAATCTCGGGCTCAAACATTGCCTCGTTGGGAATGTGCTCTGCATGATCATCCCCCGAGCTGTCAGAGGCTACATCTTGTGGCCTCACATATGCTGCTTGACCAAAGCGCCTGCGAATACGTCTATTGGGTTGCAAGATTGCTGCTTGTTGGCCAGCGTCAGAGTCCGACGAGTTATAATTGGCAACAACTCGATCTATAATAGATGGATCGAACTCGCCAAATTCGCGAACGTGCTGCAAAGAAACACGTCTTGTCCGTCGCACAGCATGCTTGCATTGATTACAAGGACATAAGACCCTCGTTGAGAGATAGGTGTTTCGGTTGGACGGTCCCACATCCTCGTCGCTACTCATAATGAGGATAAAAAACTTATAACCTGGACAACAAATTTAATATTCTATTGGCATTCTTCGTCTTATCTCTCTCTCTCTCTCTCTCTCTCTCTCTCTCTCTCTCTCTCTCTCTCTCTCTCTCTCTCTCTTTACCTCACATTCTCTAGTCATGTCCAATCCCCGCACACCTCGGTCTAGAGGTGCACGGAGATCAGAACCACCGGGTTATAATCTCGTCTTTATTGGTCAATACCTATATTTGTGGGTACAAGAAATCTAGACACCCACGTCTACATGATACTGCATGTAGTGGACAAAATCCCTTTGCCTCTTCTCTAGCTGTAGCACTTCACTTCATCTTAACATCTTTTCACTGTTCGTCTAACTCTAAACCCTAAACCGTAAGTAATTCTTGCGTGGACTCGATCTAACGTAAATAAGCGTAAATCTAAATAAACGTAAATCTAACTAAAAATAAAGCTAAATCTAATTTAACGTAAGTCTAATGACTAGAGGTTGTCTAGATGGTCATTGTGTCGGGGATGTAGTGACTCTTGCCGCCCTGAAGATCCACCTTCTTCCCTATCTTCTGAAGACATTTCACCAGTACTTTTGGATCGACGGAGCCCACCATGAGTGAAGGCAGCAATACCCTATATTCCATTGAGGGCTTTCTTCACCCGCTTCATGCAGGCATCGCAGTCTATGGAGACCCGCATCTAATCTAATATAACGTAAATCTAAATCTAGCTTAAATAAACGTAAATCTAGTTAAAAATAAACCTAAATCTAATTTAATGTAAGTCTACATATAACCTAATCTTTAACGTCTTTTAAGATAGTTTCCTACGACGTTATAACTCTCTTCTTCCTGTGTGTGTGCGCGTGTGTGGATGTGTGTGCCAATAAAAAGAGATAAATGGTATAACCTTTCTATCACCCATGCCAAGTATGATAGATTGATTATGCCATTTCTCTCTTGAATAATAGGTCTTCAGTTCAACTCCTCGTCGGCTAGATCTTTAGGTCTTTTAATTTTAATTAGTTTCCTACGACGCTCCCTTAGTTTCTCTTTCTTTTTCTCTCAATGTGTGTGCGTTTTTTTGGATCGTATGCATGTTTTCTTTCTCTTTTCCTCTCTCAATGTGTGCGTTTTTTGTTTATGCATGTTCTCTCTCTCTCTTTTCCTCTCTCAATGCGTGCGTTTTTTGTTTATGCATGCTCTCTCTCTCTTTTTCTCTCTCAATGTGTGTGTGCATTCTTTGTTTATGTATGTGTGTGCGTTTTTGCACTCTCTCTCGCTCTCTCTCTCTCTCTCTCTCTCTCTCTCTCAAAAACACTATGTGTGTGTGTGTATGTGTGTGTGTGTGAGAGAGAGAGAGGGAGAGAGAAAGAGGGGAAGGGAACATGAGAATGAGGAGAGGGAAGGAGCATACCTGGCTCTCCTTCCTCTCCTCGTGTGTGTGTGTGTGTGTGTGTAAAAGAAAAAGAGAGAGAGAGAGAGAGAGAGAGAGAGAGAGAGAGAGAGAGTGAGGGAGAGCGTTACCTGCTCTTTGCTTGAGGGCGCCGAAAAACTCAGATCTGAGATCTGAGTTTTTGGGCGCGCTCGGTTTTTTCTTTTACCCCAGCTGGCGTCGCTATGAGCGTCGCTATAAGCGTCGCTATGAGCGTCGCAAATTTCTTTGTAAATTTGCGACGCTCGTAGCGACGCTTATAGCGACGCCGGGATTTTGTTTTTTTGAGCGTCGCTGTGTGAGCGTCGCTAATATGAAGAGCCTCTTGTAGTGTCAGTGATGACAAACCTCCCACATAATTCCAATTCGTAGAAACCCTAGATTCATTTTAACATTTTTCTTGTTTATATCGAGATATGGTAGTTTGTAAACGGTTTGGTCTCATAGGTAACACTGACCTCTTGAAGATGTTAATATATCATTTCATTTCTCTCTCTCTCTCTCTCTCTCTCTCTCTCTCTCTCTCTCATTTATTTATATTGCATTGGGAACCCATTGTGTCAATGACCAGACATACCCCATGCAGTTTGACACTTGGTATCAGAATAACCTGTTTGTAACAATTTGGTCTCATAGGTGACTCTGGCCTCTCGAACATGTTCATATATCATTTCATCTCTCTCTCTCTCTCTCTCTCACTCACACACACACACACACACAAATGTTTGTTTTGGCCTTTTGCAGACGTCAATATGCCATTTGAGTTCATATAATCTCTCTCTCTCTCTCTCTCTCTCTCTCTATATATATATATATATATATATATATATATCATTTAAATGAAAAAAAGAACAATATTATAATAAATGAATAACAAATATAACTAAAACAAATTTTGATTACCCGGTTGACCCGTTGAGAATGCAGCTACTGCACCCCACTCGCTGACTCAACACCTGCAATGAGCAAGAAAGCTGTGTGTGTGTGTGTGTGTGTGTGTGTGTGTGGGGGGGGGGGGGGGGGGGGGGGGGGGGATGCTCTTGAGAGTTTTTCCCTATACAGAACCGCAGCCACGTTCTCTCTCTCTCTCTCTCTCTCTCTCTCTCTCTCCTCCCCCCCCCCCTTGTGTTGCGGTTGCATGCTCACCTTGAATATATGATGACTCCCATTCTTGGCAAGAATTAGTCAAATGCGCTATCTCACTCTCTCTTTCTCTGCGAGCAAATCTAGATACACTAACCTCTTTCTCTGCAGATAGACCTGTAATGCATACACACTCTTTGTCACCTGCAGAGGTACTGCCGTGGAGACACAGAGAATCTCTTTGTTGTTAAGGTATGCCAATACGTGTCGGTTGTCTAAGCATTGTTTGGTAAATTTTGCTTGCTTTGGTGTTAATGGTGCATTAGTGTCAAATGCAATTACTTTGGAGTTGATGCTTGATATGGCTAACCATTGGTGTTAATGTTGCTTTGTGAGCGCAAGAATAGTTAATAGATACGAAGGCTACTCTTGTTGTCATGTGTACGTAGCAAAGTATGCTTGAGTGGCTCACACTCCAAGTAGCTCTAAATGTAGCAACGCTCCCACCACAAATTACCTCTCACGTAAATCGCACACGAAAAATATTAATCCATGACCACAATCTTTGACATCCAAATCTATTTGACACCCTAATCTACTTGACATATAATTTGTTATCTTGTTAGTGAAGTAATTTAGACTACCTATAGGTACTAAAGGCACAAAAAGGGGTTGCTTTCCTGGTTTGTGAAGTGATCAAGGGTACACTAAATTACTTGTAATTACCAAAATCACAAAAAAGGGTTTGCTTTCTGGTTTGTGAAGTAATCTAGGGTACCCTAGATTAGTACCCTAGATTACTTATGAGAAGTAATCTAGGGTACCCTAGATTATTTGTTGGGACCAAAATCACAAAAAGGAGGTTAATTTCTGGTTTGATAAGTAATCTAGGGTACCCTAGTTTACCTATTGGAAGTAAACTACGGTACCTTAGATTACTTGTGTAAAGTAATCTAAGGTACTAGTGGGAGGTAATCTAAGGTGCCAAGGATTTGTTCTGATAGGCAATCTAACATTATCTAAGGCACCCAAAAGGGTTACTGAAGTAATCTAGGGTATCCAAGATTACATGTGGGCTCCCCACACAACAAAGGGCTTCCTCTTTGGTTAGTGTAGTAAACTAGGGCACCCTAGATTACTTGCAGAAAGTAATCTAGGGTACCCTAGATTACATGTGGGAAGTAATCTAAGGTACCAAGTATTTCTTTTGACATGCAATCTAACATTATCTATGGCACCCAAAAGGGGTAGTGACGTAATCAGGGTTTCCCATATTCCCTTGGGATAGTCCCCACACCAAAAGGGCTTGCTCTCTGGTTAGTCAAGTAATATAGGGTGCCCTAGATTACTTGTGGGAGAGTGTCTATCCAGATGCAATCACATTCGCTTGCGTGGCAAGGTGGAGGGGGAGATCTACAGTGAGACCTCTATAGCTTGGGCTCCAAGGCATGGCACGACAACGAGGCAGACAAATGCTAAGAAGAAGGATTTGTACTAAGGCAATAGGATACATGCTAATAGTTGTGATAGTGGATTGCTTGAAAAGAACACACTATCTATACTATATAGAGGCATGCAGGAATGTCGGCCCCTCCCCTGACCACATCACAAGCAGCTTGATCCAGTTGTGTTTCCTGTAGCCTTGACGACATAGACAGATAGCGCACGCACACGCACACATGCACAAAGGTCGTCGAAGGCGGCTGACCATACTATTATTTTTAGCCTTCTTTTTGGAAAGATGTGATGACTGTGTCAAATTGATTTCCAAATTCAAACATGCCTTTGCATAAAGATAAAACAAAATGAATGCATGCCTCCAAAAGGCCATTATGATCTATGAGACCAAAAGGTAAGGTAGAGGAGAGAGAGAGAGAGAGAGAGAGAGAGAGAAAATACTTTTCTTGATTTGCTTTATGAAATTTGCGAGGAATAATAGACTTGAAGGTAAGAGGGACCATGCCGTCGTGGAAGGCGGCATCGTTTTACTAGTTTGAACAAAATACCCAACACATCTAAAAATAAACCTCCTAGATTTGTTGATGGATCTTTGGTAAACAACTTGTAGGGTTATAAAATTGTCTCCTCACTCTTTTTAGCATCATGATAAAGAAATGGATCCCTAAAGGATTCTCTTTCTACATATTATTACAAGTATTAAATTGTGTAAACTTCCACTTGTTTAATACACAATTTTCATGCATTCGAGCATGCTTGAAATGTAAAAAAGAATTAATTTTCATGATTTTAAGTTGCATCATGTTATATAGTTAAAATGATTGATGTTTGTGTAAACTATAAGTAAGAGATTTTGCTACATTGCAAAGGCTCATTTGCCCCAGAGGCATCTAATAAAACATTATAATATCAAACTTTCTTATCAATAACAATAAATCATAAAAGAATCGTTAAGAGAAAAACCAATTGTAGCGTATATAATCTCGTTTGTATGCTTGTTTAGTCACAAATTAATGTTTCTCAAAATTTCAAGAACAGTAGTAGGTTCTCCTACCCACCCACAACGAAACAATGCCACTTTGTTTTTTATGAGTAGCTCTCTCTCTCTCTCTCTCTCTCCCCCAATATCAAACTTTCTTTAAAAAATCCTTAAGAGAAAAACCAATTGTAGCGTACATAATCTCATTTGTACGTTTGTTTAGTCACAAATTAATGTTTCTCAGAATTTCAAGAAAAGTAGCAAACAACACCTCTTTGTTTTTTATGAGTAGCTCTCTCTCTCTCTCTCTCTCTCTCTCTCTCTCTCCCCTAAAAGGGTTGCTTTGACCAAATGGATAGAATTTTTTCTCTTTTATCAAATGCAAACTTTAAAAAGTCTGTCACCTACTAGAAAACACTTAAAAAGGTGCCCAAGCTGCATAGTCTATGGACATACTCAAAAACTTGATGGGTGATCATAACTCTTTTAGGGGTGGCTCTCTCTCTTTCCCTCTTGAATAACAGATCTTTGAGGTCTCTTGGGAGAGTTTCCTACGCCATTAAAATCCTCTTCTTCTTTTCTCTCTCTCTCTCTCTCTCTCTCTCTCTCTCTCTCACACACACACACACACACACACACACACAAGGGTTGCTTTTTGCTGTCACAAACACTTTTGACCGAAGGAAAAGGGAAAAGTTTGGATAGGCTCAAGAAACAAAGTCTATGGATATACTCAAAAGTTGATGAGCCAATTCCTCAACTTTTTACAAAATTAACAAAACCTTAAAATTTTATTTCTATATATGTATAAAATAAACTTAAAGATTTGGAGGGAAAAGAGAACACTTTAGTGTCTTTGAACACTTGAATGTCCAATTACAAGACTGGTGTTAAATTAAAGTGTGTCAGAATGCTGGAATAACCCTTCACACTTTAATTGTGAAGACTTTTCACATTGTTTTAGAATGTTAACAAGACTTTTCAAATTGTTGTTAAAACCATCACACTAAGGCAAGCCACAAAGGTTAATAAATTGTGCTTCTTATAAAATTAATGCTTCTCTATATACAAGAACATTTAAACGGTTGTTGATAATGATCATTAAAATACAAAATATACATGAAAAGTTGATGTTTCTCAAAATTTCAAGAACGCTAGAGCTTTTAACGTGAGAACCTGTCCTTGGGAGGGGTACAACGACTAGAAATGGTTGTTAATACCCCAGACGCTGAGGAGTAAAAGGGAGGGATCCGCCCAAGGTGGGGCTTGCGTCTGATTAGCTTGTTGGTGAGGCAATGGCTTACCAAGGCAACAATCAATAACTGGTCTGAGAGGATGATCAGCGACACTGGGATTGAGACACGGCCCAGACTCCTACGGGAGGCAGCAATGGGGAATCTTCTGCAATGGGCGAAATCCTGACGGAGCAATGTCGTGTGGAGGCAGAAGGCCCACAGGTCGTAAACTCCTTTTCTCAGAGAAGAAGCAGTGATGATATCTGAGGAATAAGCATCGGCTAACTCTGTGCCAGCAGTTGCTGTAAGACAAGGGATGCAAGCGTTATCCGGAATGATTGGGCATAAAGCGTCTGTAGGTGGCTCCTTAAGTCCGTTGTCAAATCCCAGGGCTCAACCCCGGACAGGCGATGGAAACTACTGGGCTGGTGTACGATAGGGGTGGAATTTCCGGTGGAGCGATGAAATACGTAGATATCGAAAAGAACATCAGAGGCGAAGGCACTCTGCTGGGCCGACACTAACACCGAGAGAGAAAAGATAGGGGAGAAAATGTGATTAGATACCCAGTAGTCCTAGCCCTAAACGATGGATATTAATCGTTGCGCGTATCGACCCGTGCAGTGATGTAGCTAACGCATGGAATATACGTTCGCAAGAATGAAACTCAAAGGAATTGAGAGGGGCCCGCACAAGCAGTGGAGCATGTGGTTTATTTCGATGCAATGCGAAGAACCTTACCAGGGCTTGACATGCTGTGAATCCTCTTGAAAGAGGGGAGCGCCTTCGGGAACGCAGACACAGGTGGTGCATGGCTGTCGTCAGCTCGTGCAGTAAGGTGTTGGGTTAAGTCCTACAAGAAGCGCAACCCCCGGGTTTAGTTGCCATTACCAAGTTTGGAACCCTAGATAGACTGCCAGTGACAAGCCGGAGGAAGGTGGGGATGACATCAAGTCAGCATGCCCCTTAGGCCTTGGGCGACACATGTGCTACGATGGCCGAAACAGAGAGCCGCAACCCCACGAGGGCAAGCTAAGAAACTCGGTCTCAGTTCGGATTGCAGGCTGCAACGCACCTGCATGAAGCCAAAATCGCTAGTAATCGCTGGTCAGCCATACGGGGGTGAATCCATTCCCCGGCCTTGTACACACCGCCCGTCACACTATGGAAGCTGGCCATGCCCGAAGTCGTTGGCTTAACCGCAAGGGGACAGATGCCTAAGCCAAGGTTGGATGTAACAGCGTGGGTTGTTATTGCGCAACTCCAAGTGTGCACTGCGTAGAAATACTTCTAGCTTCTCCGGAATAGACGAGGGATCATTTTCCTAGCAAGTGATTCTGGGTGCAAGAAGACAAGCTAGATATGAGAATGCCAGGATCAATTACCGAAGAAGATAGAACTATTTCGTAAATTGCACAGACGAACTAGTTGGGATAGCCGAACTAGCTTTTAATTCATTTGAGGAAAAAAAAAAAGAAAGAGGGAAAAGAAGAGAGAAAAGAAAGAAAAGGAGGTTTCGTACTATAATTTGAAGTGGGTCTAAAAGAAGGTATTCGGTATGATCTCGATAATAGGATCTATGAATATACCCGATAGGGTTGATGCTAGCGCACGAATGATCATAGCTATTTCAAGAGAATTTTTCAAAATTGAAATTGATAGAGAAACTAATGAATTTTGTCTAGAATTTAGGGGTGTATCGCTCCTCCCACTCTTCCCAGTGAACATTGAATTAATTATTTTTAGATAGTAATAGATGGAAATGACACTTGTGACGAGCGCTACCGGAACTGATGAGTACAAACCAGCTTTCCATCCATGCCAAAAGAGATAGAGTTTACCAAAAAAACCGGATGGTGGAGGGATACCCCCTAGGGATGGTGAATGTAAAACCGAAGAAAACGCTAGAAGAGGATTCTTCATGTATAATCCCGCATAATCCCTGATATTATCAGTTCCAGTTTGTAAACCAAATGGGGTGATACGAGAAAAAGTTCCCAAATTCATGAGTATATAGATAAACATATAAGATATCATACTTGCGTAACCATTCCCTAAGTCTGCAGAAAGTACCCCAATCATGATATATCCAATTTGGCTTCTAGAAGGATATTAAGCTAGCATACGTTTTATGCTTCTCTTAGTAACGTCAATTAAATTTCCCAATATCATGCTAAAGGTAGCTAATAATCCCACCGCGACATGCCACTCATTAGAGAAGTATGGAAAAATTAGACCGAAGAGTCTTGTAAATGAAGTTGGAGCTGCTACTTTGGAGGTAACGGAGAAAAAAGCAACGACTGGTGTAGGAGAGTCAGAGTCGAAAAGAAGATTTTTGATCTTTTTGCTCATTTAGAACCGTGCGTGAAATTCTCACCTCGGCTCCTGGTTCGGAGGGGAGTCATAACTGGTATTGCTCCCAGAACCTTCCTCGTGTATGTCTCAAATCCATTTTTCCTCAAAAAATTCAAAATCACTCGATGCAAAGAATAGTTGTTAACTTCTCGAGGAATCCCTCATCATTTGTTTTCATCTCCCGCCAAGGGTTTCGTCTCAAATTCCTTCTTGGTTATTTGTCCTTTTCCCTTTTGCAACGGAATCCTTTCAACAACTATTGGTTGATAGGCACATGCAATAGGCAGAAGAGACAAACTACGACTTTCTCCGTTCCCGCCAAACATACAAAAACCTATCTATACCATTACATAACGTAATGATACAATGTCTCAAAGAAAAAGTATTCTTGGCATCCATGGCTGAACGGTCAAAGCACCCAACTCATGATTGGCGAATTCACAGGTTCAACTCCTGTTGGATACAACAATGAAAAAGATATAGACACTGACAAAGATATTTGAACGATAAGACTTGATTGGGTAGAACATTTATCAAAACTTATAGACTATACACGAATCTTCTATACTATATATAATTGAGCTTAAAATTTTAAAGGAAAGAGAGGGCATCCATGTGTCACTCTCTCCTTTATTTCAAGAACTTACTCTAAGAAACATTTGGTTTGAAATGTCAAAGTGAAGGGTAAGTCAAAATCATTTGGTTTGAAATGTAAAAGTAAATAGTAAGTAGCAAGTATAGCAATGGTAGAAAATAAAAAGACTTAGTGTTGATTTCTTATGTCAAAAAGTCACAATACTTAGTACTACATATATATTTTATATTTTTAAAGTCTTTAGCAAGGCATTGGAGTTTCACTCATGCTTTTAATTTTGAAGGGTGATTATTTTTGTTTTTGTAAAGGGTGGCTCTACTTCGTAGCTTGGGAAAATAACGAGCAATGAGCTGTATCATACGTCGATAAGTTGGTTAGTGTTGAATATGCGTATACATACGTACGTGCATGTGTTTGTGTGAGAGTGTGTGTGTGTGTGTGTGTGTGTGTGTGTGAGAGAGAGAGAGAGAGAGAGAGAGAGAGAGAGATGCAGCACATCGCACGTCTGAGAGAGAGAGATTAGGTTTCATTTTCTATGGCACTATCGTGTGTGTTGCAGGTTTGAGAGAGAGAGAGAGAGAGAGAGAGAGAGAGAGAGAGAGCGAGCTTTACAAATGGAACTTGTGCCAGATGTAAGAAATTGGAAACACTGAGACATGTTTTCTGGCATTGTAAAATTGTTGCAGAATGGTGGAAATAGGCTGAATACATGTGGTATACATCTTGGGGGGTTCAAATTACCAAATATAAGCTCACATTTGCTAAAGTTAACACGTAGCATGACAATGCTCTATAGTTTGCCCTGCACTCCTTTAGAATCTGGTTTCTATGGTTTATATGGTCTATGAGAAATCTCGAAGTCTTTGAAAAGAATACAGGGTTCAATCACACCGTGCCAATGAGGGTCATCAGAGATAGGATGATAGAAGATGCAACGGTGTTGAAGGACAAAGATTTCAGAGATAGGGTCGTGCATGTCCTCAACAAACTGATAGTTTGATGAGAAATCATGACAGTATGTAAAATGATATTGTAAATAAAAGAAAACAAAACAATTTCCCGAGAGAGAGAGAGAGAGAGAGAGAGAGAGAGAGAGAGAGAGAGAGAGAGAGAGAGAGAGAGAGAGAGAGACGTCTTCATTATTTGTCGTAGCTCTCTGTGTGTGTGTGTGTGTGTGTGTGTGTGTGAGAGAGAGAGAGAGAGAGAGAGAGAGAGAGAGAGAGAGTGCCATTGATTGGCCTTGGCGCTTGACAGAGAATCCCCCCCCCCCCCTTAAACGTGATCATGAACACAACCCGCCATTTATTTCATGTATAAATTCTCAAATGTTGCTGCAATAGGCCTCATATAGTCTCCTCTATCAACACCCCTGGCTGCCAACAGCTGATCCGCCACGAGCCGCACACCCTTATACAACCTCAATCCTCTGCTGGCCGGGACGCCAAGACTTTGGATCCAATACATATCCCACTCGCCACAAGCGCTTGTTGAGCGACGTACTCCAAAAACGTTGCCTATCCGCCACCCTTGATCCCGACGAGCTCCATTTTGCCTAGCTGTGACCCTCCACACCATGAGAGAGAGAGAGAGAGAGAGAGAGAGAGAGAGAGAGAGAGAGAGAGAGAGAGAGAGAGAGAGTCCCACATTCGTCTCCACACTTTCTTCGTCTTTTTTTGGCCAATTAGCGGATGCTACAATGTTGAGAGCTCCAACGTGACCATCTAGGCTTTTTAGCTTTCCCAAGTTTTCACATCTCGAACTCTTGACATAGAAGAAAAAAGGGGTTCTGCAAAGGGGACAAGTGGCATTGCTTACCGCAACAGTGCTCACAGCAACGATCGTGCAAGGTGGATCTTCCATTCAATGTTTGGAAAAAATGTGTTTCAACTTAATATCATGCCGTTTTCAATTTCAAAACTGCCGGTTGAGGGCAAGGGGAAAACGGAGAAATCCCACCCCAAAATAGAGAAAAATAGTGTAAAAACCTGCAAAATAAATCTAATTTTCTAAATTTTCTCTTGGAAAGCAATTTTGTACGTTTGAAAAAATGATTTTTCCAGAACACTGACGTGATTGCATTAGAGGATGATCATTTCCAGTCGAGGGTATTGGCCTTGGTCTTGGAGTTAGCAATCATTTGCTCATTTGGATCCTCCTTGGTGTTACATACCTAATGTGGCCTCCCCCTAGAAATGATGACTCCAGTCTCTTATTGTAGGGCTACCTCTGTGCACATGCCTCCATTATAGGATTGCCTCCATGTCATTTTGCTTACATTTAGAGCCTGGTCACTTTGGAATGGCTAAATAGCATCTTTGTTTGCAAGTCAAGAAAACTGGTGGCTTTTTGAGAATAAATTCTTGATTTGATTGAGTGATGAGACAGATCTTGAGCAGGTTCTTGCTAACCGAGAGGGCCTAAAAAGTCAACCATGTGAAAGTCTATGCCCATTTCGAAGCTCTTCACCACCACAATTAGATAGGTAGAGAGAAAAGAGCTGGTTCGTGACCGAGCAGAAAATAGGCTCGCTGGTACACACGACCAGGATCTTCGCCTCTCACATGCTTCATTTTAATACTACAAACTAGACACACACACACACACACACACACACACACACACACACACACACACACACACACACACACACACACACATACACACACACACATAGAGGTAGAGAGAGAGAGAGATGTTTTTTTTCCTACTAACGTGGTTTGAGACCTGTTAATCTTGAGACTGACTAATCTCAACTCTCAGCTATTAAGTTTAGGCAAACCTTATCCAATCCAAACATTGTTAGCAACAAGTCATATGTTCCATAGCACGTTAGAAGAGAGAGAGAGAGAGAGAGAGAGAGAGAGAGGAGAAGAAGGAGATCATAACAGACCTAAAAATATGAGCCGATGAACGTTGATTCTTGAACTCAAGGGCTTGCATGCTCACATGCTCACATACTTATACAAGGAGAGGGGGACACAGTGACCTCAAAGGTTAACGAGAGAGAGAGAGAGAGAGAGAGAGAGAGAGAGAGAGAGAGAGAGAGAGAGAGAGAGAGAGAGAGAGAGAGAGAGATATCATCCTAAAGGTGAGATTGACCTATGGGACCGAGTACAACATGGAACATGCTCGAATACTATGGATATAAGGGTGGCCATTGACAAGTTGAATCCATGCGGTGGCTAGGAGAGAAAGGTATGTAGGCCATGTTATGGGCTAAAATGTGGGTAAAGCAAGTTTGATGTGATCAAAAGCTGAGCACTCATGTAGGGTATGATGATCGCACTCTCAAATTGTTAAGGGATATAATTCGCGTACAAAAAGATACTCTCCTCCATGTAGTGCTTCAATGCTCTATCTCACATTTAAGGGAGTGGGAGCTAAGCCAATTGGCTGCTATGGTATAAAATATGGGTAAGGGCAACCATGTGAATGGTTGAATACAATCTGCTCTCTCAAAAAATAACATGCATGTGTGTATGTTTGTGTGTGTGTGTGTGTAATTGCAGCACACCCTTTCTTTTAGCATGATGCCCAAAACTCTTGCAAAGAGAAATGATTGAGTGAACTTTTTTTACTTTCATTGCACTCACTTTTTAAGGTGCCAATGGTGCCCAAATGTACATAAAAAACAATATGTGACTTATAATATTAATATGCTTATGGTCAATTGCAAGAGACCTCAACATCCATGTGATGAGTCTTGGTAGATGCAAGTGTACATGCTCACTAGATTGAGTGAATCCAACCTGTAAATTTTGAAATTTACCCACATATAGAGACAAAGTTTCTATAGCTATGCAATCACCCCTAGGTCACACACCCATCATGAATACTGCCTTTGAGAAGCAAACAACACACTACTCCCCAAATCAGTTGTGCATATCAATGGCAAAGTTTCTTCAACTACTATGTGGTGTAATGTTGGCATGCTGGGTCATGGCTGGTACATGCATCCTAAGTGCCAACAAATAGCAGTTGATGACTTAGTTGACTCTGATGCCCCAAATGCAAGACCAAAACTACACGAGAGAAGCATGGGAGAGTTGCTATCATGACCAATGCCTTGATTGGTAAGGATGGTGAGAGGGGATGCTAACGCATCTAAAGAATTCGTCGTTCAATGCAAACACTATATCCAAAGAAGGATACCAACTCTTTATTAGTCTATTTAGAGGGCCACTACCACTCACCAGGGTCCCATATCAATTGTGTGAGGGGGACGTCTCTAGCCTAATCGCAAATTCGTTGCCTCCTTAGAGAGAAACATAGGATGTTAAGACAAGAAATCATGCGAAGGAAGACCATTACTTAATTCATTCCCAAGAGACCTCAAATTGGCCTGATAATTCTTGAACTCAACACACACACACATGGATAGAGAGAAGGGGGTGGGGGGGGGGGGGGGGGTGGGGACAAACTTGCCATGATTAGGAGGAGTATGTTGGAGCTTGGCATGATCAACTAGAAGGAGATTTGTCCTTGGTCCTTGGTCAATCCACAAGAATGTGGAGAGTAACAACACTCTATTTCTCTCTATTTAGAGGGCCACTACCACTCACCAGGGTCCCATATCAATTGTGTGAGGGGGACGTCTCTAGCCTAATCGCAAATTCATTGCCTCCTTAGAGAGAAACATAGGATGTTAAGACAAGACATCATGCAAATGGAGCCCATTACTTAACTCATTCCCAAGGGACCTCAAATTGATCTGATAATTCTTGACTCAACACACACACACACACACACACACACACACACACACACACACACACACACGGATAGAGAGAAGGGGGGTAGGGGGGAGGGACAAACTTGCCATGATTAGGAGGAGTATGTTGGAGCTTGGCATGACCAACTAGAAGGAGATTTGTCCTTGGTCAATCCACAAGAATGTGGAGAGTAACTACACTTTATTAGTTGTTCGATCTTACACTCGAAAAGGTAGACATAGTGTTGATCCAAAAGATAGATTTGTGTTTGGTTGGTGTGAATGTGGAGGGCACTTAGACCTTGTGTGTTGTGATACATTGTCATCTAGAAAGTAGTTATAGTGGTGGTTGATGCACAAGTGTATTAAAGAGCTATAAAAGCTCACATGAGAATCATAGGCATTTGTCCACATTTGCCCTCCCTATGAAGGGAAGGAGAACAATGGTTGCTTCAAGTGACGCACATGTAGCCGCGGCAACGCGTGGGTCACATACTAGCATTAAATAAAATGCTTGTAGAAACAGGAGGAGGGAAAGTACATCCATAGTATATAGATTAGCTATTTACATATATAGATCTATATCTTCCTCTTCCCAACATATTTAGAGTTCTCCTCTCTCTACGAGAAGTGGGAAACAAAGTGAGGGGATAGTACGGATAAATTAAAAAATCAAGTAATTACTAGAAAGTTTATTCGTTTATTGCAACAGAATCAATATACTTTCCAAGTGGATTTGAAACTAACTAAAACTGGAATGAAAGATTGGATCGAACGATTCTTTGACGTCAAGGTGGAAGGTACAGATAGTAGTCGAATGACAAGTAAAAATGGGAAAAAAAAAACCAAAAATATTACTTACGTAAGCTATAAAAAGATGATTGTAAGACTAAGAAAGAATTTTTTCATTCCATCATTTATGAGTCAGACTTAATTTTTGTTTTATTCCCACGATTCCCCCCAAAAAAATGAAGGACAACGTAGGGGGAGGGGAGAAACGTAAATTCTATTCAAGGAGGAAAAAGAGGTATGGTTATGTGATCCTACAGGGACTATACCCCGAATGCCCGAAAGCAAGACATACCAGAAGAGGGACGATATAAACCCTGTAAGAAATTAACTCGCGGCAAAATCTCTGGAATGGGCGCAATAATAGGGGAGTAATAACAAGTAGACACAGGGGGGGTACTCACAAGCCTCTATATCACGAAATTGATTTTCGAAGGAACAAGTTGGATGTCATTGGAAGAGTAGGAAGTGTCGAATACGATCCCAATCGTAACACCTTCATCTGTTTAATCAATTATGTACATGGTGATAAGAGGTATATCTTACATCCAAAAGGAATGGGAATTGGAGACATTGTTTTATCGAGCCCAAACGCATCTATCTCAGCAGGAAATGCCTTACCTGTTGAGCGCGGGGTGATTAGATGATTTACGTGTTCGAAAATTAATCGATTGGGTTGTAGAATAGACCCATAAACCCGGCACTACTTCGAAGTTGCCAAAAACTACTAAGTAAACTTGGTCGGGTAACCGACTTAGAACAACATGTGCCATAATTTATTGACGGGCATAAATACATAAAATTGCAAGGGTAAAATAATATGGAAACAGATAAATAGTCTCAAAGTTGGGGCAGCAGGCAAAGTCTCAAAGTTGGGACAGTAGGCAAAGATACTTTTTCTTTTCTACATGTAAAATATAAATGGGAGTGTAGGAAGGAAAAACTTATTCGGGTTGATAGTCAGAGGCGATGCCAAAACTACAAGCGAGAAATTTTGACATGCAGAACAAATGCGCAAAAACGCAATTATATGAGGTAAATGCCAAAGGGAAGGAATTTCCTAAGTTATTCCAGACATTGAGTAATGTTAACGCAAGTCATCGAAGTCATCAATTTTGTTACCAAATTATTGGTAGATGCTGAGAAAGCCAGATGCTGGCAGGAAGCCAAGGATGTGGTGAAAAGAACTAGAAATAAAATAATTGATACCCCACTTTATGTTGAATAACTATTGATTAAATGGACTTCTGTTTCTATTAACAATACGGTATCTGACTTTTTTCCTTTTACATCCAGAAAGCTGTATGCTCCGAAAGAAGCTTGTACAGTTTGGGAAGATATCTTCCAGAATTGTCCCTAACTAGTGAAGGGACACCACAGTTAAGGAGATCTACTTCAATAAAAATTCCTTTAGGGACTATTATACATAATATAGAGTTGAAATCCGGAAGAGATGCATAATTAGTTAGATCAGTCGGCACTGTATCCAAAGTAATTGCAAAGGAAGGTCGACTAGCTACACTTAGATTACCTTCCGACGACATTCGCTTAGTACCTAGAGATTCTCTAGCAAGTGTGGGTCGAGTTGGAAACGTAGATATCAATAACAAGGGATTAAAAAAAGCAGGGTCCAAAAGGTGGTTGGGAAGGAGACCCAAGGTTAGAGGTTCTGCCATGAATCCCGTGGATCATCCACATGGAGGGGGAGAAGGCAGAACCTCCATCGACAGAAAGAAGCCATTAACCCCCTGGGGGCGGGTCACACTGGGTAAAAGAAGTCGAGGGAAAAAATGTATCAATCCTCTCATACTTTGTCAATGCAAAAGTTCTTGATCGAGAAGCATTAGGAAAGGAGTAACTCTTCACGGCACGTCCATCAAAAAGAGGTCCCTTTGTTGCTAATCACCTAATAAGAGAAATTAGAAATCTCAATATACAGAAAGAAAAAATTGATTACGACTTGGTCTCGTGCTTCCGCGATGGTTCCTATTATGATCGGTCACACAATTGCTGTCCATAATGGCCGAGAGCATTTGCCTATTTATGTAACCGATCGAATGGTAGGTCATAAACTGGGGGAATTCGTACCCACCCAAAATTTTTGAGGACGTGCCAAAAGCGATAAATGATCTCGCCGATAATCTAATTAGGAAATCATATTTCATGGGAAACGTAATTAAATCTCAAGTTGGAGCACAAGCTCTAGGGAAGAATGTCCGTGTGTCAGTTACCAAAATGCAACGTATTATCGATCGAATACGAAATTGCTCATAAGAAGCACTTGTATCACCCGAATTCATGCCCTATAGGGCATATTACCCAGTATCACAGCTGGTTCTTTCCGTAGCTGTAAATGCAAGTACTAATCTTGGACTGAATAAATCCGATTTGTTTGTCAGTAAAGCTTGGGTAGATAACTCCATATACCTCCGAAGATTTCGTCCACGAGCTCCGGGACGCGGTTACTCCATTAAGAAACCCACGTGTAAAGTAACTATTTGATTGAGCTCAAAGTATATTGGGAAGTGAATAAACAAGTGATCGCAAATGAATTAATGACTAGTTAAAATAAATT
Source organism: Adiantum capillus-veneris (assembly GCF_014529385.1). Classification (NCBI taxonomy): domain Eukaryota; kingdom Viridiplantae; phylum Streptophyta; class Polypodiopsida; order Polypodiales; family Pteridaceae; genus Adiantum; species Adiantum capillus-veneris. Next base: position 103,057,395 of record NC_140933.1, on the reverse strand, counting down.
TAGTATCAAGAAAGAGCTACAAAAGAATAATTTCCTATCAAGTTGAGGAGACACACATATGGGACAAAATATTCATCCACTTGGTTTTCGACTCGGTGTAAGTTAAACTCTTATCGATTCGCCCAGAAGAAGGATTATCCAAAGTTTCTTGAAGAGGATAGAAAGATACGCAATCTTGTTGAAAAATATATTCAAATCCATGTAAAAAGTGTTTCCAACTACGGTGGAGTTGGGCATATTGAAATCGAGCGAAAAACAGATCTTATTCAAATTAATATATACACCGGATTTCCTGATTTACTAATTGAGGAATATAGCTTGGGAATTAGTCAAATGAAGCTAGATCTGAGAAACCTCTTAGGACTCGAAAGTCGAAATCTCCGAGTAACATTAACTGGTGTTACCCAACCCTATGGAGAACCGAAGATTTTGGCAGAACATGTTGCCTCACAACTAAAAAATAGAGCACCTTTCCGATGAACTATGAAAAAAACCATTGAAATGGATGGAAGAACCAATGGTGGGGGCATCAAGATACAAATAGCCGGACGTTTGAATGGTAGTGAAATGGCTCGCGTAGAACGGGCTAGCGAAGGTAGAGTTCCCCTACAGATGGTTGAAGCCAACATAAGTTATTGCTATCACCCGGCTCAGACAATTTATGGAGTTTTGGGTAGAAAGACCTAGGTATTTTGGGATACTTAACAAATTTTATGCAAGGTAGAGAAAATACTATTTGATAGATCTCAATGCAAACGGGTTAGTTTCATCTTACTTCACCTTCAATTATTTTTATTCCAAGTTTTGAAATATCTTTGCTACGCTTGGTGGGCGACTCGTTGAAAATACATTTTTTTTGGCCGTAAAATAAAAGACCTAATTGAAAGTGAAAGTTAAATCCTCATGTTGTTGATCAGTATTCAATAAACAAGCCCTCAATGCAGGGAAAAATTAGAACTTCTTTCACCACAGAAACTTTATTTCCATCCGTAGAAAGTTTCTATGGAAAAGCCGGAATCAGGAAGCACTGTAATAGTATTTCACGAAAATTTGAGGAACTAAGATATCTCAAATTTTTTCGTCACAACTAGTCGTATGGTTAATCGCCTAACTCTAAATATATTACGTAATGTAGCATGACTACAAAAAAGTCAGGGGAGAGCTTTGAGTCGACTAATACTGGGAACGCCGACTCGATAAAACTGAGACAGAATGTAGTACTACAGCTTCGTTGTCGAAAGAGAGAACCTAAACATCTGCTCAAAAAGATTGAAACAACGAGAAAACTTCCGAATCTGATTCAACAGTGATTAGCGAGATCTGGTAGTTGGGATGGCGAGGGAAGCTGACAGTTTTTTCTTTGGATCTAACAAGAAAAAGAAAATTAACTCCCATTCTCGCCCATAAATTTAGTGCTAAATCGTAACAAAATTGCTTCTCATAAACAGAAGTGCATGAATGAAAAATTGACGAAGCTTCGCGGGAACTACCAGTAAGATTTACAATAAGTAAGAAGTGATGTTGCAGTTACAAGAAGTCGGTCGGAAGGAGACTTCCACATCCGGTTCTGTAGCAAAGATGATTTTTTTTTTTGGTTAGCATCGATTGCAACCCCAGACGAACTAAATACCGTAAAAAACATAGGGAAAGATTGAGGAGAATATCCAATCGCGACAACGTAGTTTCATTTGGAAAATATGCTCTTCAAGCCCTTGAACCTGCTTGGATTACCGCTAGATAGATAGAAGCTGGTAGAAGGGCAATAACCCGCCATGCTCGTCGGGGTGGGAAACTTTGGATACGTATCTTTCCGGACAAACCGATCACTATGAGACCGGCCGAAACGCGTATGGGGTCAAGTAAAGGATCTCCAGAATATTGGGTATCCATAATCTGACCCGATTGAATTAAGTGGAGTTTCAAAAGAAGTAGTTGAGGCTACCATGTTGATGGCTGCATAGATGCCTATACAGACTCGATTAGTAACTTCGGAAAAATTGTGACCTTTCGATCTAAATCGGTGGGGGGAAGAAAATAGAAGGATATTCCCGATGAATGCAACACACAATACCTGCAATTTATTGATGTAATCTATCAAAAATAAAAAAATAGAAATGCAAAATAATTAATCAATAACGTTGTTTCCACCAAATTTTTACTTATTTTGGGAATGAAAGTAATGTCTTACCGGGAAGGGGAAATCGGCCATCTGTTCATGTATTATGCTAATTACGCCGGGGTTGCAGTTTCAGTAAGTAAATATCTCCCCATTTTACGGAGGTCAAATATATCTATATTTTTCATTGGAATCTAGTAGAGTAATATGTTTGTCACTACGTAAGTATTTTTATCTAGCTCTATCTATCAGTATCTATCTATAGAGATAGATACAAATAGATAGAGCTATGCTAATAAATACATATATAACTAATCTTACCATTTCCTCCTACTACCAAAATCACATGATTCAAATTCAAAGTTATTTAGATGTAGCAGATGATAGCGGAGCTCGCAAGTTGATGTGTATTCGGGTACTAGGAACTGATAATTGCAAATATGCAGATATATGTGATATTGTTATCGCCGTATAAGTCAAGGAAGCCGTACCCAACATGTTTTTGAAAAGATCAAAAGTGGTTAGGGCAGTGGTAGTATGCACTCGTAGGGGGTTGAAGCGACGTAATGGAATGGTTCTTGAGTTTGACGACAACGCAGCTGTCATTATCAACCAGGAAGGAAATCCTAGAGGAACTAGGATTTTTGGTCTAGTAGCAAGGGAATTGAGGGAATGTAATTTTGCCAGAGTAGTCTCGTTAGCTCCCGAAGTGTTGCGATAACTAATGAAAAAAAAGAAAGCTCGTTTCATTTCTTAGAACTCAAAGAAACTTCAATTCCTTTAAAAATTTGGGTTTGAAGAGTTAGTTGTCGAATAGTCCAATACATACACATATACAAATATACATAAAAATCTATGTATATGTATTCTATTTATATCTATTTAGATAGATACAACTCAATAAAATGAAGATGGATAGCCAATGAAAATGAGTAGAAACAAAAGAACCTTTTTTTCGCCTTGAATATCATTTAGATTTTGCCAAGAGGAAAGGCTGGAGATTTTAGGAATTACTTAAGTAAAAACAATTCTAAATAATTACCGATTGATATTTCACAAATAATGATGCCATCTCCACCACAACCACTTCAATCAGAAATGCGAATACGAAAAGAAAATCTATGACTAGGATACCAGCTACTAAAATGACTAGAGGTATCGTGCAAATCTTACTGGAAGAAGGTTTTTTAAAAAGCGTCATGGTACACACAGAGGGGGGGAAATTTTTTATGGATGTCAAACTGAGATATTGGCAAAGAAAAAAAGCTTTACGTGGCAACTATTAGGTACGTTAGCAAACCCGGTCTCAGAATCTATTGCGATCATATAAGAATCCCTTAGATCTTAGGGGACATGGGAATTGCAATTTTATCAACGTCTTATGGACTCATTACAGATCAGGAAGCTAGGCGAAAAAAAACTGGGGGGAAATTCTACGCCATATTTGGTAATTAAACGGGAGAAACAGGGACAAAAGTTACTTATTTCACCAGTTACGTCTTCAATGAACATATTTTTTTTGGAGAAACTTGTAATGTAAATAGGAGGTTTACTTATTCCAAATGATGAAGAAACAGAATCTCATTGACATGGAAGGTACAGTTACAGAATCTTTACCCAATGCCACGTGTGTTTGGATAATGGATGTCAAGTTTTGACTCATATATCGGGGAAGATGCAATGCAATTATATAAAAATACTACCAAGAGATAGGGTAAGAGTTGAATTGAGTCCTTATGATCTTACCAAGGGACGCATCATCTACCGCCTTAGAAGTAGGCATACAAACAATAGTCAGTAGATTTTGATATCAGTTTAGATTTTCGGCAGTTAGCCAAACCACTTCTCTTGACAAATTTCCTATCTTGATTAGATCAAAGAAACATTTAGCAAAACCTACAGGTAGATTTACCCAATTAATTCAAGGTTATAGATACGAAAATCCGTGCTTCATTCGAAAAATATGTGAAAAATGCTGATTGATTCGTAGACGTAGAAGAATCATGGTAATTTGTTGCAACTCAAAACATAAACAAAAACAAGGACAATAAATATTTATATCTGAAAAGGAATATTAATTAAACAGAGCTTCCCAATAAAAATGATTAATCAATTATGTCAAATAAATCGAGAAAAATTTATTCACGTGGGAAAAAACGCGGAGTTCAAAAGGGAGTCATTCATATACAGGCGAGTTTCAATAACACTATCATTACCGTCGCAGACGTCCGAGGACAGGTAATTATTTGGTCTTCTGTTGGTGCCTGTGGATTTAAGGGAACGTGCAAAAGCACACCATTTGTTGTGCAAGCTGTGGCGACTGAGACTGCAATAAAGCATCAGTGGATCGAGGTATGAAACAAGCAGAAGTTATGATGAGCGGGCCCAAACCGGGGAGAGACACTGCTTTGTGAGCTATTCGTAGAAGTGGCATAATCCTCAGTTTCATACGTGACGCGACTCCTATGCCGTATAATGGTTGTAGACCCCCAGAAAGAGACGTGTCTAACTAGTGATGAGTCACATCAAAAGGAGGGGAAAAAAATTACGTGTGCGCAAAAACGAGATGTCGACCTCTAAGCAGGTAATTCAGTGAAAATGCCTTGAATCCAAAATAGAAAGTAAGCAGCTTCATCATGGTCGTTTCCTTGTATCTCCCTTTAGTGGTAGAGCGACGCAGGAAATCTCATTCATTGAAATATGGACTAATGGTAGTCCGACACCACACGAAGCACTTAGGAAAGCTTCTGAAAAACTCATGGACTTGCCAACCACCTTCTCGTATTTAAGGGACAGAGATGTATCTCTCTTCGAAAATGGCAAAGATTCTCTTGATTTGACGAAATCACCATCTTTACAACCACAATTTGGTGATACGAATAATTTGAAAGAAAGGGTTTTAGAAAATAGTTTTATTGACCAATTGTAATTATCTACCAGAGATTTTAATTGTCTTAAAAGGGCCGAAATATACACAATTGTTGATTTGCTTAACTATAGCCGAGAAGATCTGTCAAAATTAAAGAATTTCGATAGAAAATCTGTGGATCAAGTGTTCGAAGCGTTGTGGGACCATTTTGCAAAAGAATTACCCGACAAAAAACAATTTTCAATCGGCGGAAGTCATAGAAGAAAAATACTATTTCCCTTATCAAACTAAATTTTATTTTACGTATTAGAAGTTTTGGAAGTCTATAATATGCCATAAGCCACTAAGTGGCGACTAGTTGTGCCATAAGTAGAAACAAAATAGGTAGATCACAGAAAACTAAGAAGTTAGAATCAGTTTTTTGTTAGGTTACTTCGAAGTAAACAAATGAAAAGTTATTATGTGAGAAGATTTTTTTTTTGGTTTTCAGCCGAAAACAGACGAGTCTAGGGAAATTTTGCTACAAAGCAAATAGTCCCTAGACTGGATCCAACAATTTATCTTATGTGTAAGAAACAGAACGGAAGAGAGATACTGAAATAGACCCAAAGTTAGAGATCCCTCTATGGGTAAAGTTGCTCCGATGCCTGACCAGATGGCGCCCACGGTGCCAATTGCAAAGACTGTTGTGGCTACTGGGCGTCGAAATGGATTTTGGAATTTATTAACATTTTCAAGAAAAGGAACGGTCAATAAACCTGCAGGCGCAGATGCAATCAGGAGAACACCTAGTAATTTATTTGGTACGGTAGGAAGTATTTGAAATACGGGAAAAAAATACAACTCAGGTAATATTTTCAAAGGAGTCGCAAATGGATTTGCCGGTTCACCAACCATTGATGGTTTCAAAACAGCCAGTCCCACAGTACACGCAGCAGTCCCTAAGATTACTACAGGGATATATATGAAAGATCATTTGGCCAAACAAGTTCTCCATAGTAATTATGTCCCATGCCTTTAGCTAATGGACTCCTCACTCCCCCGTAAGAATCGAACGTGCGAATTTCCTCCCATACGGCTCGAGCATATACCTCACTGTCCCATTCCGTAATACAACAAGAGGATAGACGCAAAAAGTATTTTGCAGTGTGGCCTTTCATCCGACTCAACTCAATACCTTAACTAGAAACAAAGCTCGCAGATTATCTTGTATCCTATAGTTGCGTAACGTATTGTGTTATTTTTGACTTACGCGAAATACTCTGCAATTTGCAACCCTATAGAATCTCAACTCGTTACTACTTTAGCCATCCATTTCTTTAGATCGTTTCTTTACCCCGACGACGGATATTGTTGCGGAAAATTGGTAGCAGATATAAAAGAAATGTATGTATCGTCTTAGAAGCCGTATGTACAAAGTTTTGGTGTAGTCGCAAGTCCGGATGTAGAGATAGATTGAGGATTTGATGAGGCCTTCAAAAATCTTTGGTTCGGTCATGGAAAAAGTTCTCCAAACAACTCTCCGAATTCTAGGAGATGCTTCCACACCCAAGTTTCAAATCTTGATTCCGAAGAAAAGTTGGGGGAGAGACGTAGTGGCAGTATCTAACTTGATATCTGCATAGCCTACATATTTATTTTCGCGGCGAGTCACACACTCCCATAATCCATTCTTTTTTTCTCTTCCTACTTGATGTCCCGACCGTATATCCCGGTAGTTTGGGACGACAATTCAATCCGCGAAGTGACTTATTATCAGAAAGTACTTGCGGCAACGGAACATCAATTTACTTAGGAAATGAAAAAGAGGGGGTCCTTTTGATGTGATAATTTCTTTGGACTTATTTATTGTGAAAAAAAAGATATTACAAGGAACCCGAAATGCCTTGTTTATGAATCGTTAGAAAATGCATCGGCATAAAAAGGCAGTGAGAAGTGGCAAGACGAAGGTGTGTAAACTGTAGAAACGAGTTAATGTGGATTGTCCAACACTCACACTTTCCCATAATGATTCTACTAATGAAGATCCTATAAAGGGAATGGCTTCGGGTACACCTGTCACGATTTTAACGGCCGAGTAACCAATCTGATCCCAGGGTAAGGAATATCCAGTTACGCCAAAAGAAACGGTTAATATAGCTAAAATCACTCTAGTAACCCAAGTCGATTCACGAGGTTTTTTGAATCCCCCAGTTAGATAAACACGAAATACATGCAGAATCATCACATGTACCATCATACTTGTTGACCAACAGTGAACAGAATGAATAAGCCAGCCAAAATTTACCTCAGTCATTGTTCATTGTCCCCCCCCGGTTGTACTTCATTGCTTCTCCCAAGGATTTCTTAACAAGCGAAACATACAAATTTCGTGTTGCATTGAGCCGTCTATATAGATTTGATTGAATATTCCTACACTGACCAATATGGGAGGTAACATATTCGTTCGGTAGACGCTCTATGTCATCCTTCCACTTGAATACTGTTTCTTCAGTTGCAATTCTCGTTAAAGTGATGTATACTCTACCACCCGTCCATCCATCCAACCAATATTTGATTCGGAAGAAATATTCAGTGGATAATGCGCAAAAATAATCATGGAGAAGAAATATGTATGTTGAGTAGAGAGGTATGATTCTATTTCGCCCATATAATCTAACTAGAGAATAAATTGAATCTAGGTTCCCCCCTGCTTCCAATTTGTCTAAAAAAATAGTATTTCCATTTTGATTAGTTGTTTCCCTAGGTATCTCTAAGGATGCTTTAAAATAGGTTGGAAAATCTCAACGAAGTCGAAGTATCCGCCACTTGCTAACCTAAGTTTCTTGCCAGATATTTTGGTAAACGGCATGTTTTTTTTCATTCCCGATGGAAAAAAGACTCTCTCGGATTTGATCCTATTACTAATGTCAATAACTATTTTTATTGAAAGAAAGTTGGTGAGTCGGTTTATTAATTGATTCTCTAACTTGTGAATAAGCATGTAGAACGGGAAAGCCTTCCTCATCTTCTTCATAATCTAATCCAAATATAGAGTTGCGAAACAATATTGTTTTCTCACGAGACGTAAACAAATACAAGTTGAAAAAGACTTCTTGCTCAGAGGAAAATGCCGATCCGTCCCTCCGGGGATCGGCTGAATCTGTGGATTCAGATTCAAAGGGGTACATTACTACGGAACTTAATGAATTCTTTCCCAACCATATTGCTTGTAACCGACCTAGATCTTGCTTGTTACAGATTTCCCGGAGAAGCAATGAATCGAAATTGTTTTGGTGGCAGTCACTTATGTTTTTGGAAACTACCAAGTTTTTATAGAATTTGAAAAACCTAACTAAATCTTGCAGATATCTACCCCCACGAACTACTTGAATCCCTTCAGTTTTACCCTTGAATCTATCCCCGCCAAATAGAAGGGAATCCCTCCTCATTATGCGTGCCTTCCACCTACTGAAAGGCAAGGGAGTCGTGACATCATAAAGGATTTCTCTTTCCTCCTTTGAAGAACTTGCAGAAATTGAAATATCTTTGTTCAAACCTAAGTAGTAGGGCTCCAGTATTTCTCTCTTCCCATCTCTTCCAACGGATAAAAATCTCTTGAATTGTAGGAAGCAATCGTAGGAGAAATTGCCATAATTTTTCGTCTGTTTCTTTCTTATTCCCTCACCTCCATCAATGACTTTTGCTAATACGAAATCCCTATCAATTGAATTTTTGTAACTCAGGCAATGCATAAAAATTGGTATCACCAGCAACATCAGCATTTCTAGGGTGACGCCACTACCCCTCATTATTGAATGACATAGATTACGCAGAAACAATAAACTTAGAAATCACAAGTCAGATAATCTGATGAAAGATTCAACAATGGAAGCTGGACTAACTACAAGTTCTTTGAGATAGTGGTTTTTCAATGATTCAGAGAAGTAGTTTAATGCATTGATTTCTAAGAAGTCCCAAACTTTAGATGAATAATCTCGGCCCCTTACTCCTCTTCCTTTTTCTATCACCTTTTTTACCATAGCTTTTTTCCCATAAATACTTCTGAGACTACTTATCTATCTATTTCCCATAATTATTATACTGAGAATTTTGATCATTTCAAGATGTGATGGAGAAAATCTATCAGACGAGTTTGGTTCTTTCCCTAAATAGTTGCATTCGAAGCTGCAATGAAATTGGGAATTCTCAGATGTTATTGTCGAGGAGACCCCCATATATCCCACCCAACTCGGCAAATTTTCCCTACCTTAAGCAGGTGAAGCAGTAGTATTGAATTACTCGGATGGGCAAACGACGGGGATTAATCCCGCATGATGGATCCACAATCCATTGCCTTGATCCACTTGGCTACATCCGCCCCTTTTGCCACTTGCTTTTGTTAAGGGGCTTCCCAAATGTGAACGAGATCCATTTGTTAAGCTAGATAGCTTATTTGTATGATACACATCCATATTAACTACATGTATCTAACAAGACAACATAGAATTTGCAAAATGAGGAATGTACTCCCAACTCCTTCTACCCAAAATATTGAAAGGTTACAAGAATTCAGCGAATCAAATTAGTAACTCTTTTCAATTAGGAAATCCCGGAAGAATATTCCAATTCTTTGTTTTTCTCAATTCGAGATGGGAAACTGCTGATCGTGAGATTGTGACAGTCCATTATCCTCTCCCTTTTTTCTCCACCGTACGGACCTTACCTTTTCCTTTTCATTGGATACCAAACTATATCTTCTTATATTGAAGGGTTTGGTATGCAGCTGTGATGCCTAACCAGATGGATATTATCCGTTTACAGAAGGGACATCGATAGAGGCTAAGTCTAAGGAGAAGTTATGAGCGTTACGTTCATGCATGACTTCCATACCTAGGTTGGCGCGGTTTATGATGTCAGCCCAGGTGTTTATAACGCGACCTTGGCTATCAACCACAAATTGGTGGAAGTTAAAAACATTCAAGTTGAATGCCATAGTACTGATGCCTAAGGCGGTGAACTAGATACCTACCACGGGCCAAGCAGCTAAGAAGAAGTGTAGAGAAAGAGAATTGTTGAAGCTAGCATATTAGAAGATCAAACGACCAAAGTAGCCATGAGCAGCTACAATGTTGTAAGTTTCTTCTTCTTGACCAAACTTATAACCTGCATTGGCAAACTCATTCTCAGTAGTTTCTCTAATCCAACTAGAAGTTACCAAAGAACCATGCATAGCACTGAATAGAGAGCCGCCAAATACGCCAGCTACTTCCAACATGTGGAAAGGATGCATAAGGATGTTATGCTCAGCCTGGAATACGATCATGAAGTTGAAAGTACCAGAAATTGCCAGAGGCATACCGTCAGAGAAACTTCCTTGACCAATTGGATAGATCAGGAAGACGGCCGTAATAGCTGCGACTGGAGTTGAATAAGCGACAGCAATCCAGGGGCGCATACCTAAACGAAAGCTTAGTTCCCATTCGCGACCCATGTAGCAAGATACACCAAGTAGGAAGTGAAGAACGATCAGTTCGTAGGGACCACCATTGTAAAGCCATTCATCAACGGAAGTTGCTTCCCAGATTGGGTAGAAGTATAACCCAATAGCCGCAGAAGTAGGTATGATAGCGTTAGAGATAATGTTGTTATAGTATAGCAAAGAACCAGAAACAGGGTCGCGAATATCGTCAATATCCACGGGAGGAGCTGCGCGATGAAGGCGATGATGAATACAGAGGTTGCGGTTAGTAGGGTGGGAATCATCAAGACACCAAACCATCCGATGTAAAGATAATTTTCAGTGCTGGTGATCCCGTCGCAGAAGCGACCCCATAGGCTTGTGCTTTCACGTCGTTCTAAAGTTGCGGTCATAAAAATTTTTGGTTTTCGAAAAGGAATTAGTGATTCCCCAGGTTAGTAAGCCTGCTACTATGTAGCATATCACAAAAACCTATCCGTGTCAACAAAAATTGATTGAGTCTCTAGAATTTTTGGATACAGAGGCTTTTTCCCCGTATCTTAAAATTTTTTGTCACTTATTTCACAACCTGGATTCCCTAAAACAAGGGGAGGGGGAGAAATGAAATTTCTCTCCTAGGTAATGCACGCCCCTAATCAATCTTGGTCTCTAAAAAAAGAATCCGGCGTCAAGCCTTTTCATGGACGAAGCACTCCGCAGCTTTGCATCGGCCAACGTATTGTAAATATTGGAATAATTGATGAACTAAGGAGGAAGTAGTCGTCAATCCCTCACTCATCCATATTTGCGTAGTGTTTCTCGATTTCCTGATACTTGTGCCCCGATTCCAATCCACAATGAAAAGATTGTGGATTGGAACTAATCTCATCTAAGAAAAACTAACAGAAGTGGGCAAAAGCTTTGTTAGATTCCGCAACTTTATGAGTCTCTTCCTTCTTCCGTATGGCACTCCCAGAATTTCTGGCGGCATCTATCAATTCATCACTCGATCTTAAAGCCATACTTCGACCTGAGCGTTTTCGACATGCGATCAATGACCACCGGATGGCCAAAACTTTTCCTTTTGCAGGTACTACTTCAATGGGAACTCGATAAGTTGATCCACCCACACATTTGGTTTCTGTGACTACATCGGGAGTTACTCCATGCACTGCCTGTTGCAGAACAGACAGTGGGCTTCTATTTGTCTTTTATCTAATCCGCTTCATAGCCTGCTAAAAAATCTGATAAGTTAGTGATTTTTTGCCATTTTTCAGGTACGGTCAACTAGCATGTTTGCCAATCGATTGCGATAAATTGGATCTGATTCGATATTTCTAATTTCATTCGCTACATTGCTCCAATGTACCACGAGTTTACAACTACGTCAGATTTCAACCAAATTTTTTTTATGTCTTTTCCCGGCGGTGTTTTAAGCTACTATTTTGGCTTCTTCACTCCATATTGTAGAGTGGATCCACCGGTTAGTGGGGGATCTCCCTCCAAACTGCACATGCGACTTTCGTCGAATACAACTTTCCATATGATTGGGTAATAACTACGGTTTCCAACCAATTTTTATTCATCACATAAATCATATTTACTCATTGCACATTGAGTATCCGTCTCCCTCTCTTCCACGGAGGAAGAAGAAATAGGCATGGAAAGGAAACTTCTTGCAATTCAGTTATCTCACCAGTAATGTCTGTAGGTTTTCCGATCCAATCGGTAGATGTAGGCAAAGTCTCAGTCAAATATTCGTAGTCTTAACTTGAACCTGTTCCGGAAGGAAAAGGATTTTTTTTCCCTCAGTTGGGACTCCGAGTAAAACTCAACTTAACCTACTGAAGTAAAACACCTTAGAGACCAAGTTGTTTCACACAAATAGACGGGTAATGGTCAATCTTTGCAGTAGCAGGCTTGGGTTCCCTGGCAATGTTGGATCGGCTACACATTTAACATATCAGAACAATTGATACGGAATCGTTGCGATGATACGAGTTGCGACAATGCTCTGCAACGCACTGGAACACCCTTTTTTATGATCTTTCACTCCTACAACATCTAAGGCTCCTCTAACGATGTGATACCTAACGCCAGGTAGATCTTTGACCCTTCCGCCTCTTACGAGGACCACCGAATGTTCCTGCAAATTGTGGCCAATACCTGGTATGTAAGCCATTACCTCAAATTTGGAGGTTAATCGAACCCTGGCAACTTTACGTAGGGCAGAGTTGGGTTTTTAAGGTGTAGTTGTGAAATAGTCGACAGCTACAACGTCGCTATACAAAACCGTACGTGAGATTCGCATCTCATACGGCTCCTCGTCATTCAATTACTGTTGGGGGGAGAAATCTTCTTATTTGATTTCGACTACAAGTACAAAAATAAATTTACAAAAAGAAATCTTACCCTTTTTCCTTGCAAATTCATTTTCAGAGTTTCGTTGTTGCGCCCCACCAATTTGCCGGATTGCAAAAAAGTGATGCAGATGGAAAAATAAAAAATCTCCCAAAATGATGCGTGGGTTTACCGATACGACGAGTTTCCTACCCTTGCGTCAATAATATGAGGTGGATTGAATATGGAGGAAATTGACGAGTCGGTATCAGCTTATCCACATGATTAATCATTTTCTGAGAAGGAATTTATTTTGAAATGAAGGCATTTTCAACATCTCACTCTCGTTCTTCATTTCGTTCCGACGAGGCTACCTGAGGAGGATTCAACAACCTAACGAACTACCCAATAAAAATAAGTAGGTGAACTAAACTATGGATCCATAGAGAATGGGAGGGATCTGATGACTATTTGTAGTTTACCATTGATGACGACGTGAACATAGCAACGAGAAAAAAAAACTGCGGATCTAAAAAAAACGGAGGGAATTAATTTAGTAGGTTCTTTCTTTTGGTGGTTGTGACTTAGTTAGCTTGTTCCGCGACGAGCCACGAGTAAAGCCCCATTGCGCTTCACCCCTCCCCCTCCTCCCACGAGCCAAATGAAAAGTTTGGGCTCCGGAGGAAAGGGATTCTACCACGTGAGCTGAGTGAGGTCAAGCTGACTCCACCAACAGTTGCTACTAGCAACCTCACACTTCGGAGATTGGGAGGGGGAGAGGCCGAAGGTCTAGCGGAGGGGGGGGGGAGCTAGTATTGGCAGGAGTGAAATGCTGGTATACCAAGTGGCCCTTTTTACTTGGTAAGACTTAAACGTCTTTGGAAAATAAAGGCCTAGGACTTGCCATTGAAGGCCAATCATATGCCACAACGAAACAAGGCCTCTTTTTGTTTTTTATACATGGCTCTCTCTCTCTCTCTCTCTCCCCAAAACAAAAGCACTTAGAAAGGGGCCCACGATGTATATGGACATCTACTAACATACTATGGTGGACAGCTTACCTGCGCCACGTGTCAACTTCTGCAAGCTTCAGCTAAGGACAAAAGAAAAATTTAAGTGGCGGCGCCTTGCACTGGGGGGCGGCTCTGCATATATTCAAGTACATTGAAGTACGATGCAGGGAACCTCCGACTCTCAGTAGATATTTCTTCTTTGAGTGAAGTACAAGCGAGAGAATTAGCGCAGTTCATTTCCTACTGTGTGTGTGTGTGTGTGTGTGTGTGTGTGAGAGAGAGAGAGAGAGAGAGAGAGAGAGAGAGAGAGAGAGGAAGAAGAAGACGCAGAGGAGGATCGAGAGCTTGCATATGTTTGCCTCTCTCACTACCTCCCCCACCTCCCCCCCCCTCCCCGTCACGCCACTGTCCCTCCACACGGCAGCTTTCATAGGGGTAGGCAGCTTTCGTCTGCTTCGTCGTAGGCAGCTTTCATGTCACCTCTCAAGACGGGTCAGCATCTGGCGGCAGCGGTGTCTCTCTCCATCTTGCTCCTGCCACGGCATGCAGACGCTATCTCTCTCTCTCTCTCTCTCTCTCTCTCTCTCTCTCTCTCTCTCTCTCTCTCTCTCTCTCTCTCTCTCTCTCTCTCTCTCTCTCGCCCTGAGCGGCTTCGGCACGTCGAGCTCCGCCACTGCAGATGGCAGTCCTGCCATGCCAAGCGAGCTTGACCCCAGCAAGATCTGTCGCCAATCAAGCACGCCATTCAGCTCGACAGGGTCAGCATTGTTGCTGTTGTCGCCTTCTCTCTCGCCCTGAACGGCTTTGGCACGTCGAGCTCCGCCACTACAGATGGCAGTCCTGCCATGCCAAGCGAGCTTGACCCCAGCAAGAGCTGCCGTCGATCAAGCGCGCCATTCAGCTCAATAGGGTCGACATTGTTGTTGTTGTCGCCTCCGTTTTCATGGAGTGTTGCGCTAATGGGAGATGACGCAGGCACAGTCCTAGCCCCGGGCCGAGAGTACCAAGGTGGGGGGCACTAGCTCGCTTGCTTGCAGCTCTGCGAAAGGCAGGGGAGATGAGGGTCTGCAAGCTGGTATTGTAGCTGAAAATCTGGTTTCTTTAAATGTTGCGCTGATGGGAGATGAGGCAGGCACAGGCCGAGAGTACCAAGGCGGGGGGCGGCGGCTCGCTTGCTTGCAGATCTGCGAAAGGCAGGGGAGATGAGGGCCTGGGAGCTAGTACTGTATAGCTGAGAAAAGATGCGGGGTTATGCCTGATGAGGGAAGAAGAGAGAGCGAGGTCTTGAGCTGAAATATCCATGGCGACACAGAGAGAGAGAGAGAGAGAGAGAGAGAGAGAGAGAGAGAGAGAGAGGAGCAGGGGAGATATTATGATAGTACCTAGAACCGCCATGGGCAGGCTGCAGAGAGGCGCCACCGCCACACATGCAATATGGCATAGAGCTCTCTCTCTCTCTCTCTCTCTCTCTCTCTCTCTCTCTCTCTCTCTCTCTCTCTCTCTCTCTCTCTCTCTCTCTCTCTCTCTCTCTCTCTCTCTCGGACTTGAGAGGTTGCATGCCGAAAACGACTGCCGACGTCTCCTCGCACCCGCTGCATGACGGAAGCTACTGCCAAGGGATTTGGGTGCAGTGAGCCGTTCCTCACGCTACCATGCACTCGACACCGCAACAAAACTCTCTCTCTCTCTCTCTCTCTCTCTCTCTCTCTCTCTCTCTCTCTCGCTCTCTCTCTCTCTCTCTCTCCACCTAAACATCGTCCGAATGTAACTTAAAAATCTATATTTTTATTGTAGGCAGCAAGTGTGCAAGCCAATGAGAGTGGAGTCGTGATATGGTGAGGCAGTTCAACCAGGTAGAGCAGCCAGGTAAAATGTGTTGGCTAATTTTTATTTCAATTTAATTATTTGATTTGTTGATTATTTGAGAGAGAGAGAGAGAGAGAGAGAGAGAGAGAGAGAGAGAGAGAGAGAGATGCTTAGTAAGTTAGGTTAATGTAATGGAAATGGTAAATTAAAATATAGAGAGATAGAAATGAAATGGTAAATTAAAATATAGAGAGATAGAAATGGTAAATTAAAATATAGAGAGATAGAAATGAAATGATATTAACGTCTTCAAAAGGCTAAAAGTCCTCTGAGACCAAACTGTTACATAATTGTGAAGATCGAGAGAAAGAAATGAAATGAGATGAAATGTTAAACTAATGTTTCCAAAAGGCCAAAATGATCTATGAGACCAATTTGTTACAAAATTGTGAATGTTTTGACATAAACGTATGTATTTTAGGTCAAAAGGCCAAAATAACCTATGAGACCAAATTGTTACAAAAAAATGTGAAAAGAAAGAGAGAGAGAGAGAGAGAGAGAGAGAGAGAGAGAGAGAGAGAGAGAGAGAGAACGAAGCCGAATGAAATGAGATGTTATATTAACGTCTTCAAAAGGCCAAAATCAACTATGAGTCCCAACTATTAGATAACAGTGAATTTGATACCATGTCTGGGTGCTAAAAGACTAGAAAATACTATTGCTACTACTAGAATCCATCCTTATTTGCACTCTAGATATCGAGAGAGTATGGCTCAAAAATGTTATATTAATGCCTTTAAAAGGCCAAAATAATCTATGAGACCAAAGAGAGAGAGAGAGAGAGAGACGACAAGTAATCGGAAATGGTAAATTAAAATAATCCATAATCCAAAAAAATACGAGATAGAGAGAAAGAAATGAAATGATATTAACGACTTCAAAAGGCTAAGAGTCCTATGCAACCAAACTGTTACATAATTGTGAAGATAGAGAGAAAGAAAAGAATTGAAATGAAATGTTATACAAATGTTTTCAAAAGGCCAAAATGATCTATGAGACCAATTTGTTACAAAATTGTGAACGTTTTGACCTAAACTTATGTAAATTAGGTCAAAAGGCCAAACTAACCTATGAGACCAAACTGTTACAAAAAATGTGAAGATAGAGAGAGAGAGAGAGAGAACGAAATCGAATGAAATGAATGTTATATTAACGTCTTCAAAAGGCCAAAATCAACTATGAGTCCAAATGTTATAAAATTGTGAATTTGATACCATGTCTGGGTGCTAAAAGACTAGAACAAAAATACTACTACTACTACTAGAATCTATCCTCATTTTCACTCTACATATTGAGAGAGTATGGCTCAAATCCTTTGTTGTACTCTCTGCTATGTGGCCCCATAGCTACATAGCCGTCTGGATCTCCGTAGCTCTTGTGCTTGATCGAGAGAGAAATAAAATGAAATGGTATATTAATGTCTTCAAAAGGCCAAAATGACCTATGAGACCAGAGGGATACAATGTGGTGAATCTGATAACATGTTTGGGTGCTAAAAGACTAGAATTAATGTCTTCAAAAGGCCAAAATAACCTATGAGACCAAACTGTTACAAAAAATGTGAAGATAGATAGATAGAGAGAGAGAGAGAGAGAGAGAGAGAGAGAGAGAGAGAGAGAGAGAGAGAGAGAGAACGAAATCGAATGAAATGAGATGTTATATTAACGTCTTCAAAAGGCCAAAATCAACTATGAGTCCAAATGTTACAAAATTGTGAATTTGATACCATGTCTGGGTGCTAAAAGACTAGAACAAAAATACTACTACTACTACTACTAGAATCTATCCTCATTTGCACTCTACATATCGAGAGAGTATGGCTCAAATCCTCTGTTGTACTCTCTGCTATGTGGCCCCATAGCTACATAGCCGTCTGGATCTCCGTAGCTCCTGTGCTTGATCGAGAGAGAAATAAAATGAAATGAAATGGTATATTAATGTCTTCAAAAGGCCAAAATGACCTATGAGACCAGAGGGATACAATGTGGTGAATCTGATACAAAGTCAGAGTAACAAAATGAAATGACAAAATGATAAAATGAAAAGATAAAAGTACTATGGGATCCTAAACTGGTAGGCGTGAACTAAGCATATATATATATATATATATATATATATATATATATATATATATATATATATATATATATATAGAGAGAGAGAGAGAGAGAGAGAGAGAGAGAGAGAGAGAGAGAACACACAAACACACATAGAGAGACAGAGTTGAAAATGAACTGAGTTTGAAGGGTACTTACACACATACATACGTGTATGCTACACAACCACACACAAACAAAGAGAGAGAGAGAGAGAGAGAGAGAGAGAGAGAGAGAGAGAGAGAGAGAGAGAGAGAGAGAGAGAGAGAGAGAGAGGGAGGGAGAGAGAGAGAGAGAGAAGAAAAAGACCAAAGTGAAATAAAATTATAGGAGAGTGAGATAAAGAGAGAGACAACAATGAAATGAGTAATGGTAATGTGCTCTCTCTCTCTCTCTTTCTCTGTGCAAAAGGGGTTAAATGTACCAGGAGTAGTTTAAAGGGGCCAAAGATAGAAAGTATCGATCGTGTGTGTGTCATGGAAAAATGTGTAAAGATGCACACACACAAACACATACAGAGTGAGGTGGTAAGAGCGAACGAGGCCCGCTGATAGGCGGAGCGCGCGAGCTAGTACTCAAAAACTTAATAGGTGATTATAACTCTTTTAGGGCTGTCTCTCTCTCTCTCACACACACACACACACACACACACGGGTTTCTTTTTGCTATTTATCACAACCACTCTCGATCAAAGGAAAGGGGAAAAGTTTGCATGGGCTAAAGATCCAAAGTCTACGGATATACTAAAAAAGAACCTTGCGCGACAACTTAACTGTAAGAGAATCTTTGAAATGAAATGACTGAATCTCTCACTACAATTAATGATTTTGAAAGAAAATGGCATCAAAAGAAAGCTCGTGTCAAGGTCTGGCCACAACAAAGGCTATCCCCTTCATGAATCCCTCAAATTTGCATCACAAATTACATCCACTTAATGTTGGCCCTTTTTTTTTGGAGCCCATCTATACTATAATGGGGGGAGGGATTCCGGCTCCCTCCCTCAGCCATGTGTCACATGCTCCTTAGTCCGGCAACTGTCCCCTGCAGCCGACAATCGCACAGGCGGACAGCTAGAGAAAGAGAAAGGGACTGCCTTCGATGAGAGAGAGAGAGAGAGAGAGAGAGAGAGAGAGAGAGAGAGAGAGAGAGAGAGAGAGAGAGAGGTCGTGGCACTCACATTTATGCCGCGGAGCAAGGAGGGAGAGAGAGAGAGAGAGGCTGTCATTTCTGAAAGATGCCTCCTTTATTTGGCATGAGAGTCTGAGAGAGAGAGAGATATATAGATAGATAGATTTTATTATCGTCCTCGGAGGTCAAATATGACCTATGGGACCCAAGTTACATGTGATGTAGTATGTGTATGGCTGATGAGTGACTCTCGATGCTCCAAAATTGTAGTGATGAGAGTCGCAATGGAGAGGAAAGTGTGTAGGTCTAAGTTATGGCTGAAAATGTGAGAGAAGCAAGTTCGGATGTGATCAAAAGCTGAGCACTCTAGTAGTGTGTGGTACTTAGACTCTCGAACTTGCAGTCAGCATAATGTGCACAATCGATTTGACTCTTCTCCATTGCCCCAACGCCCTATCTCGCATCGAAGGAAATGGAAGCTAAGCTGAATTGCTGCGATAGTGCGTATCGCGGACAAGGGAATAGGCTCAAGCATGTAAGTGTGAGTACGGTTTCCTCTCTCAGCGAAGAACATGGTTTTGTAGTTGGGGGCAATATAGGTGGTGTAATGTATGAAGCGTGACCCACCGGATTTCTCCCAAGCCGTAATACATTGGCGTTGTAGAAAAGCTTCATTCACTTGAGAGTCAATTGAAGCATCATGTAGCAAGTGTAATGCATCCCATCTCCCAAACCACTTCTTTATGTCTTGCATCCATCCCGTGCTCAAGATCTTGCTTTTATGCGTCTTTTGAACTTTTTTGCTTGCTTCCCATGCAATTGTAGGAAGTCGATGTGAGGAGTTTTGACGCATCTTTATCATGTACTCCACAACCCTTTCCATGCCCATAACCTCAATTGGAAGAGATCCCGACTCAAAAAGTAGGAGCAGATATGGTGTCTGTGTCTTAACTTGGAGAAAGTTTGTAAGAAAACGCTTTTGGACATTCTCAAACTCTTTCCAAGTAGACTTTGAGATGCTCCCGCCCCACACTTCAACTCCATAAAGAAGAACCGGTGTCACCAATGCATCAAAAAGATACTTCTTGAGAACCCAACACTTGATGTTTCCCGCATTACACATGTTCTCAAATGCATAATATGCTCTCTTTCCCGCTTCCAAACGACGCATAGCACATTCATGCCACTTGTGATTGGATGGAACCTCAAGGCCAAGGTACTTAAAGCTCTCAACAACTTCAAGTGTCTCGTTGTTGTACACAATGCATGGCTTCTCCTTATGGTTGGTTTTCACAAGCATAACCTTTGTTTTGGATTCATTTACAATCAGCCCACTATGCAAGCAAAAGTTCTCAAGGACAACCATAAGCTTTTGAGCATCTTCTAAAGTGTGTGCTAGAAGCACTACATCATCCGCACACAACAAAAGCATGATTACCGCATTGCAAATAGTGACCTCTTCAATGCCTTCTTCTTGCATGAATTCAAGTACCATTTGTTCCAATTGATCGATGCATAGACCAAAGAGAGTTGGTGACAATGGACATCCTTGTTTAACCCCAATAGTGCTTACAAAAATTTCTGAAATTTCTCTTCCCATGAGCAATTGACAAATCACCTTCTCATAGATTCGAGAAACCGCAAGCATAAACTCACTTGGCACTTGAAGTTCTTCCATCCTTCTCCACAAATTGTTACGTGGAATCATATCAAAGGCTTTCTTAAAGTCCACAAAACAACAATACAATCGCTTGCCTTTCAACGGATTTTCCTCCATGAGAACACGAAGAGTGACAAGATGATCAATGGTGCTATGGCATGGACGAAAACCCGCTTGTCCCTTTGCACGCTTGTCATTCTCTTCAGCCCAATCATTCAATTTCATCTCCATTATGCACCCAAACAACTTTGCCATAAGAGACCCAATCATTATAGTCCGGTAGTTGCTTACATCCTTTACATCCCCTCCTTTATGCAAAGGCTTAACCCAATTAGTACTCCAATCATAAGGCATACCATGTTGAAGTGCAAGGTTGAACATATCACACATCCACTCATGGGTAAAATCTCCCGTCCATTTGATCATCTCCGGCTTGATACCTTGAAGATCTCCAGCTTTGCGAGTGGCCAACTTTTCAAGCCCACCGCATACATCCTCAATAGTAAGAAAAGACGGCATACATGGGAGTGAACCATAAAATGGCATTTTTTCAGTATTTGCTTGCTCATATAATTGCCTACAATGTGTGTACATATCCACTAGACTCAAGTTACCAAAATTCTCAACCAGCTTGCCTCTCAAGTTTCTCCAAAATCTTCCACATGCATGTGCCTTTTCTTGGACTTGAAATTCTTGTTGCTTTACTTCCCATCTTCTCCTCTTCTTTTAAATCAATGCCTTGCATGTATGCAAATGACTTTGATAGTTGTCTTTGTCCATAGTTGCATCAAGCTTTATCAAGGACTTTTGAGCATCTTGACATTCTTTATCAAACCACCTTTTGCGTGATCTATCTTTGTTGATACCATGGAGATGATTTATGGCAAAGCATTCTTCCGCACAAGAACAAATAGCTTTCTTGAAAGCATTAGGAAATTTCAGAGGTCATTTGGAGGGCCACATGAAGAGAGAGAAAAATAGAGCGCGTCCAATGAGCATGAAGGCTACGTTACGTAGGAAAGCACGTGGAAAGACTCAAAAAATAGAAAAATAGCATAAAAATTTCACGAAACTAGGATTGTAGCATAGTAATTTTCTTCCTTTTACCGAGCTTTTAGGTGCTTGCATGTGGTCCCACTTCTGATATTCTCTTATGGTCATTAACGTACTGGAGGGTGACCATTAAGCCCGCACAAGATATTGGAATTCTAAAACACTTTCCCTCCATTAGAATGCTTTCAAAGTGAATCTCCCTCCACTAAAGCTTTTCTCTGAGAGTTATGGCGTCCACGTCTTCTCGCCCAAGAGCCTCCAGGTGTTTACTGTCTCTCACACCAGCAACCAACAACTGCACTTTGCCTAGAAGGCCAAGTAGTAGCATATCCTCAATTACAATACCAGCTTCAATAAGTGCAGAGAACCAATGGGTTGGACAAAGGATAAACAAAGGTTCATGGGTCCTCATGCAACCAAGAAGACCCAAGAGGTCTAGTGGTATCAACGTTTACCGCTCAGCATGGAAGGCCAGGGTGTTGGATTTCAAAGTTGAAATCGGCAAAAGATCTGTAAAGGAAGTTCTTGTTCAGCATGTGTTTACCCATCTAGAGGTGATAGCAAACGGTGGAAATGTATCAGATATACATCAACCACGTTGCAATTGTAAGTACTCTTGACATGTGAACTTACTGATACTCTCATTATAACTTTTCTTATATATTTTGCAATGTTTCTCCCGCTTGTTATGAGTAATGTTTCCATTCTTCACAGCTCAATTACATTTAGATTTGTCATTTGTACTTATTGATACTCTTAGTTTAACTCTTCTTATATATATTGCAGATGTTTATCCCTCTTCTTATGAGCAATGGGAACCTGTGGAGTGCATAATAGGCCTCTTCCATGTTGTTCATGCCCACATTGGTTCTCTACAGTACTCAGAGAGGAGCAGCAAAAGACTGGCTGATGAGGGAATCTTTTTTTATGACCACTTTTACCAACTCAGCTCAGGGAATAAGAATGGCATGTTGGTGAAAGTGCCTCTACCAACCGATTGGAACACTGTGGACTGGCCAGTTCCCGAGGAAACAATGGTGGAGGCAATGCGAAGTAAGCTCTACAAGGATATACAAAGGTCTCTACGTAGCTCTATTCCTACCAAACTGGTTAGAATTGCAAACTTTTGTCCTGTTGCACTCTTCATAGAGCTGTTTCATAGCTACAACATCCGAGTTACAAAAACTATGTTCATGTGCAAGTCATTTGAGCAGTCATCCTGTGACAAACTTCTTGACAAAGGATGGTATGCAAAGGAAGAGATTGGTTTACGGTGCGAGGTTGCGCTTGATACTCTAGTTGTCAAGTACATGATTGCAAGCCAATCACTGTTACTCTCATTTTGGTATATGCGATCACAAATGCTAAACGGTAAGTACACTCCTATGGACCAGGTTTCTGCAGGTTTGGAAGATAATCCTACTGTCGATGTGGAAGTGATTGATAAAGAGCATGGCCTACTATTGGTGGTTACAATAAGGGAGCTATGCAGTCTTCAGCATTTGCGAAATGACATCATTGAAGAGTCAATGGACAAGGACCTATCAGATTTTTCCTTTTTCTTAGCTGGCCGTAAGGTGATGCGGCGAAGGGAAAAAGATATTTTGTGCAAAGAGTTGGATGGTCGGGTTGAAGTAGTGTCAATGTAACAGATATTCTTGTGAACCCAAGTGTATACAAATGACTTTCAAGACATGAAGTTTATTGATCTCATTTTTCAATTGTGCCCTGTGAAAAAGTGTGCTTGAAATACATTTCTTTACCACGTCAAATCTCTCTCTCTCTCTCTCTCTCTCTCTCTCTCTATATATATATATATATATATATATATATATATATATATATATATATATATATATATATATATATATGTTAGACAAGACAAAGACATGATAGAAGAATCATCTTAATTCATTAGAACGTACAAACTCGTCCGTGAACAATGGACTGAGATACAATTTTTGTAAGTATGGAATCAGAATGTCTTCAAGGTAAAAATCGAAGGAATGCCCCTCGAAAGAAGGTGGTGAGATAGTTGTTCCCGGCGGATTTAGTTCTCCCTTTTCAGGAGTATCATCAATTAGTAGTGTATTAGTTGCATCAAAGGGTAGATCGATTTGGCTAAACGGTTTGTACAAAAGAGGTAAGCCTGGTTTTTTAGGGTGGTAGTGGCCCTCAACGGTAACGCATTTTCTTTGATCATACAAAAAGGCAAAATCTGACGTGTGAGCTTGGCATACACTGCAAACTATTGCAACTAGTGGCGACAAGTTTTGCCTTTGCATTGAAGACCATATGGAAACTCTGAAGCGCGGAAGAAGAAACTGAATAAATTCCTTGGTTCCTGGACGAACCACGACTCGACAAGTTCCCATCCGAAACGTTTGCAAATCCTCAAAGGGTCCTCTGTCACCGAGAGGCACCCGCATCAGCAGCAATCCATTGACGTCCAAGATAATCAACCTCTGTAAAAGTTGACAAGTACATATAAGTAGTTAGAAGCTGAACATATTTTTCCATACTTGAATAGACATTACCGGAACAACCGTATCTACAGGTAGCAAGGGTCCATACTGGGTCTCTGTAGTGTTCATGTTGTTGTTGCTCTCCTCCGCTTTATCTTCATAGTCATCATTCACATCTTCATCAGGGGTCTCCCCCATGGCTGTTTCTGCCTCATTCAAGGTTTCTTCCAAGGTCTTTTCGTCTCCCTCGGGTGATTGGCTTGCCTCATACATCCTTGCCTGATCCATATCATTTTGCTCATCCCTAGGCCTGCTTTCCTCATCCATATCCTTTTGCTCATCTATAGGCCTGCTTTCCTCATCTTGGGTTTCAGGCATAGGCTCTTTTGGCTCCTCCACTGGCTGACTTGGCTCTTTCATTGTCTCCTCCGGTTGAACCTTAGCACCTTCCATATGCTCATTTGACCTTTCCTCATCCTCGGCTCTTTCATCTTCTGCTGATATGACCCCCTCGGCCCGTTGCAATTCCACTGTATCGGATGTAGGGGTTTGTCGTGGTGGCACGCCATGTTTTGTAAGATCAATAGTGCGCTCATCCAAGCCGCTATCTTCAAGCTCTCTAGGGCTAGACACAGTAAGCAGGTGTTGTATTAAACTTACCCGGTATCTTTGCAAATAATCATATGTGTAGTTTTTTAAAGCACTCTGCAAAATTGAAAGACCACATGGTGAGAATTCTTTTATAGACTAAACCAAAACTAACTGAATGCATTGCCAAATGGGTACCTTAGTCATGAAAGGTTTTAATGCAAAGTAGCTTTGCAGGACATATTCTGCATGGAGAAGACATCTCCAGCCGCAAGAATTCCCATCGGTTTGATTTGGGACAGGTACTTCTTTGATTGGGGCCTTGTATAGTTCATACCTTCCACATAGCTTGCCATAGGCAAGCAACAACCTCTTTATACAACTGCACAAAGCAATGTCAAGATGTTAGCATGAGGCTTCAAATTTACATGGATACCTATAAGAAACACTTTCTGATACAAAACACTTACAGCCTAATTTCAGGGTGGGTTCCTTTTATTGAATTGAACACCCACACTGTTGGTTGGTCAACATCAAGGCATATGAGACTCCAGTGATGGTTGTTCTCATATGGAAAGATGATCACAGTAACTTCCAGCATAGCACAGTGGAGAAACTAACTCTCAAAGGTCCCAGATGGACTGTTCTTTTGTCTAATAATTACTGACATTTGTGGATCAAGGAGAAACACCTCTGTGTGAGTGTGCAGTGGGAGTTGACTTTTGATCAGGCTGCAAAGACTCTACCTGAGTTAGCAAACCTATTATCTGAGTTTTCAAAGCAAGC
>NC_140933.1:102691975-103026975 GCF_014529385.1 Adiantum capillus-veneris | reverse complement strand
CTGCATTCGATGAATGATTCTACAATAGAACCATTCAAATAGTTCTCTCAAACTGTTAGCCTTGATTCGAGAGCCACCATGTCGTGTGTGCCTGAAATAAGCATTTCTCGCCATGTAATGAGACTTTTTCATCCCTTGGGTATTCCATATTGCCGGGTTCCCATACTTCTGTATAAAATATGGCAAATGATTGAAGATGATGTGCTGGATATGAAAACAGATTAGTTAGAATGTTTTACAGTCACATATTTGCACATAAGAGAGAAAGAATACATTATAATACCATGTAGTGAGTAATCTGGGTGTCTGTCCATGCTGTCTTGAATGATTTTTTCATAAGGTTGAGATTTTCCTTGAACTTGTTCATATCACCTTGTGACCAGTCATCTTTGTCGCACATCAAAAATAGGATGTCTTCAATAACAATGGCAAGAGAAGGAGGTGTCTCTAACTTCTCTTCGGGAATTCCACGAATAACAATGTTCTTGGAACGTTGCTCCCGTTCCTTCAACTCCTCCACATCCACATTCTCAACATTCTTTGTTTGAATCATAGCTTGCATGAGTGAGGAATTAGAAACCACATTGCTACCACATACATCAGCCCAAGACTTGTTTGTGCATACATTTTTCATGTCGCATACATCCCGGCTCATAGTGTCAAATTTCTCCTCTTTCAATACATGGTCATGCTCTACTTTGCTCATCCGCTCCTTCAAAGCATTCAAGTCCACAAGAGAGCGTTTACATTCCTTGACTTCCTCTTCAAGTTGCATCAAACGTGTTGTTTTCATCTCAAGTGTCCTCTTGAGATTCTCATTCTCAACCACAAGTACCCTTAGTGTGCCATTCTCCATTGCAAGTGCTCGTAAGTCTTCGCCTTGTTTGTTTACGATCTCTTGCAATGATACCAAGTACGCCATGATCATGGTTTCCGATGTCGTTGGTTGGGTGGTTGTGTTGCTATCTCCACACTTAGGAGATTTTGGATCATTTTCCATAATGGTTGTGGACCTTGTTGAAGAAAAAGAACCCTTGCGAGAGCCGGAAGACATTGTATGTAAAATAGGAGATGAGAATCAATTTTGTTGAACCTGTTCACTTCGGAAATGCTGCTACAGAAATGCCTTCCATAACTCTGGAAATTTCTTCCTTCCATAACTCAGAGAGAGAGAGAGAGAGAGAGAGAGAGAGAGAGAGAGAGAGAGAGAGAGAGAGAGAGAGAGAGAGAGAGGAAGCAGAAGCCCCTCCTCCACACAAGGGAGAAAGAGAGAAATTAGGAAGGTGCTTGCACTAGAGAGAGGGAGATGTAGAGATTGTGTTCCCACGCACAAGCATTAATGACAACCATTGTTATTGTAGCAACGAGGCAAGACGACTTGCATTGACTAGAGGAGGGGGCGAGGCGACTCCAAGAGAGCGAACTTAGGACTCAAGGAGTATCACAGAATTCAACTTCGTGCCTTTTTAGTGCAAAATTTTCTCTCATCACTCTCTCTCTCTCTCTCTCTCTCTCTCTCTCTCTCATACACATCGCACCTTTCGAATGTAGTGGTTGCATTTGAGGATCTTTGCTTATCATGCTTGATTGCGGGATATGCCCAACTTGGGCAGGGCCAAGGAGCTTTGGGCGTTTTTCAGTGGATGAGAAGCAAGGGTGTTATCCAAATGCAATTGCATACACTCTAGGTTGTTTTCAGTTGATGCAAAGAGAGGGCATCTCTCATGATGCAATGTTGTCTCAAGGAGTGCATTGATTGCACGACATGCCCAAGTTTGGCAAGGGCAAGTGTGCTCTGCAACTCGGCGACACACGGACAATGTGCGAGAGAGAGAAATAGAGAGAAGCTTTTTGCGCTACACGAACTGTGTTGAGAGAGACACTTTGTAGGCGACAACTGTCTGCATTTCCACTAAAATTTGAGACACCGCTTGCACACAAGTAATGTATAAGAGAGAGAGAGTGAGTGAGAGAGACAACAGCAGCATCTCTACAGCTCCAACAACTACTATTGGAGCAGTCCCTCCGTATCAGCTCGCACATTACTCATGCCTCTCTGCTCGCCCTTCCGCAAAGGTGATGCTATATACAAGATGGCAAAGAGACGCAAGGGTTGTTGAAAGAAAACGGAGTGCTTGGGCAATGCCTTGGTCGACATGTATGCCCAATGTTGTCTCAAGGAGTGCATTGATTGGAGGATATGCCCAACTTGGGCAGGGCCAAGGAGCTCTAGACCATTTTTAGTTGATGCAGAGAGGACATCTCTCATGATGCAATGTTGTCTCAAGGAGTGCATTGATTGCAAGATACGTCCAACTTGGACAAGGCTAAGGAGCTCTCAGTGTTTTTCAAAGGACGCGAAGCGAGGGTGTGTTTTCAACCATTCCCATCTTGCGTGCCCACCATTCCAACATCAACCTCCTTTGAGATGTATGGAAGAGTTTGGAAGGCATGTTTGTAGATTCATGCCCTTACAAATGTAATTTGTGTGTATATTAAAGGCATTTCATTCTCTTCATGGACTTTTGAGCTTTTGAAACTTTTGCCTATCACAAGAAAAGGTGTCTTTCCAGGACATCCGGGGTACAATGCTTCATTTTGGTAATTGGCTGTGTGTGTGTGTGTGTGAGAGAGAGAGAGAGAGAGAGAGAGAGAGAGAGAGAATACTTTCCTTGATTTGCTTAATGAAATTTTTGAGGAGCAAGCGACTTGAGGGTAATAGGGACCATGCCACCTTCGGGCGGTGTCGTTTTACTAGTCCCAATAATTATTGACTACTTTATCATAAACGTCTCCATTTCTTTGAGTCCCATATTTTATCAATGAAACAAGGTTTTAACATCAAGGATCATTATTTAACTACTGACAAAAAAAAACCTCTTTTTTGAAAAAAAAAAAGAGACTAAGGATGTGGTGTGTAACTACTTTGGAGGTCCTTGTACCTCAGCTTAATTGCTGAGGATGGACTTTTGTAACTGCAGTGTAGGCTTTTTCTCTTTTTGCAAGTGGTGAAAGTATTTTATCCTTGGTATGCATGTTTTTGCTCGAGCAAAGGGCTAAGGCTATAGTGATATACACTATTTTTTCTAACGAAAATTAGGAACACTAGTACAACGGCGCCGCCTTTGACGGCGGCACTGCCTGTGGCGATGCTATGTGGATGAGGTCATACACACTTGCATATGCCTATATGAAGATTTAATAGCACCACAATCGACTCAGCCCGTGTGCCAAACTCCATGCCATTAGCACAACCTTGTCCGCCTAAGAGAACAGTATTGTAGGGCATATTAGCTATGTGCCCTAGCTTCCCAACCTAAACTTGGTTGGCACTCCCAACGTGGACTTGGTTTGCCATTGTTCACTGACTTGTAGCCACCCTGCCTTGCTAGAGAGAGAGAGAGAGAGAGAGAGAGAGAGAGAGAGAGAGAGAGAGAGAGAGAGTACCAATGCGCACTGTCCTTCCTTGTTTTCAAACCGCAGGGCACCTCTTAGAGAGAGAGATAGACAGAGAGATAGAGGGGGGGGGGGGGGGGGGGGGCTTCCAAAGATCTCGGCCATTGCAGATGGGGAAGTGAATAGAAATGGGCTTGAGAGGTTGTGGCCGTTGGAATCAAAAAAGATAGTGAATGTTTAAAAAACAGTGGAGGTCGCATTTGTTGACACGTGGCCCTTTCACTCCTTTTGCGGTAGCAGCCTCTCTCTCTCTCTCTCTCTCTCTCTCTCTCTCTCTCTCTCTCTCTCTCGTTCTCTCGTACTTCTTGTCTCGTCGAGCGACCAAAGGTCGAAGGTTGGGTATTCTTCCTTATCCTTGCCTGCATCGGGTGTGACTCAATCCTTATTTTGAACTTTGGGGCTCACAATAGTGCACTCTCTCTCTCTCTCCCCTCGTGTCCTCCACACTCCTACATGCAAATCCTCTTTCTCTCTATGTGGACGCAAAGCCAATGATTTGGCGCTCACAGCAGATCTCTCTCTCTCTCTCTCTTTCTCTCTCTCCCCGATTCGTTTGCAGAGCGCTCATGACTATTCTAGCACAACATGGGAGACGATGTCCAATATGATTATTTACAGAGGTGGACATTGACGATACTCTTCAGCGATCGATGCAATACTTTCTTGGACAATGCACGATGTCGGGCATCCTTAGACATTGATGTTGATGATGATAATGATTTTAGTTTTTCACTTTATATCATATTTTTTTTGTACCGGACATTGTATTAGATCCACCAAGATTGTATCAATTTGGTCTCATAAGCCATTTTGGCCTTTTGAAGACCTTTAATATAACATTTTATTTCATATCAGACACATGAGTCCTCTCTCTCTCCCTCTACATTGATGTGTTGACAGACAACGTTCTCTCTCTCTCTCTCTCTCTCTCTCTCTCTCTCTCTCTCTCTCTCTCTTTCTCTCTTCTGTGTGTGTGTGTGTGTGTGTGTGTGAGCACGCGCGCATTGTAGAAGATCTACGCCTTTGCAGGCGCCTTGAAACGGCTCACCAATGTCTTGGAATGAGCTGCAACCAACAGAGAAGATCCAGAGACAGAAATGCAAAATAGAAAGGTCTTTGAAATGTGTGTGGCTAGACCCAAAGTTGCAAGCAAATGCCCATGCAAGCAATAGACAAAATCTCGGACACGAAGCTCCTCAAGCACTTTTTGTGCTTTATGAAGTGCACCACATTTGTCATACATGTCGACCAAGGCAGTGCATAGAGAGAAGGGAGGTAGCCCCGGTCGTTGAATGAAGTGACGTGCATTCCACTTTTTCCCTAGCCATTGGCCGAGAAAGCTCAATGGCTATCTCTTCTAGCTAGAAAGCACACACATGGTCGGGCCAATGAAATCGCTCCAACGAAAGTTCTCACCCACTTTCTGTGCCTTATGAAGTGCACCACATTTGGCATACATGTGGACCAAAGCAACCCACATAGACAATGGAGGTAGCCTTGTTGAAGGAAGTGATGTATATTCCATTTTTTGTCTTGCCATTGACTGAGAAAGCTCAGAAGCTACCTCTTCTAGCTAGAAAGCGCACACATGCTTGGGCCAATGAAATTGGCCCAACAAAAGTTCCTTTGTCGTGTTCTGTTTCTCCCACGAAGGATGCAGACTCATGTTTTCTTGCGGGTCTTTCGATGTGCTCAATTGCATATAGCTCAAACGACCAACATGCCATCCGCTGCCTAATTGCCTACCAATTTTAGTTTCCCTCAACTCGTTGTTTGTCTACATGCACACGTCAAGAACACACATGTACCTAACTCAGTGATGTTTAAGACTCGTTGAATGGATTAGGGAGATCTAGGCTAGTGGGATATATTCTTCTTCTTCTTCTTCTTCTCTTTTCTCTCTCTCTCTCTCTCTCTCTCTCTCTCTCCTCACACACACACACACACAGACACACACACACACACACATGTTTAGATTTTGAATAATAGCTACAAAGATCCATTTTTGAATAGTAGTTGCAAAGATTTTCCCCAATAGAGACGACAACTATAGTGTGTCATAGTCTGTGAGAGAGAGAGAGAGAGAGAGAGAGAGAGAGAGAGAGAGAGAGAGAGAGAGAGAGAGAGAGAGAGAGAGAGAGAGAGAGAACAAATGTGGCAATTGTCGACGTCGCCCCTATGTCTCTTCCCCACTTGTCTTACCTAGCACTCAGTTACCTTGCACCATCCACCTGCCTGCTGCCCCCCCCCTCCCCCCCCCCCCCCCCCCCCCCCCCCAACGGGACCAACACCTACTTGTATGGCATGTTTTATGTAGGGCTTCTGCGGCTTGATCTTTCTCGGTGATAGTCGAGTCTTGCACCTATCAAGGTGCTATCCCACCTTTAATTTTCTAACACCCATGGGCTTTGCCTTTGGCTTACTCCCGATTCCTCTATCCACTTGCCACTGCCTTTCAAAACCTGCTCATTGCGCAAGCTTGGGTTGGTGGGTAGTGTGTTGCGGCCTTAATTTGGCCTAGTGGGCAACGTGAGAGGAGTAAGAAAGTGCACACCGTACTCCAAGGCCGCTGGAGAGAGAGAGAGAGAGAGAGAGAGAGAGAGAGAGAGAGAGAGAGAGAGAGAGAGAGAGAGAGAGAGAGAGAGAGAGAGAGAGAGAGAGAGAGAGAGAGAGAGAGAGAGAGAGAGAGAGAGAGAGAGAGAGAGAGAGAGAGAGAGGGAGGCACTTACATGCGTCTGTAGCGAAGGACTTGGAAGGTGAAAGCTACAGAGTGGGGCCGAGTATCATGAGGAAATACTGGGCACCCCAATGAGCTAATTTGGGTGTTGGATGCACACTATTGAAGGGAGGCAAAACTGTACTCCGTAGCCAAACTCTCCTATCAAGCTAATTTGAGTGTAGGATGCACAGTATTGAAGGGAGGAGAAACTGCTACAATCTGTGTGTGTGTGTGTGTGTGTGTGGCTTTCATGCATGCAGCATCCCCCCTCTTTTTGTGACTTGAACGTTGTCACACTCTGCCACATGGTCGGTCTTGGCAGAACCGTCGGCGAGTCTTGGGAATTGGAGATGGAGTATTAAACCGGAACCTTGGTCTGCATCTGCTTGCACGTAATACGCCATTGAAGCATTTCTAGTGAAGATACCAAAAGGAGCATCTTTGAAGGCGTGAGAACCTCACCACGATTCTTGGCGCCCATACGCACGAAGCCTCATGATGGCCTGCAGTGGGTGAAACAGCTTCTTGCCACTGGGTCGACTACATTAGCTGTGTCTTCTGTGCTATTGTGCCTGCTCATTCTAGGAATTTAATTTGAGTCTTCTAATTTCCCTGCAATAGGCGGGTGTCAAGCTCACTTCATTGAGCTCATAGGAAGCATTCTCCCTTAAGCCACTATGCCATACAGGCTTGGATGCCTTCTATGCAAGGTCTTCACATTAAAAAACCGATTCACTGCTCTCCCCTGCCTGCACATCTACGTCTGTCTCGGCTCTAGCCTCTCATCTCGCATCTTGTTGCCACCTGTGGGTCCCGCGTTAGCTAGCAGGTCTTTACTTTGCCCTCCCCTACTTAGCACCAACCCAAGTTGGTTGTCATGGTTCAGCTCACCACCCTCAGCCTTTGCATTTTCCTCTTGAGTTGGTCTTATCCATTTTCCTTACGTATCGTCTCGAAGGAAAATACGCCAGTGAAGCGTTTCTGGCAGAGATGCCGGGTTGTGCGTCTCTACTAAGCGTCTTTGCACTGCATGAGATTCATCTTCTCTGCTACTGTGCGTGCTTCGGGTCTTCGTGAACTATAGCTGCGCTTTGTCTCACTTCACACAAACAATACAATCGTTTTCTCTCTCTCTCTCTCTCTCTCTCTCTCTCTCTCTCTCTCACACACACACACACACACACACACACACACACACACACACACACACACACACACACATCTCTTTGTCTGTGAGCCGCCTGGAGCCGAAGCCTTGGACTCTGGACTCTGCTCTAGTGTTCGGGAAAAGTGTGCCTCAGCTTAGCCTTGAGCCGGTTGCAAAATCAAAGTAGCCAGTTGAGGGGAGGGCAAGAAGGAGAAAGTTCGCTTAAAATACTGGTTCAAATTTGTCTTGGAGGGATTTTTGTATGTTTGTGAAAATGATTTTTTCTGAGCACTGCTCTGCGCTCTCTCTCTCTCTCTCTCTCTCTCTCTCTCTCTCTCATCTCTTTGTCTGTGAGCCGCTGGAGCCAGTGGGAGGAGTGAGGGACTTCCATGCATGCAGAGAGGGGAGGGTACTTCTAGCACGAAACACAAAAGTACCGAGCCCTGGACTCTGCTGAGTATGCGCTCTCTCTCTCTCTCTCATCTCTTTGTTTGTGAGTACGGTGCATGAAGGCATATGCACACTGAATCGTACCCCCCGCCCTCTCTCTCTCTCTCTCTCTCTCTCACTCTCTCTCTCTCTCTCTCTCTCTCTCTCTCTCTCCTCTCTCTCTCTCTCTCTCTCTCTCACTCTCTCCTCTCTCTCCTCTCTCTCTCTCTCTCTCTCTCTCTCTCTCTCTCTCTCTCTCTCTCTCTCTCTCTCTCTCTCTCTCTCTAGAGTTGCAAGGCTAGGCTGGGGCTCAGAGCATAGTCGTCGCACAGGTTATCGGGAACAGGTCTCGCACAGTCAGAGTCCAGAGGTCTCGCACAGCTTGATGGTCTCTCTCTCTCTCTCTCTCTCTCTCTCTCTCTCTCTCTGCGCGTAGGATTCACTGCCGGAATGGGCCGGAGCAAGGAGAAATTGCCATGTGGCAAGGGGGGGGGGGGGGGGGGGGGGGGAATCCCCTCCCCCATTATCTATTAGTATAGATTCTTTCTTTGCATTGTTAGCCTATGTGAGCAAGAAACTTTTAGACACGTCACTTAAGTACCATGATTACTAACCCCATCGTGGCTCAACTCAAAAAAAATCATTTCTTTTAAGGTAGTTCTTTATACACTCTAATAAAACGGCGTCGCCATGGCTCTCTCAACTCTCTCTCTCTCGTGCACGTGCGCACACACACACACACACACACACACACAAATGTATGCGTATTGTATTCCTCGTGTGTGTTGGGAGTTGGTGCCTGCTCATTGTCTTGCTGGCCAAGCTCTACTCCACTAATGAAGATGACACGATGACGTCATTGCCATCCTAGCAACTGCTCTACTATCACCCCTGTCCCGTGCTCTCCTCATCCCAAACCTAAATATAATCTCTCTCTCTCTCTCTCTCTCTCTCTCTCTCTCTCTCTCTCTCTCTCTCTCTCTCTCTCAATGTTGAGTGTCCGTGTTGCCATCGTATGTGTTGCTCAACTTGCTGGCGAAGCTCTCCTCCTCTTATATCATCATCACGTCGATGAGGTCTCCTGAAGTTCAGCTACTCATGTAGTCGAGTTATCGTTGTCCCCTACTCTCCTCGGCCTGAACTTGAAGAGCATCTCTCTCTCTCTCTCTCTCTCTCTCTCTCACCTGAGCCCCATAGGTTTTTGTTCTTTTCTTCTACCCTTTTGATGTACCCTCAGTCCTTAACTGATATGTATCAAACGTCCTCATATATTTGGAGCGATTGCTATGTTCTATTTTTGGTCTCATGGGTCATATCTGACCTCCGTGGACGATAATTCAATCTATCTATCTATCTCCTCACCTGAGCCCCCATAGGTTTTTGTTCCTTTCTTCTACCCTTTTGATGGACCCTCAATCCTTAACCTTAACTGATATGTATCAAACCTCCTCATATATTTGGAGCGATTGCTATGTTCTATTTTTGGTCCCATGGGTCATATCTGACCTTCGTGGACGATAATTCAATCTATCTATTTATCTCTCACACACAGCATGATGAGGATGATGATGATCATAACGACGACATCTACTACCACATGGTTTCATTCCTCTCTGTGTGTGTGTGTGTGTGTGTGTGTGTGTGTGTGTGTGTGTGCAAAAGAGATTAATATAACATTCCATTCTCTCTCCCTCAATCCCGGGCAGTGTTCCGGAAAAATCATTTTTCCAAACATACAAAATTCCTTTCCTTGAATTTGTCAGGAGGAAATTTTTAAAAATTATGTTTTTTTTTTAAATTTTTGCACTATTTTTCTCTAGTTTGGAGTGGAAGTTCTCCCTTTCTCCTTGCTCTCAATCGACATTTTTGAAATTGAAATCGACACGATATTAAGCTGAGATACATTTATCCCAAACACTGAAGATAAGGAAAAAAATCACGTGAAAATTTCAAAAAAATAGCGTAAACTATTACTATTCTAAAGGGTATTTTGTATGTTCCTAAAAATGGATTTTTCTTGAACCTTGGTCACTCCTGTACATCTCTCTCTCTCTCTCTCTCTCTCTCTCTCTCTCTCTCTCTGGTTCGTACACCTTGGCTCGTTGTCGTTGAGTTGCTGGCCTACCCTGGTTCACCGTGCTCTAACTGGCATCCCTGCAACCTGCTACGGCACTGCGACGATTGGCCCCAGCAGCCCGCGCCCAATGTGCGAAGAAAACTATTTTTCCAAACATACAAAATTCCCTTTCTTGAATTTGTGAAGAGGAAATTTTAAAAAATCAAGTTATTTTCTCAAATTTTTACACTAGTTTTCTCTATTGTGGTGTGGAATTTCTCCTTTTCCTCTTGCTCAGGCCCAGTGTTCGAGAAAATTTATTTTTCCAAACATACAAAATTCCCTTTCTTGAATTTGCGAACAGGAAATTTTAAAAATTAGGTTATTTTTCTCTATTTTGGGGTGTAACTTCTCCTTTTCCCCTTGCCCTCAACATGCATTTTTGGAATAAAAAACAAAACGATATTAAGCTGAGACACATTTTTCACACACACTAATACAAAATTTCCTTTCTTGAATTTGACCCCAGTAGCCTTGGCCCAATGTTCATAAAAAACTATTTTCCCAAACATACAAAATTCCCTTTCTTGAATTTGCGAAGAGGAAATTTAAAACAATCAGGTTATTTTCTCAAATTTTTGCACTAATTTTCTCTATTTTGGGGTGGAATTTCTCCTTTTCCCCTTGCTTGGCCCGAAAAAATATTTTTCCAAACATACATAATTCCCTTTCTTGAATTTGCGCGAAGAGGAAATTTCAAAAATTAGGTTATTTTTCTCTATTTTGGGGTGGAATTTCTCCTTTTCCCCTTGCCCTCAACATGCATTTTTGGAATCGAAAACAACACGATATTAAGCTGAGACATATTTTTCCCGAACACTGATACAAAATTCCCTTTCCTTAATTTGACCCCAACAGCCTGGGCCCAATGTTAAAAAAAAACTATTTTCTCAAACATACAAAATTTCCTTTCTTGAATTTGCGAAGAGGAAATTTTAAAAAATCAGGTTATTTTCTCAAATTTTTATACTATTTTTCTCTATTTTGGGGTGGAATTTTTCCTTTTCCCCTTGCTCGGGCCTAGTGCTCGAGAAAACCAAACTATTTTCCCAAACATACAAACTTCCCTTTCTTGAATTTGCGAAGAGGAAATTTTAAAAAATAGGTTATTAATTTTCTCAAATTTTTAAAGTATTTTTCTCTATTTTGGGGTGGAATTTCTCCTTTTCCCCTTGCTCGGGCCTAGTGTTCGAGAAAAATTATTTCTCCAAACATACAAAATTCCCTATCTTGACTTTGCACGAAGAGGAAATTTCAAAAATTAAGTTATTTTTCTCTATTTTGGGGTGGAATTTCTCCTTATCCCCTAGCCCTCAACATGCATTTTTGGAATAAAAAACAACACGATATTAAGCCGAGACACATTTTTCCCAAACACTAATACAAAATTCCCTTTCTTGAATTTTGACCCAGCACCCCAGGCCCAATGTTCAAAAGAAACTATTTTCCCAAACATACAAAATTTCCTTTCTTGAATTTGCGAAGAGGAAATTTTAGAGAATCACGTTATTTTCTCAAATTTTTATACTATTTTTCTCTATTTTGGGGTGGAATTTCTCCTTTTCCCCTTGCCCGGGCCTAGTGTTCGAGAAAAACCAAACTATTTTCCCAAACATACAAAATTCCCTTTCTTGAATTTGCGAAGAGGAAATTTTAAAAAACAGGTTATTAATTTTCTCAATTTTTAACACTATTTTGGGGCGGAATTTCTCCTTTTCCCCTTGTCCGGGCCTAGTGTTCGAGAAAAACCATCTTCCCAAACATAAAAATTCCCTTTCTTGAATTTGCGAAGAGGAAATTTTAAAAATTAGGTTATTTTTTGCTATTTTGTGGTGGAATTTCTCCTTTTTCCCTGGCCCTCAACATGCATTTTAGGAATCGAAAACAACACGATATTAAGTTGAGGTAAAATTTTCCAAACACTGCTGTCAGTTCTCTCTAACTCTCTCTCTCTCTCTCTCTCTCTCTCTCCCCCCCCCCCCCCCCCCCCCCCCCCCCCAAGTATGTAGTGCAAATTTTCCTCTTGGAAAATTCAAGGAAAGGCATTTTGTTTGTTTGGAAAAACTCTCTCTCTCTCTCTCTCTCTCTCTCTCTCTCTCTCTCCCCCCCTCCCCCCCCCAATCTGTAGCACTGACAGCATC
The DNA here is from genome assembly GCF_014529385.1 of Adiantum capillus-veneris. Classification (NCBI taxonomy): domain Eukaryota; kingdom Viridiplantae; phylum Streptophyta; class Polypodiopsida; order Polypodiales; family Pteridaceae; genus Adiantum; species Adiantum capillus-veneris. Next base: position 103,014,967 of record NC_140933.1, on the reverse strand, counting down.
TTATCTCTCTCTCTCTCTCTCTCTCTCTCTCTCTCTCTCTCTCTACAGTGAGTGCACAGTACACTTGCACGGATAGAGCACTCTCTCTCTCTCTCTCTCTCTCTCTCTCTCTCTCTCTCTGAGCGCACTCACGGAGTTGCCTGGCTGCAAAACACACATGCCGGAGGTAGGAGGTCGCGCCACGTGGTGGGAGGGGAACCGGAATTCCCTCCCCCATTATCCTTAGTATAGATTGGGAATGTGTGAAGCTCAATGGTTCAAAGGTGGCGAGAGGACTTAGGCAATGGTCACATAGGACAAAGTTTTCAACTATTCTAATGAGTAATTGAGCTTGCCTCATGGTCACACAAGAGTTGAGAGTTCGCTAGTAGAATTGTGTTCGAGATTTTGCAACTATGTTGATTTTGGCATAGTTGCACAATTGTGTTTGGTGGCCATCTTTAAAAAAACTGATCGTGCGGAAGCTTTTGCTGCAAAAGACAAAAAATTAATTGTGTTTTAGATACGTGGAAACCTCTCAGGCTATATGATGCACGATGATTGGCGGCATGCAAGAGATCTACTCCTGGCAGGCTTGCGTGCATCGTCATTCTCTCTCTCCCCATCTCTCTTTCATTGGCAGTTGCCCTACATACTGTTCCTATTGACTTGTAGAAGTCGATAACATGGCTCAATTACATCCACATGTGACCATGTAGAGGGCATAATCGCCTACTTTAATTGTGTCAAAGCAGAGGAAGGCTTAGTTTTGCGCTACTGATAACTATGCATCATGTGACCACACCCTTAACTAGTTTCTATGGATTTACTCTTTCTATGTATATAGGTACATACGGTATGTTCAGTTGCATCGGATGTTTGGAATCTATCTATACTATATATGATGCAGCTTAAAATTTTCAAGAAAGGAGCCCTAGGTCTCGCGCTAAGATCATCAGCTCTGCGCAGGTTTGCATGAGCTTGGGGGGGCTTGCTGACAACTGTTGCAGGGGATGGGAGTAGTGGAAGATGCTAGGGGTCACCTAGCCTGGAGGCATTGTTGCATGTAGAGGGAAGATCTCCGATGCAGACGGGTGGGGGTTCTCCTCGGGTGTGAGGAGCCCGGTCACTCTTTGCCTCCTAATGTAGGCGATCTGCTCGACCATATCATTTTTGGACTTGGGGTTTGGCGGAAACCCCTCCCTCAGTCGGGGGAGAATCCAGCTCTCCTGACCTGGTTCGTGTACTTGTTGTGCGGAGGTTTGATAGGATCTTAGGTATGGCAATGTCTATTCGGTTCCGTTTGTGGTTTGTGGCTTTTGGATGGGCTTGCATGGCGGTGGTTGGGCTCCTGTTAGAGCCTATGGATGGTGTTTTGGTCCATTGAGTTTACTGGTTATCGGTTCTTGTTGGTTCATCCTGGTCGAGGTTTGATTAGTGGAGACCCGGCTTGGCCTGGTTTGGTGGCGATTATCTTTGAAGGTCCGTGGGTTACAGATCTGTTTTGTTTTGGCTCTTGCCTCTTGAGGCATAGAGTGCTCTGGTGGTAGAAGAGTTCCTATGGTGACACCTCTTGATTCTTGGCTAGGTGATGGGGACTTGGGGCCCCAACCCGTTTGTTTTTCTGTTCTGGTATCGAGGGTGGCACCCTGTTCAGACTCGAATATTGTTTTGTCAACGGGGTGGCTCCACGTGTTTAGTCGGTGTACTTAATCCTTGCTGTAGTGTTGTGTAATCGTCTTGTGCTATGGTTTTAGCTTGTAGTTTTTTTTTGTGATTATCTATACTATACTATTTACTATAATAAAAGGGGGAGGGATCCCCCCCCCCCCCCCCCCTTCCTCCTTGACAGGTGGCAAAAGCAGAGAGAACCTGCTTGTGTGCCCTGCGCCTCTTGGCTGCACAGAGAGAGAGAGAGAGAGAGAGAGAGAGAGAGAGAGAGAGAGAGAGGCGTGTGTCGTGTAGAGTTGGCAGCACACTTAGCACTTAGCTCGCACCTGGGCACCAAGGGACTCCGATTCACCTCGAGCCTCGAGCTACAAGCAGACTCATGAGAGGTGAAGAGTGGGCGCAAGAGTTACATGCACTATGAAATAACGGGAAACACCTGCAGGAGTCAAGCAAAGGAAGACGTACCAAGCTTACCAGTAGATTGTAATAGTCCAAGTAGGGGTAGGGTATGTGTGTGTGTGTGTGTGTGTGAGAGAGAGAGAGAGAGAGAGAGAGAGAGAGAGATTCTGCGTTTTTTGTAATGGGTTTTCATGTAGAGACATGTATTAACATGGGTAAAGCTCTCATTTGCAAAAATTCCATTGCAACAGGACTCTCCCATGGAGTTTTCACGAGTAGCTCAAGAGGCATCAGTAGTCCCAGTGTTTGGGTCCCGGGAAAAATGTGTTTCAGCTTAATATCGTAGCGGATGCTTTCAAAAATTCTGGTTGAGGGCAAGGGGAAAAGGAGAAATTCCACCCCAAAATAGTGAAAAATAGTGTAAAACCCCAAAAATAAACCAAAATTTCTAAAATTTCCTCTTGGAAAATTCAAGGAAAGGAATTTTGTATGTTTGGAAAAATGTTCTTTCACAAACACTGGATGGTCTTGATTGATGTGGCTGCCATGGCCCGTGGACGGATCACACTTCCAGTGTGGCTGCCAACCTCAAACAGCAACGCGTGAATAGCAGTAGTACTGGCGTCCTACCTCCCTATGCAGGTGTCTCAAATAGCGGGCAAACTCCTCGAAAGTATACGGGCGGACACCGCACATCCTCGAGCTATGGTGTTGATAAACAAGCCTTGCGCTAGTGTTCGGGAAAAATGTGTCTCAACTTAATATCATGTCGTTTCCAATTTCAAAAATGACAGAAGAAGGCAAGGAAAAAATGAGAAATTCTGCCATAAAATAGAGAAAAATATTGTAAAAACCCCTAGTTTTCTAAAATTTCCTCTTGGCAAACTCAAGGAAAGGAAATTTGTATGTTTGGAAAAATGATGTGTCTCAGCCTGATATCGTGCTGATTCCAATTTCAAAATGCCAATTGAGGGCAAGGGGAATCGGAGAAATTCTAGAGAATCATTTTTTCAAACATCCAAAATTCCTTTCCTTGACTTTGCCAAGAGGAAATTTTAGAAAATTAGGCTACTTTTTTAGGTTTTTACACTATTTTTCTCTATTTTGGGGCAAAATTTCTCCTTTTTCCCTTGCCCTTAACTGGAATTTTGGAAATTGAAAATGGCACGATATTAAGCTCATGTCATTCCATTACTCCGCAGGTCTCTCTCTCTCTCTCTCTCTCTCTCTCTCTCTCTCTCTCAGGTGCCCTGCTACTGTTGTCTTAGGTGGACAAGGTCGTGTTGAGTTTGTCGGCACCGGTTGAATCAACCGTGGTGTTGTTAAATCTCCATATAGACGCATGCAAATGTATATGTCCTAATCCACATAGCACCGCTAGAGGCGATGTCGTCTCACCGAAGGCAACGCCATTGTACTAGTTAATATAATATCACTCACATTTTGTGAGTTCTAGAAAAAAAATCAAGAAAGGAGAGACTCTCCATGTGTCACTCAGTGCTTTACTTCAAAGAAAACCTTCTCGTTTCTCTAAAGCTTGGAATCTTGCAACCTTTGAACCTTTTCAACCTTCGATTCCATGTGTCACTCAGTGCTTTACTTCAAAGAAAACCTTCTCGTTTCTCTAAAGCTTGGAATCTTGCAACCTGTGAACCTTTTCAACCTTCGATTTTTAACCTTTTCAAAGCAAAAAAAAAAAAGGTTTGACTTTACTTTTGGAGACTTTACTTTTTCTTACTTGAAGGGTGGCTTAAAGCTTGGAATCTTGCAACCTTTGAACCTTTTCAACCTTCGATTTTTAACCTTTTCAAAGCAAGAAAAAAAAGGTTTGACTTTACGTTTGGAGACTTTACTTTTTCTTACTTGAAAGGTGGCTTAAATTTGCTTTTGAAAACCAATGGCCATAAAATTTGAAAATTTTAAAAATTATTCTTATGTACACTTTACCTCTTATTTTAAGAAGAATTTGAAATCTAATTAAAATTTTTTAATTAATAAACTAAACCTTAATTTTAATTAAACATTGATCTCGAATAGCTCTAAAATGGAAAGACATATGTGTGTGTGTGTGTGTGTGAGAGAGAGAGAGAGAGAGAGAGAGAGAGAGGTCTCACTATAGTTTGCACAAACGTCCACATTTGGAACTCCATGAAATAACTGTAGCTGACGATCTCGACACTTGAAGGTCTCAGTCCAATCTCGATCCACACAACTGCTCGTGCATGCGTTTGCGTCCATGCTATGTGTATGTGGTGTATTCATGTGTTAATGTGTGTGTGTATGAAAGAGAGAGAGAGAGAGAGAGAGAGAGAGAGGAGAGAAGAAGAAGAAGAAAAAACATGAGTGGCCCCGCTGGCTATGTGTATACATGGGACTCGAATCTCAACCTACAATGCCACTAGGCATTGGTGGTGTGTGTGTGAGAGACTCCAATCTAGTCGAGCAAGCCCGTGTACGCACCCAAGACTCTATGAGAGAGAGAGAGAGAGAGAGAGAGAGAGAGAGAGAGAGAGAGAGAGACTATCTACAATGTTCGCTCTATGCATGTGTGTGTGTGTGTGTGTGTGTGTGTGTGAGAGAGAGAGAGAGAGAGAGAGAGAGAGAGGCAATTGGTCCCATAGCCAATGAAGAACAAAGGTGAGTAAGCCCAAGCTAACAAATCCAAAACAGGGAAAAAATATAGGGCGGTGAGCAATTGCAAGTTAACAACAACGGAAGGTGGAGTAAATTGTTGACTATGTTTAAAGGTTTTTGTGCTAAATTTCAGTGAACTTTGTAGGTGTTCTCAACTTCAAATTAGAATCTAAAGGTAAATCTCAAAACAAATGAAGAAAAGATTAGAGTCTCTACTACTGGGTCTAGACGTGCATTAATGCGAATCAACGGAGATGCTGCTGACATGGATTTTTTTTCTGCGCACGCGATTTTTTTTTTTCTTGATGCGTCCTGCCTGGCGTACAGAACCCCATACTTTGACATCGACTGCGTCGCAAACAGACTTCTGACGGTGTTGAAACGATGGGAGAGGCATTGATGACAGTGTGCAAAACACTCACAGACACATATCCATAGACCAAGCAGCTAGTGTATCAGGAGTCTGTTGGTACTCATCACAGAGATGATAGAGAGAGGAAGATGTGTTAAACACTTTGTACATTGCATAATAGAAGCAGCTACAGATTTTCTATAGACAAAAAGCTCAAAACATGAGCAGTATACAGAGACTGTAGTTACTCATCATAGAGATGACAAAGAGAGGAAGATGTGTTAAACACTTTGTACATTGCATAACAGAAACAGCTACAGATTTTCTATAGACAAAAAGCTCAAAACATGTGCAAAACTTGCTCTATTTACATTATTAGAAAGCGGCACGACTTCGAATTGCATGTCCAACATTTATCATGCATTCTGGTTGCGATTCAACATATTTGAAAACCTACATAGTATCGCATTAAGGCGGTTGACTTGTGCTTTCAGAGCCATTAGTTCTTTGCCCAATGAGAAAATCTGCTCTTCCAGCTTTGTTACTTGTACGTTTGCAACGTTGATTGCATATTCCTCGATGGTGTCCCTCGAATTATGTATCGCTTCAATAAGTTCTGACCGCAGTGGACGGGTGTTTCTGGTTTGGTCTCCAACTAATTCTTTCAAAATTGCAGCAAGAGCATCCTCTATCCTATCAATACGTGCATCTTCTACCATAGCAAAAGACTCATCAGGTTGTGTTTCGCTCAGCTAAACGATTCGGGTTTCGTCTTCTTCATCCATCTGAACACCGCAACAAAAATAAATCGTCATCAATTTATATTTTTTGGTTAGATTGAAAAGTAACAATCTTATTGCTAGCAAACAGACCAGACTATGCAACTGTCATTACGTCGACACAGTGTACAAGCGGAATGAAATCATCCCCTATTTCTGGATCTCTTATGGCAGGTTCAGCATCAAAATCATTGACAACAGTTCTTGGTGGACTACAAAAGACGCAGACCATGGTCAAAAAGTTGACAACAGATACAATCCTACTTAAACTGTCATAAGCATACCTTTGTGTCTCTTGCCAACGGGAGTTGAACCACTCAGCACGAGATTGTGTGTTCGCATAGGCATCATCACTGACAAAAATATTCAAAATGTCTTCATACGTTGCCGTGGATGGGTATATCATACACCTCCACAACGCTTTGATTTTCGGAAGATGCATTCCACGGCCTTGATAAGGAGTTTATCCAGCATGACGATGGGTAGTAATTCCCACTCTTCACCATTATATGTAGTGTAGACAGAAAGTCGTTGCCTGCTGGATGTCGAAGCTTAAATTTCCAATACATTAGCGCTCTATCGGAGATGTTTGTCGGTGTTAGGCAAACCCTATTCTTCAATTCATCAGCACCATATAAGCTATACAGTTCTACATTGGCATTCACATTGTCACTAGTTATATGGTGGACAACCTTTTGAAAGTGTGGTTCATCTTGGTCTTTTAAACAATACCCTACCATGCCCTCAAACGTATGCATCTTGTGTTGCTTTAGGCCACGGCACAAAACCATTGCGCCCGCCGCGCAGGTGCCGACTTAGCCCAACATAAGTATCCTTTTATCTTCCTATTGACTGCAATCAACGAGGTTGCCCAAATACGGATAACCATCTGTAGGTGAAGGTGCAATAGCGCTCCTCCTCTCTCCAATGCACATAGTCTTGCTAATGTTTCTCTTTCAAGAAACAAGTGCATGCACCCCAACAGCCCTACGTCTACATCACCACCACCAACAGATATGGTGACACTCACTTCCATTACTCTCACCTCCGGTTTCTTCAGTTTTGACAAGCCAACATTACAGCCTTTAGTGTTCGTCACAGGTTGCTTCCCTTTCCCCCGTGCCTCGGACTTTAGCTTGGCCATTCTCAAGCCATTTACTGTGAGGGCACCAACAAGCACAAAAGAAACACGCTGTCAGACATGGAGTGACTTCACCAGCCCCCCCATCAAATGCACAACCTAAACAAATACTGCACACTATACGGAGTACCTAAATACAGAGCCCGATAGCTTAAACAAATACTAGTCACTCTATGGAGTCCGTAAAGTCACAGCCCAATAGCCTCACAATTTCCCTCATGCGTGCAACACCCAAAAGACATAGCCTAACGACTCACCTGTGCCACCAAATGCAGCAAACAATGCATGGCCTATGCAGTAGCTAAACAATGCATGTTTCCCTCATCACGTGCAACACCCAAAAGACATAGCCTAACGACTCACGTGTGCCACCAAATGTAGCAAACAATGCATGGCCTATGCAGTAGCTAAACAATGCATGGCCTATGCAGTAGCTAAACAATGCATGATGCGCAACAGCTAAACACAAAGCCAAAGAACCCACAGCTGCTGTCGAGACCAGCAAAAGAAGACAAGAGAACTGACCACAGTACCTGTATGTCTCACGACCACTCGAAGAGAAGTGTAGCGAGGAGCATCTCTGACGCACAATCCGAGTACGTGCTGAAACACACTCTGAAAAAATACACGCCTGCCTCTCTGGAGCCTAACTGCAACGCGTCTCGCGTGACGAAAGCCTGGATGACACGCAGCCCTGCATGGATTAATCTAGATAGCATCTCCACAGATTCCATGTATTACCGTTGCTTGCCAAAATTGGGGCCGCCTACTAGACCTAGGTTTTGCCCCTATGAACTTCATAGGTATTTCCACCTTCAAATTAGAATTTAGAGGTAAATCTCAAAATTTGTAGGTGTGATTACACCAAACCTAGGTTTTCTGGAGCACTTGGATACATAGTGTTTTTTCCCAAAAACTTAGAAAACCTACATATGAGAACGTTAATATCGAGATTTAGTATATTTGAGTGTTTTTACACTAAGTTTCTTTAAACTTCATGGGTTTTCTCACCTTCGAATCAAGAATTTAAAATTTGTAGGTGGAATTACACTAAACCTAATCTTTTTCCGAGCAATCAGATACATAGTGCTCTTTTTCAAAAACTTGGAAAACTTACATATGAGAAAAGTATATTTGAAGGTCCTTAGATGATTTTCCTAAAATTTGCTTATAAAATCTGGAGATTTTCCTTTCAAATTTGAAGGTTTTTACAAAATTTGAAGGTTACCATCAAGGGCTCTTGGAGAATCTTACAAAAAAATGAAATTTAAAAAATGTATATATGATAAAATTTTAGAGACAAACTTATTATATTTGAAGGTTTTTATATTTAAATTTCTCAGTTTGTGTGTATGATGATGATTGTATGCCTCCCCTTTGATCTATAATTCATCCCTACTAATTTCTATGAACTTTGTAGGTTTTGTCACCTTCAATTCCAGAATTTAGAGGTAAACCTCAAAATTTGTAGATGGGATTACACTTAACCTAGGTTTTTTTTTTAGCACTTGGATATACAATGCTTTTTTCCATGTATTAATGTTTGTAGTTTAGGATGCCGCATGTGTCCGGAAGGAGAAAGGTGAGGGTAAGGAAGCTCTGAGTAGTTTTCATATGAGGCAAGGTGAGGGCTCGTGTCCGGATACAATTGTGTATCCTTATATGATCTCAAAGGCATGTGGCATCATGCAAGTATTTGACATGAGCAAACTAAAATGGCCCATTGAGGGGATCTTTAAAAGAACCTTCTTATTTGAAAATGTTTTGGTCAGCATGTACACCATATTTAAATGTAGCCTCGTGGGATGCACTTATGTGGCCCTTGGCATCCCCATTCTTAGGGGTTCTTACTCTTTGGGGTCACTTTCCATGGAGGCAAATTCATCATATTTACATTAAACTTAGATTTTCTTCGAGCACTCAGGTACACAATGCTGTTTTCAAAAATTGGAAAACCTACCTATGAGAAATTTTAGAGGCAAAATTATTATCTTTGATGGTTTTTACACAAAATTTGTAGGAGTTCTTACCTTCAAATCTAGAATTTAGAGGTAAATCTCAAAATTTGTAGGTTGGATAATAGTAAACGTAGGTTTTTTTGAGCACTCAGATACATAATACTTTCTCTTTAAAACTTGGATAACCTACATATGAGAAATTTTAGAGGAAAATTTACTATATTTGAAGGTTTTATTTTGCAGGTGGGATTACGCTAAACGTAGTTATTTTTTTAGCACTCAATTACACAATATTTCTCCCAAAAAACTTGAAAAACCTACATATATGATTACAATAAGCGTACAGTCAAATACATTTCTAAGTGAGATTTAACTAAACCTAGCCTTTTTTCAAGCACTAGGATAAACAATATCAATGTTACAAGAGATGAAAGCTTTAAGACTTTTAGTAGGGAGAGGAAGGCGTCGCAGTGCTTTATGCATTATTTGTTGAAGGTGCCACTGATCCGATATCTAATGATGATGGTGAAGAGGGAGAATCTCCCTCATCTATACCTTGCATGATGTCTAACACATTAATGGTTTCTTGAACTGTTGGTTTGCGTGAATGTGGGATGGGTATGGAGACGATCCTATGAAGACTAGCAACATGCTTAATCATTCTTCATCTCTTCCTACTACATCAAGTTAGGGGCCAATCCCATGGACTTCAAAATGTGTAGTCTAATGTATAAGTCATCCAATGAGCAAACATGGACTATGCTTCTTTTCACCTCTTCTAAAGGCTTGCAATCATCCGTCTTTAGAATACCAGCTCGATGTGAGTGCAACTAAGTGGCGATGGTACTCCTCACAAGATGGCTCATTGGGTGGCAATGTCACTGAATCTCTCAGATGTGGTACACATAGGCATGACCGTCTTCCGTGTTGAGAAAAGATGTGTAGTTGCTCCTTGGAGAAGCTATTTAAGGTTAAATTCTCTTTCATCATGGAGCTAGCAGGCTCTCTGTAGCTCTCTTTTTTCTCAGACAATCATACTCTCTCTCTCTCTCTCTCTCTCTCTCTCTCTCTCTGTGTGTGTGTCTAGCAAGTTTCTTAACAAGATGTGACTCATATTGTATGACGAACACCATAAATGTTGGAGACTTCATGACTTCATAGCAAAGCTCAAGTAAAAAGTGTAATGTCACCTACAAATTTTGAAACTTTACCTCTAAATTTTAAATTAGAAGGTAAGAAAACCTACAAAATATGAAGGAATTTAGTATTTGATGTTTTTTTGGCACTTGGGGCAGAGAGAGAGAGAGAGAGAGAGAGAGAGAGAGAGAGAGAGAGAGAGAGAGAGAGAGAGAGAGAGAGAGAGAGAGAGAATAATATTTATATTCTCCTCCTCCTTCTCTCTATTTAATTGGATAGTTCTCTAGGCTGCTTGCAGTTATTTAATTCTCTATCCAATTAAATAGAGGAAGGAGGAGGAAGAGGAGGAGGAGAATATAAATATTAATGTGTGTGTGTGTGTGTGTGTGTGTGTGTGTGTGTGTGTGTGTGTGTGTGTGTGTGTTCTCTTCAATAGTTATAAGTCACTCCTAGACCCATTGAATAAGGGCTAGAAAATCCTACATAACATGTGAGAACTTGCCAAACTTGGTATTAAAGGAATATTTGCTCCTCTCGCATGTATATATTTTTTTTAAGAATCCATAGAGAGATGTTGTGAATCATTTTTTTGAAATGCAAGAGAGTGTATACATGTAGAAGAATAGAATCTATATAATTTTCCAACTCTATAGTTGTAAGAATAGAAAAAATGCATTTTCTAGCCGAAGCAACATGCAGGTCACATAATCTCACTAGATGTTCGAGCTTGGAACATGCTGCACCACTATAGTCTACATCTATACTATTGCCTCTCTTTCTCTTTCCTCATTATTGAGTGGGTAGTGCGCATTGGGAATTGACTCCTCTTGAGCCAGCGAGTGAGCCACCCAGAAGTCATCTCTTACTTCTTCTCTCTTGTCATTAAGGCGCATTGATACGGACATTCCCTCTCACTCTATGTCCTCATGAAGGCGCCTCTGAATCAGTTTTCCTTTTCGTGTGCCAACTCACCTTGACCCTTCAGACCAGTGTACCCTCCATCTCTGGCAACACAGGTGACTGAGAGAGAGAGAGAGAGAGAGAGAGAGAGAGAGAGAGAGAGAGAGAGAGAGAGAGAGAGAGAGAGAGAGAGATAGATTTTATTATCGTCCTCGGAGATCAAATATGACCTATGGGACCGAAGTTACATGTGATGTAGTATGTGTATGGCTGATGAGTGACTCTCGATGCTCCAAAATTGTAGTGATGAGAGTCGCAATGAAGAGCCCACACTTTGGTTGGGAGAGGAAAGTGTGTAGGTCTAAGTTATGGCTGAAAATGTGAGAGAAGCAAGTTCGGATGTGATCAAAAGCTGAGAACTCTAGTAGTGTGTGGTACTCAGACTCTCGAACTTGCAGTGAGCATAATGTGCACAATCGATTTGACTCTTCTCCATTGCCCCAACGCCCTATCTCGCATCGAAGGAAATGGGAGCTAAGCCGAATTGCTGCGATAGTGCTTATCGCGGACAAGGGAATAGGCTCAAGCATGTAAGTGTGAGTATGGTTTACTCTCTCAGCGAAGAACATGGTTTTGTAGTTGGGGGCAATATAGGTGGTGCAATGTATGAAGCGTGACCCACCGGATTTCTCCCAAGCCGTAATACATTGGCGTTGGAGAAAAGCTTCATTCACTTGAGAGTCAATTGAAGCATCATGTAGCAAGTGTAATGCATCCCATCTCCCAAACCACTTCTTTATGTCTTGCATCCATCCCGTGCTCAAGATCTTGCTTTTATGCGTCTTTTGAACTTTTTTGCTTGCTTCCCATGCAATTGTAGGAAGTCGATGTGAGGGGTTTTGACGCATCTTTATCATGTACTCCACAACCCTTTCCATGCCCATAACCTCAATTGGAAGAGATCGCGACTCAAGAAGTAGGAGCATATATGGTGTTTGTGTCTTAACTTGGAGAAAGTTTGTAAGAAAATGCTTTTGGACATTCTCAAACTCTTTCCAAGTAGACTTTGAGATGCTCCCGCCCCACACTTCAACTCCATAAAGAAGAACCGGTGTCACCAATGCATCAAAAAGATACTTCTTGAGAACCCAACACTTGATGTTTCCCGCATTACACATGTTCTCAAATGCATAATATGCTCTCTTTCCCGCTTCCAAACGACGCATAGCACATTCATGCCACTTGTGATTGGATGGAACCTCAAGGCCAAGGTACTTAAAGCTCTCAACAACTTCAAGTGTCTCGTTGTTGTACACAATGCATGGCTTCTCCTTATGGTTGGTTTTCACAAGCATAACCTTTGTTTTGGATTCATTTACAATCAGCCCACTATGCAAGCAAAAGTTCTCAAGGACAACCATAAGCTTTTGTGCATCTTCTAAAGTGTGTGCTAGAAGCACTACATCATCCGCATACAACAAAAGCATGATTACCGCATTGCAAATAGTGACCTCTTCAATGCCTTCTTCTTGCATAAAGTCAAGTACCATTTGTTCCAATTGATCGATGCATAGACCAAAGAGAGTTGGTGACAATGGACATCCTTGTTTAACCCCAATAGTGCTTACAAAAAGTTCTGAAATTTCTCTTCCCATGCGCAATTGACAAATCACCTTCTCATAGATTCGAGAAACCGCAAGCATAAACTCACTTGGCACTTGGAGTTCTTCCATCCTTCTCCACAAATTGTTACGTGGAATCATATCAAAGGCTTTCTTAAAGTCCACAAAACAACAATACAATCCCTTGCCTTTCAACCGACTTTCCTCCATGAGAACACGAAGAGTGACAAGATGATCAATGGTGCTATGGCATCGACGAAAACCCGCTTGTCCCTTTGCACGCTTGTCATTCTCTTCAGCCCAATCACTCAATTTCATCTCCATTGTGCACCCAAACAACTTTGCCATAAGAGACCCAATCATTATAGTCCGGTAGTTGCTTACATTCTTTACATCCCCTCCTTTATGCAAAGGCTTAACCCAATTAGTACTCCAATCATAAGGCATACCATGTTGAAGTGCAAGGTTGAACATATCACACATCCACTCATGGGTAGAATCTCCCGTCCATTTGATCATCTCCGGCTTGATACCTTGAAGATCTCCCGCTTTGCGAGTGGCCAACTTTTCAAGCCCACCGCATACATCCTCAATAGTAAAAAAAGACGGCATACATGGGAGTGAACCATAAAATGGCATTTTTTCAGTATTTGCTTGCTCATATAATTGCCTACAATGTGTGTACATATCCACTAGACTCAAGTTACCAAAATTCTCAACCCGCTTGCCTCTCAAGTTTCTCCAAAATCTTCCACATGCATGTGCCTTTTCTTGGACTTGAAATTCTTGTTGCTTTACTTCCCATCTTCTCCTCTTCTTTTAAATCAATGCCTTGTATGTATGCAAATGACTTTGATAGTTGTCTTTGTCCATAGTTGCATCAAGCTTTATCAAGGACTTTCGAGCATCTTGACATTCTTTATCAAACCACCTTTTGCGTGATCTATCTTTGTTGATACCATGGAGATGCTTTATGGCAAAGCATTCTTCCGCACAAGAACAAATAGCTTTCTTGAAAGCTTCCCATTAAGTTTCCAATGGTACATCACATTGAAGCTTTGTCATCCATAATTTTTGCTCAACCATTTCAATGTACATTGGTGCCCGTTTGGAATCCATACATAGTGATAACTTCTCTTTCCTTTGGCTGAGATTATCATGCTTAGTTGCTTCTCCACATGAAAGGCCAATACATAAGGTGCGATGGTCGGATTTCGGGGTCCATTGACCAAACATAAAACTCTTTATGCGATACATGATGGCTTCAAAGAGTAGCATATAGTCAATCACACTATCCCCATTATGTCTCCTACATGTAAATCCATTGGTTCCACTCCACAAAGATACACCATTGGCAATGAGCATACCCGTGCTATTACACATGTGTAAAAGTAACTTTCCATAGTGATCCGGCTCTTTCTCATCCATTGAAGTACGATCATACAAGTGAACTTCCTCCAACTCCCTTGAAAGGTATGGCATATCAAATTGTTGAGTATCATGTTGCAATGTTTTTGTGCGAGCATTCATATCCCCAAATACAATAACATCACCTTCACCTTTGAAATAAGCAATGTCCTCTTCCAAATCATAAAATGGTTGATCTCTATCCATACACATATCGTTTGTACTTGTCATCTTTCACAATTGATACAAAATCTTCCAATCCTTTCTTAACCATACATGCTAACCCTCCTTGTCCTCTTCGTTGCTTGAGATTCTTTGACCACATCAATGAATGTACATTGTAATCCTCCAAGCCGTTAATCCTTTGTGTATCATGCTCCCAAGTTTCAACAAGAAGTACAACATCGGCTTTGCTTGTTAGTTCATCAATGCCAACCCCCGCATTCCATGGGTATCCATTACAATTCCAAAAGCATATTTTCAATTGTAACTCGGTCTCATAGGTCACGCATCCCTATTTGCTTGAGAGACTTGCCTCCTCCTTGGGCACGTTTTCTTCATGAGAGATCTCCTTGTTTTTATTATTCTTTTCCTCATATGCCTTGCGACGCATATTTTGTTGCTTAATAGTGCGATCTTCACATACAAAACATTTTGTATCCCTCAAATAGATCCAACTATTATCAAGGATAATCTTTTGCTTGGTCTCATCCGGCATGGTGCATACAATTGGCCGTTCTCCCGAGCGAAGAGCTCCTTGCTTCCCCACTCTATGTGCTTCATAGACCATAACTCCGGACATGCCAAAGTGGGTTTTGAAGAAATCTTCAATAACAATGGCAAGAGAAGGAGGTGTCTCTAACTTCTCTTCGGGAATTCCACAAATAACAATGTTCTTGGAACGTCGCTCCCGTTCTTTCAACTCCTCCACATCCACATTCTTAACATTCTTTGTTTGAACCATAGCTTGCATGAGTGAGGAATTAGAAACCACATTTCTACCATACATCAGCCCAAGACTTGTTTGTGCATATATTTTTCATGTCGCATACATCCCGGCTCATAGTGTCAAATTTCTCCTCTTTCAATACATGGTCATGCTCTACTTTGCTCATCCGCTCCTTCAAAGCATTCAAGTCCACAAGAGAGCGTTTACATTCCTTGACTTCCTCTTCAAGTTGCATCAAACGTGTTGTTTGCATCTCAAGTGTCCTCTTGAGATTCTCATTCTCAACCACAAGTACCCTTAGTGTGCCATTCTCCATTGCAAGTGCTCGTAAGTCTTCGCCTTGTTTGTTTACGGTCTCTTGCAATGATACCAAGTACTCCATGATCATGGTTTCCGATGTCGTTGGTTCGGTGGTTGTGTTGCTATCTCCACACTTAGGAGATTTTGGATCATTTTCCATAATGGTTGTAGACCTTGTTGAAGAAAAAGAACCCTTGCGAGTGTCGGAAGACATTGTATGTAAAATAGGAGATAAGAATCAATTTTGTTGAACCTGTTCAGTTCGGAAATTCTTCTACAGAAATTCCTTCCATAACTCTGAAAATTTCTGTCTTTACATCAATGGGTAGAGGACTTCGTGCTCTTTGATTGAGGCTATAGATCACCCAAATCGGAGTTCGGATGAAGAAGTTATGATCAAATGAGTGGACTGTTGTCTACTAGGTCAAAAAACGGCTGCGTTTTTTGAGGGAGAGAGAGAGAGAGAGAGAGAGAGAGAGAGAGAGAGAGAGAGAGAGAGAAAGAGAGAGAGAGAGAGAGAGAGAGAGAGAGAGAGAGAGAGATGCTTTAAGTCCGTGCAATGCTCATCCCTGCTCAACGTACGATTGTAGATCGGTGTGTGTGTGTGTGTGTGTGTGTGTGTGTGTGAGAGAGAGAGAGAGAGAGAGAGAGAGAGAGAGAAAGAATCGTGTGATTCCTACCAGTGTCATATGTTTGCATTTGTGTGTGCGTATGAGAGAGAGAGAGAGAGAGAGAGAGAGAGAGAGAGAGAGAGAGAGAGAGAGAGAGAGAGAGAGAATCCTTCTAGTGCTTTGACTGAGAGAGAGAGAGAGAGAGAGAGAGAGAGAGAGAGAGAGTTCATACATTGAAGCAGACAAAGGAGGATGCTTGTTCTAGAGATAGGAGGTGACGGAGATTTGTGTTCCCATGCACAAGAATTGAGGACGACATTGCTATTGCAATAACTAGGCGGGACGACCTGCATTAAGTACTGGTGCGGGGGAGGTGAATCCATGGGAGTGAAATTAGGACTCGAAGAGGACCGCAAAGGTCAACGTGACTCGAGGAGGACCACGGATGTCAACATCGTGCCTTTTAGTGGTGCAAAAGCTTCTCTCATCAGACTATTATCGGGGTGCCAATGTCGTTTTCAAACCTCGCATCTTGATAGCCTATAATTTTGAACAAAAGAGAAAGCAAGGAATATTTGTTCATCATTATTTCATTTTCTCATCCAAAGCTGGTCAACATTTCTTCTCCACTCCTTTCAGTCATTGTCCAAAAAAAAACAAGGTTTAATGTATTTTTAACAACCAGATTCTTGAGATGCCGACTGTTGAGAGAGAGAGAGAGAGAGAGAGAGAGAGAGAGAGAGCACACAATTGTGGGTTTTTTTGGCAAGATAGTTGCTCAAAACGGCTTATTGGGGACACAAGCGAGCTGCTAGGATGGAGACAAATCTTTTGAGAAGCCTAAGATGGGTTTTTGGGCAAGAGTACTACTCAAAGTGGTTTATTTTGGGGTGCAAGGGAGCTACTGTGGAGATGGAGGTGAAGCTACTTTGAAGCTTGAGATGAAGGAGGAGATGGGTTCCTCGGGCCAAGTATCCACGACAACATGTCAAGTGGAGGTTATTTAGGAGACGAAGCAGGTGGCTTCACGGACCGGTGTACTTATGTGTGTGTGTGTGTGTGTGTGTGTGTGTGTGTGAGAGAGAGAGAGAGAGAGAGAGAGAGAGAGAGAGAGAGAGAGAGTCAACCTCTACCATGCCATCTCTAACCATGCATGTCACTGATGCAAATGTTCCTTCTTGATGGTTATTTAACATGTGTCAATAGGTGAAAAGGTGAAGGTTAGTTGTTGATTGATTGGGTAAACAAAGTTGGGAAGACAAGTCTCTTACATTGTATAGCATATGCCTTGGGGTGGTTTGGGGAGGAGAGAGAGAGAGAGGGAGATGGTGGTTTTTTGTCATCTCTAGATTGATTCTCAACAAATTTTGTCATATTTAGAGTAATTTTTGTGAGGACTTGCCTCATATATGTGTGCGTGTGAGAGCAAGAGAGTTGGAATGGTTGGCATTAACTCTCCTATATTAGCACAAAGCCAAGTCAAGAAACATAAACAAATAGTGTATGGAGGGGAATTTAGAAGGAAGAGGGAAATTTGCATTAAACTCGACACGACTACTCTACTGACTAACACGAGAGAGAGAGAGAGAGAGAGAGAGAGAGAGAGAGAGAGAGAGAGAGAGAACGAACATTATATTAGGTCCTACCCATTGATGATTTGAAAATGTTTTGTGTGTGTGTCTATGAGAGAGAGAGGGAGAGGGAGAGAGAGAAGGACAGATGTGATGCTATGTTGCTGCCGAAAGTGGTGGCGACATCGAAGGCGACACCATTGTACTTAAATACCATGTGTCATCTGGAGATGAACACACACACACACACACACACACACACACACACACACATGTACCATTGGTAAGAGTGAGCGAGACATGTCTCGAAGGCGGGTCGTACGAGCTAGTACTATATATAATGGAGCTTAAAATTTTCAAGGAAGGAGAGGGCATCCACATGTCATTCATTGGTTGCATTGGTTGACTTAAAAGAAACTCTTATAAAAACTTCTAATCTAAAATAAACAAGGTGAGGGATCGCAAGGGCCTTCCAATGGAAGGATTTGTGAAGGTGATTTTAGGAAGTAGGAAGAGGGGGGTATTGGAATGTGTTTTTGGAGTTTAGTGGAAGCAGTAAGTAAATAATGGAGTGGTCTGACCAAAATGAGAATTTAGTGCCTGTTGTTATGTCAGTGAAGGAATTTGTAGTCCAAAGTTGAATTGTAGATTGTTGTGTTGTGGGTTATATGTTGTGTCATATTGTGTGTGGAGAGGAGGTTAGAAATAGCAAGGTATTCAAGGATTTGGTAGTTAGCACTGATGTTGAATTCACCGAGTAAAATGGTAGGGGTGTGTTGGAGGTGAGGTGTGAGTAGTGTGGTCAATGTTTGCAGGAGCAAGGGAACTGGAGTTGAGGGTCTGCCGTACAATGTTATCAGGGTTTTTGGTGGACCATGTGGTGTACTGACGAGTGCTATAATGCATTCTATTTCATTTGTGGAAATGATGTTGTGGTGTTGTAGATGTATGTTTCTCTTTGATGTGAAGAAGGATACTCCCATGGGGCCAGCTGTTTGAGTGTGTGTGTAATCATGTATGGCCACTGTGTTAGTATGTTGTAGCTTTGTTTCTTGGAGACAAAGAATGTGGGAGGCCATTAAGTTATTATCATAAATAAGGTCGTTGTAGTGTTTCTTAAGGGACACAATGTTAAGAGATTGTATTATCAAGTGATTGCCGGACAAAGAGTGGAGGTCAAGTTGTGAAGGTTTCCAAGTGGCATGTGTTTTGAGGCGGTGTAGCTCAGCTAGAACTATTTGTTTTACTTTAATATGGGTGGAAGTTAATCCTGTCACGAGGTAAAGATTGTTGGGATCTCTTACGCGGGAGAGGGCAATGTACACAAGGCCGTGACTTTGAATGCTGGTTGGATCGAAAGCCAAGGTGTCTAGTGTCAAGCCTTGTGCACGGTGTATGGTCCTAGCAGCTGCAGGTTGAATTGGGAATTGTGTTCTAGTAATAGTGTTTAGGAAGTTTTTTCCTATTTGAAACTTGCTGCTATTTTTTGGATTGGTGTCCATTGTCTATCTATTGATTTAATGTATAGTTATTGATTTTCATATTTAATTTTTTGGCCTACTTTAGTGGTTTGAAAGTGAATCCAAATGGTTTGTGTCGTGGAGTTGTGTGTTACTGCTTTAAATATACCGTCGGCTCCATTGACTAGGCCATCTAGAATGTCAATATTTCCAGCACAAAGTTCTACAACTAGGCCTCGTTTTAAGTGAAGGTTTTTGTGAAGACCTGCTGTCAACTTTGGATTTATTGGTATTTGAAGTTTTGCTGCAAGTTTTTGCCCTTGTGTCTTGTGATTCAATAAGTAGTGGTGTCCTTATGGCAGTGTTGAAAATATGTTGGTTGTGCAGGTTTTTATCTTTGTTTGCATAGTAAAGGTGGGACACCATGGCTGGATGAGGTACTGTGCGTATGTAATGCGTATTGAGGAACAAAATGTCTTCGTTGGTGTGTTTTGAAATGCGTATCCTATTGAGTATGTTGATGAATGTCTTATTAGTTTGTCTCATGGTGATTGTTAACTCATGGCACTTTATGTGGTCATGCCAGAAAGAGGGTGAGATAGCTTTGAACAACTGAGGTTTTCTGGGAAAAATCCAAGAGTCGCATACTGGACTAGCTTGGCAAAGATCGCCACACAAGACAACTTCAAGACCATCGAATGGAAGGTCGTAGTTGTTTTTTATTGCGCGCAGGCGAGAGTCTACCATAGCAAAGACGTTGATTCCAATCAAGGAGACTTTATTGAAAACGGCTAACTGTAGGTCTCGATAAAGCAGCCGTAGCTCATTCAATCTCTTAGGCGATAGGGAAGTGTTAGATGATGTGAGCAGTGGCAAGTGGAGGACCGAGTGGATAGTGGTTCCACCAATGTTAAAAGCATCCTTGCTCGTGTATGCCATTAGCAAATCTTTTGTAGTTGTTGGGTTGGAATGTGATCTGTGGTTATAGAAACGTATAAGCCCTTGGACAATCAAAAGAAGGGTGAAAGTTTTGCTTGTGTCTGCATCTCCAGCTAGGTAAATGTGGATTGGTTCTGTGGGAAATATATGTTTTTTCAGCATAATATCATCGAATATTAGCCTTTGTTGGGCATTAAGCAGTAAAATGCTTTTGTAATACATATTGTTTGGTTGGAGCAATATTTTTATGGCTGGTATAGTGTGTGCATGCAGTTGGCGGTGTTGCATATTTAGGTCTTGTGTGATGTCAACATGAATATGGGAGGAAATATTAGATAGTGTCGTAGATGTCGAAGGTGAACCAATGCATAATGAGTTGGTGTTAAGGTTGTCTTTCATTGTTTTGGTTTTATTGTATTTAGATTCATTTGTATCAATGATAGGTTTATTTTGATTCTATACATCTTTCCATGTGAGTCCATTTGTTAGATCTTGAGTTTCATTATTTATCCATGGTAGAAATAGAAGACATTATTCTCTATAATAACTATCTGGGTTCTTTGCGGCATTATATTTGACATATCGTATAATTTTTGGTTTGGTACATTTTTTGTATGCGTTGCTTGTTGTAGTGTATGTGGAGGCAAATTCTGCCAATGATATGCCATTGAGCTGGGCAGGACATGTACAATATTTGTCTATGCTTGTCTCGTAAAAAACTTCTGTGCTAGATGGGTCTATGTTTTGCAGGAGGTGTTTTCGCTTGAGAAGCATTGTTCTCTCGTGGAGAGGGTTTGTGTTTATGAATATAAATTCTCAAGTTGCGCTGTAGAGAGGTAGAGAAAGTGCAATATATACTGCTTGTTGTGAGCTTATTTGCTGTGTGTTTAATATTGTGTTTCCTATTTGTTGAAGTCTATCAAATGTAGTTGCATTGTTTTGAATGCAAGAGTCACATTGTTCTTTGATTTCTTTGATGAGTGTATTATCAAATTTTGCTATATATGAGGTGCAATAGGTAGCTACTCCGTGTGCATTTAAAATGTATTGTATATTTGAATTCGTATTCCAAAGCTTTGAAATGGTTGGATTGAAATTATTTCTGTAAATGTCTTTGATGTTTCTTTTCAACAAAAGTGTTGGGCATGAGATTGTGGATGCTATAGCTTGGATGTAAACCTCAAATTGAAGGTCCATAGATAGGAGCCACTGTTTGAATGTGATATTTTCTTTATAATCTAGTAGTAATAGATTATTTTTTATTTGTTTGTGTTTCTTTTTATTGTATTGGATAATGTTATGTTGAGAACTACAAGGTTCTAAAATCATAGTGAAAGGCATCGGGTAGCGGAAAAAGTCAAAGCGGCATCCCTTGCGTTTTTTGAGAAAGACTTCTTATGCTTGTGTGTTTGAAGTTCTTGTAAATCTACAAGAAGAAGCATTGAATCAATTGTTATATACTTATCAATGAAATCCACAACATCTTTGTTGATATCTTTCCTATAAATAGGAGCATTTTCTATCCATAGTAGTCCATGATCATGCTGGCTACCCCAACTCTGAAACTCGGTTACGAAAAAGTAATCTTTGAGATTTCCTAATAAGGTTATATCTTTGGCTAGCAATTTCTTCATCGCGTTAAACCGGTTCAAGTAAAAATGGGTTGTTGTTATAGGGTCGGACCGGACTAAATCTCGTATATATGATGCTTCTTTTTGTGTGCTTGCACGCAAAATGGGGTTGAGCTTAGCAAGTGCTCTAGTCAAAGGTTTCCAACGTTTCTCAGCCGCAAAAAAATGTGACAAAGAATGTTGGTGGTCCGAGTTGTCTAATCATAGCGAAGGCATTTTTTTTCCACTTTTTCCTTGTAGTCAAGTGATGTTCACAATGCCTCAAAGTCATGATATCCAAGTTGGAAAGACAAGACCTTCTCAGTATCTCCAACAACTTGTCCGGCCACTAGTGTATTATGATTTAGCTTGCCTTTGCGTATACAGATCCAGATGGACCCCATGGATTTTTGAGTCATTACTTTGACTGTTTTGAAAAAAAGATTCTCTATATTTAGTGAGAATCTTCTATCACTGTGTGTAAGTTCCCATTGAGCCACATGTTGATATTTATACTTAGAAAGTGTATGGTACTTACGGGGATCAACGTAGAAAATAGTAGAGAAACTAATTTCTTCACAGTATTCATCTTTGAAAATACTCAAAGGATTATTTCCCTCAGCAGGAGCTACGAAGAAGATTTTGTCGTTGTGATCGACTACTTGTTGTGATGACTCAATTCCATGGAGCATGACATCTGTGGCTAGATCATCTTCTTCTGGTGGTTGATTGTTGTCAGTAGAATCATCAGGCAAAGGGCAATGTAGACTATGGAAATGGCTTAGCCACTCGTTGTTTAAAGTAATTTTTCCATTTTGTATTAAGATGTTTGCAATAGCTGAGCAGTGGCTTTCATTGTAAGCAATGATTGGACAACCTTGAAAAGGTATCGATGATTGTACTGTAGACGACGTTTAATACCCACTAGTATTGAGGCTTCATCATGAATAAATCTAGGTAGTATTTGTTGTGTTCTCCCCAAGGATGCCAAAACATTAACAATGCTATCTTGTAATCCTAACTGACCGTCGTATGTAAGCTCCCTAATTTTGGTGAAAGGTAGCCTGACACTGACAAGGAAGCTTTCTAAATGATTTAACTTCTCTATTGTAGGCAAGGGGAGGTTAAATCCTATGGAATTCAATTGGGTGAGCAGTGCACCATGATCTTGCCTTTTACGGCCGCATGAAGTGCAAACATAGTTTTCATGTATCTCACTGTTTCTAGACCTCCCAAGTGCCGAGCTACGCCCTTTTTGAGCTAATTGTGAAGAAAACATTAAACGTCCACATTTTACAACATTGATATATAGGAACATCGTTCGTTGTTTCTATGTACTGTTGTATTAGCTTTGTTTGGTGGGGAGGATTGTTCAATGTTTATGTTCAAGGGAGCTGTGGGGTGTAATTCTTTTTCAAGTTTTTTTATTTTTGTTGTTATTGCACCTATTTTAGGATGGTCCTATCACCCAAGCAAGCAAATTGCCTCGCGATGGAGGCAAGGAGTTCATTCGGTTGTTGGAGAAGCAAAGCTTTCAATGATTGCCTTTCTTCTTTGTCCCAGGTACGATACTTGCGTTTGTACGAGCATTGGTTGCCACCCAAGTAAAAAAACAAGCAATCACTTCTATTGACAATGATGATTTTGTGCAATGTTGTTGGATCGGCTCCACTATTAAATGTTGTCGTTTTGGGTGAAGTTATTGGCACACTGTAAACATGGATGTCACATGCAATATTAAATCTAAAGGAGAATACATGGATAATATTAAGCGCAATACCAATAGATGATGTGAGGCTATTCAATACTTGGGTCAAAATGGAAGAATCATGTCTACTGGAAGCCAAATGCGCCAAAGAAGATGTCATTGGTGTTTGCTCGAACAATACTCTCATCGCGTCTAGCATGATATTGCTAATTTTTTGCAATGACGAGCGTGAATTTACTATTTTATTGAGCATGAGGAAAACATTATTATTCCATGGGTGACTAGCTAGGAAAGCACTATCGATCAAAAGATGCATTTTGGTTGCTTGGGGAACCCACGTACATGCAGTTTTTCCCCCCCTTGGGCAACGGGGAGGGAGGAAGACAAGTAAATGAAACACACACACTGAGAGAGAGAGAGAGAGAGAGAGAGAGAGAGAGAGAGAGAGATGGGAATTTACAAGATGAGCAATGGATGAAAGCAATATAATATAAAGAGTGTTTTTCTGCATGGAGGTGATGGAGCTTCAATGTTGTAGAGGAGGAGTGCTACTTTGTCTCTTCGACAAAAGATGTGACAAGGCCTAACTTGTTGATGGTAAATTTGCCAGTTCAAACAAGGAGGCTAGCAGCTCACGTGCATCCAATACATTAGAAGCATATAAGTCAACAAAGTTTTTGTCAAGATGAAATACTTTGTCGACTACGTCACCCGCTAAGGAAACGTCAATTGGAACATCTTTTGTTTGAGCTTGGCCTTATTGAGAAGATACAATTGCAATGACTTATTGTGCCCCTACAACTCTGATTATTATGGTCAAATTAACTTGGCAATTCTATTAGCCTTAGTTGGACTTTTTGTCCTTGAAGACTATTATGTGCTTAGGACGTTTAACCCAACAATCACACCAATTTTGATGTCAAATAGCATTTTTTTAATACTATTCAAGGTGTCTTGGATGGCATAGGCCATCGCCTTTGACAAGAGGTGGAGCACATTAAAGCATGGTTTAAAGAGGCAAAACAAAGAGACATGGCCATAAGCAAGGCCTACTTGTAAGGAGAAGTGCATCACATCAAGTTGAGATCGACCAAGTAGAAGTAGATGAGTGCATGGAAAGTAGAGAATCAACTCCAAGGGGGCGAGACGACTTGCACAAAGACCAAGTCCCTTGTCTTGATATGGAAAGATATGGAATAGACAACATGATGGGATGTGCCTCATCCTTCTCAACCATTGAAGACCTGGCAAGAATGCCCTAGCATCAATGAGTTTCAACCAACCAACATTCTCATTCTTCACTCTCTCTTTAAGTGTGTGTGTGTGTGTGTGTGTGTGCGCGAGAGAGAGAGAGAGAGAGAGAGAATCATACTATGGTGCTGATGAGTTCAAACATCAAATTAAGTAGTGAAGTTGTGAGAACTTATAGCAATCCAAATTACCACATGGACATCAATTGCTAAAGCATGCTATTCTTTGAGAGATGATCTACTGAAGTGACCTTTAAATTCTTGAGCCTATCTTTTTATCCAAGCTTGGCACCTAAGCACTGACCCAACTTAGCTCCCACTCCCTTTGATCCGAAACATGGTATTGCGACATTTGGAAAATGTTCCCCATTGTTACACGTACACTATACTCCTTGCAAGTTTAGTAGGCTTAGCTTCATACCCTACTTGAGTGTTTGGCTTTTATCACATTCAAATTTTTTTTCTCACATTTCCAGCCACCCAGCGACTTCATGGATGCTCAATCGTCACCCTCATCCTCAAGCATCAAAAGTTATTAATCAACTTATCATAAAGCATTTGACATGTTTGATTTGGTCCCATACGACATATTATCACCTTTGATCATGATACCTCTCTCTCTCTCTCTCTCTCTCTGTGTGTGTGTATATGTGTGTATGTATGTGTGTGTGAGCTATGGGAGAAACCTTATATATTTAAATATATTTCTAGTCGGCTATATGGGAGCAAGATTTCTCTCTCTATGTGTGTGTGTGTGTGTGTGAGATGGGAGCATCCTTTTATATTTATATATATTTCGCTCTAGTTAGCTATATGGGAGCATGCTCTTTCTCTCTCTCTCTCTCTCTCTCTCTCTCTCACATGCATGCACACACATACACACATTTCTTTGGCTCTATGGGAGCTCAGAGAAGCCCTCCCTCCCTCACCTTCTCTCTCTCTCTCTCTCTCTCTCTCTCTCCATTTTGAGTAACAAATTTTAAGGTTGACTTGTTGTCAGATTGATCTCAAAGATCCCTCCGGTTCCACTTGTCACATTGATCTCGAAGATCCCTTGGGGTTTTTTTCTAACACACACACACACACACACACACTCTCTCTCTCTCTCTCTCTCTCTCTCTCTCTCTCTCTCTCTCTCTCTCCCTCTCCGGCTCCGTGTGTGTGTGTGTGTGTGTGTGTGTGTGTGTCCCTCTCGGTGACATACTTGAGCTGCATCTAGAGCTAGCCCATGGATGGCCCAACTTTGTCGTAATTAGGCAAGCCCCTCTCTTTTCATAAAAACATACTCAATGTTTGAGTTTTTGTTAGTGTTGATGTCATGTGTGTGTATGTACATACATGCACTCATTGAAGTAATCGGCATATTGGGGGAGAGGGATAGTACCACAGGTGCCTAATGTTCAACAATGGGACAAGTCGAGATCAATGTGACAAGTCAAATCGAATATATATATATATAAGGTTTCTTCCATCTTTCATACATACATAAGCAAACACACCTCTGTGTGTGTGTGTCCCTCCCAGTGACATACTTGAGCTGCATCTAGAGCTAGTCCATGGATGGCCCAACTTTGTCATAATCACGCAAGCCCCTCTCTTTTGATAAAAACATACTCAACGTTTGAGTTTTTGTTAGTGTTGATGTCATGTGTGTGTACGTACATAGATGCACTCATTGCAGTAATCGACATATTGGGAGAGGAGGGATAGTACCACAGGTGCCTAATGTTCAACAACTTTTCAAGCACTTGAAGAAAAGGTACAAAAGTGTCTCTTTATAGTTATTATTAAAATTTTAAAATATAAACTTACATAATTTTTTAAGAAATATAAATATTAGTCTTGAAAAAAACCTCTTTAAAAAATTAAACCAAATATATCTTCAAAAATCAACTTTTCATTTGACGATGAAATCTCCACTAAAAATGTCATTTTTTTTGTTATGTTCGCGTAGATTGATATATTTACTTTATGTAAACTACAAAGTCTTTTGACTTTACATTTCTAAAATCCTTCCCATTTGGGACAATGTTACCCTTCACTTTTGGATTTTAAATCTTGTACTCTTAGCTTTTTGGCATGCTAAGGAAAGGCCTTAGTATTTGGCTTGCTTGGGGGTACTTTTACCGATGGCGTCCACTGGATAATAGAGCCTTAGAGGCTTAGAGTCTTGTGCGTGTGTGAGTCTATTGCTGCAACTATACTCGGCGACTCGCGTTTTTGGCAGTCCAGCTCAGGCTCGATAATCGATGCAAATGCGGTGGACGGAGCTGGTTTTTGCGAGGTTGCGGAGGGCGAGGGAGGCCTCTCTCTGGTTGTTGGCATCAGGGTTGCAGAGCTTGAGCATGAGGTCCTCGAGCTCTCTCTCTACAAGTACCCTCCGCACAGTTCCTGGCTGCATCTACACGGCGCTCCGCAAGGGTTGGTACACAGGGTTGGTGATGCAGGCTGAGACTCATCTTTTGCACACACTCAAGAGCATGGTCTTGTGAGCTGAGCTTGAAAGCATGAATCAGGAGTCGAACGAGTCGATTGCCTCAAAGAGAGAGAGAGAGAGTGATCATGGCAGTGTTCGGGAAAAATCATTTTTCCAAACGTACAAAATTTCTTTTATTGAATTTGGCAAGAGGAAATTTTAGACAATTACATTTATTTTCCAGGTTTTTACACTATTTTTCTCTATTTTGGGAAGGTATTTCTCCTTTTCTCCTTGCTCTCAATGGACATTTTTCAAATTAAAAACTGTGGGATATTAAGCTAAGACACATTTTTCCTGATCACTGGATCATGGTACCGACTACTACCGAGACTACCTCACATCTGTGAGAGGATAGACAGAGATGTCATGCATCGTCGAATCCAATGGATCCACTCGCCTATGTGCGTGTGTGCGTGTGTGTGTGTGTGTGTGTGTGTGTGAGAGAGAGAGAGAGAGAGAGAGAGAGAGAGAGAGAGAGAGAGAGAGAGATGCAGTGTTCGGGAAAAGTCATTTCTCCAAACATACAAAATTCTCTTTCTTAAATTTTCCAAGAGAAAATTTAGAAAATTAGGTTTACTTTTTGGGTTTTTGGCATGCTCAGGGAAGGCCTTAGCGTTGTGTTGGGTTGGGCGTACTTTGAAGGATGCCATCCACGTGGACGGCCATTATCTTTTGAGGGATTTGGGTGAAGGCAAAGCGCAGGACGGAGGTAACATGCACGCCTTCTTGAATCTCCACAGTGCCACAACATTGTATTGCGTACATGTCCACCTTGCGAGTCCCATAAGCAACACTACAGCCGAGATGTGATGGAACCTAAGTAGTAACATTGTTCATCGCAAGCAATATCCGTGCCATGATAGTCAACATAACAACAAGGTCCACGTAACCTAACTACAGGAAGCTTTTTTCTTTGGTAGCAATGCCCACACATCTAATGGGAGGTGATACAAAGTGTGTCGATGAGCTTTTCTCAGTGTCACACGGCCGCACTCGGGTGAAGGAGAACAAGTACTCAACCAATGAAGCTAACTCCCATCAGCTAACTACAAAAAACTTAAGACAATACAACAAATGGCCACAAATAATTAGATTATTGGGGTATGATTTGAAAGCTTTTTTTTTTGGGGGGAGTTGGGGGGGGGGGGGGGGGGGGGGGGGGGGGGGGGGGTGCTACAACAAATTTCAGTGCTTAGAGCGCAAGCCACCTGGACAATTAAGGTGGAAAATGGTGCGAATACGCATGTGCAATGGTTTTGGTGGAACGGTTTTGCGGTCAATGCAAATCTACTAAGATTCATCACCTGTTAACAAGAGGCTAATTTTTGCTCTATCTGCTCAAAATCTACAACTGTTGTTTTGGTGCCCAAGCTTGAAGGAAAGATTTTGACCAACAAAGCTTCCCATGATGGCAACAAGATTTCTAACGATTCACAACATAGTAATTTATAGGAACACAATTTTGGTTGGCTGTGTGCAAAGTAAATGGCACATAAAAGGAGCTATCTAACTCATTCATGGAATACTCAAGCCACACTCGAGTTTGCAAAAGCACATCTATTTTTATCTATAATGAATAGAAGTAGACCAATGGTCACTATAAAAATATAAACAAAAATGTTACAGAGAGCATGGCACCCAAAATTCAATGTTTATAACCATACTGGACGGTTGCACAAACATTTTATGGTAGGCCGTAAAAACAATTTCGGCTAGATCGAGGTTGATTTTTTTGAACCACTTTATCATTGAAAAAAATCACTCTCCAAATAAGCTAATATCAAGGAAGTGAGGTAGTATAATTTGGTTTCCTCAATCTTTTGGTCTCAGAGTGAGTGAGGTTTAACCTAAAAGAAAACCAAAAAATATCAATGCTACCACTCATCATTGCAAATTTCTTACTACACATACAACATTACAATAGGAGGTAAAACACAATCCTAGCTTGCAACATGTCATAAAATCGTATGTAGAGGCCATATCCATTTGCTCAACAATCTTATAAATGTGGAGGTCAAAAGAATCCCAAAAAGGCGCATTGTTTCCTTCTCAGAGCAAGGCATACTCTCTCTTCATTGTAGACTAATAATATGCATCGTTCCATGTCAACTTGAGGCACCAAAGTTGAGGATGAACTTTTGAGAGTGGCACTTCAAGCCCTTCATTAGGCACACACTTCAATATCACTAAGGTAGAAAGAGACAAGACATCTAAGGTACACCTCTAGAGAAGAGAGATCACTAAGATAGAAAGAGATAAGACATCTAAGAATGAGAGAGAGAGAGAGAGAGAGAGAGAGAGATGTAGGAAAAGCTCTCCATGCTGATGACGAGTTGCTCATACAAGTGACCAAGGGTGGTCCGGCATAGAGCTGACATGCCAACTAGATAGACTCAAGGTACACACAACTGCAAATGCTACTGAAACTGCCAACTGCTCTTGCACATGAGATCACTAGCATGGTCTCCACATGGGCTAGAAACCCAACACAAATCCACCTCTTGGCACCAACTTAGAGCTGGAGAGAGAGATCGGTAATCCTCAAGGTTGGCCATTGCATGACTTCCCTCTAGATGGCTGACTAACTCTGCTCTCCTTGGCCTGCATCATCGTGGAGATACTGCCCTCTGCATGGGTCAAAAAACTCCAGGGCTACCAACCAAAAACACTGGCATGGCCGGTTGCCCAAAAACGTTGGGCTGTCCCACTCTTGTCCTCTGGTGATGGGCAAAGGAACTGACCGCTAAGGCCCCTAAGGTAGGTGACCTAGACTGGGGCTGATTTGTAGTGTATGAGAAGGTGATCCCCCTGGCTGCCTATATAGGCCAATCCCCTCACTGCTCGACCCATACCTCCAGCCTCATGACCTTGGTAAATGGGGGAAAATAGGAGAGAGTGGGAAAGAGGGCACATGGCAAAAGTGTGCCAAGGCTGGGGAATAATACTCCCAGCCTGCAAGACCACAGGAGACCATGGAACCAAGCCAAAATCCGAGATAAACATGGCTAAACACAACCCGACATGAGAAACCTACCTCACGCTTGGTTGGGCATAGCCACAAAATAGCCCTCGCTCCCTAACACCTATCCCTAGAAGAAACTAGGATCAAGTTTATGAATCCAAACAGATGTCTGAACTCTTGCAGCTCAATCATGGTGCATCCAAATAAAGTCGATGCCAAAAAAGGTGGAAAGCAAGGTCAAGGGTGCTGATAGGTGTATGCATGAATTTCAAAGTAGGTATGAAGACGTAGTGCAAGAAAAGGAGTCCAGATGTGTATGATTTATGAGGTTATGCAAACCCAAGTGCAAGGATTTGATGCTTGCAAGAAGGATTTTTATGTGGGAAGCCTCTTAAACCATGCACGCCTAGTAGCTTGAGGCCATGTCGCCACTGATAGAGGGGAAAGTGGGTGAGAGACTAACTCTACTACATGGAGGCTCAAAAAGTGCTACTATGTAAATTTTTTGTAAAATGCATTTTTTGAAAAAAACGACTCACTTAGAACAAAGAAAAGGCCATTTCAAACATTTTTGTGTCTCATGCATATATGCAAATTCCACATCAATTGGGAGATTTTTAATTTTCAGCTAATCATTGTCTCTTCCATCCTAGTCGAGCTTGCCTTTGCCTTTGTTCTTTTTTGTGCTCTTGCATTGGTCTTTGGCCTCACAATCTCAAGACAAATGGAGCTGATGTGCATCTTCCTTGAGGACTTCAAATGTGCCAAGGGAGCTAATTGAGTACTAGCAATGCACTTTTCAAAGTCGATGGTTGAATAAGGCTTGGAGTGGGACGCTTCACCTTAGGTTTAGGGAGTAGGGGGCAGCCTAGAGAGGACTACCACATGGAAGCCCTCTCTGTCCTTGGCATAAGTGCCATTGCCTTGGCACGAGCCAAGAATCTAAATGGGTAGAAATGAGAGAGAACCAATCCTAGTCATGCCATCCCTTGAAAAGTTGATTCCAAGGCACGACTCATGTAACTTGAATGAAACCTCCTCAGTAGGTTTCAACACTTCCCACTCACCATGTCGAAAAATATAAAGATAGAGATTGATAGGTACTATGGTGCAAAAACCACCCTTGGAGCCCTCCTTGCCTAGCGTCTCAAAGCGATCCACAAAATTTCCCACAAAATTGGTCACTCTATAGTGTTTCAAAACACTCTATAGTGTTTCAAAACACTGTCAAAGGAGGTGATCAACAAAGCATTTGATGGGAATTTTTAACTACATAATACTAAAGGGAAGGACATTCCCTCGCTTAGTTTGGCCCCTCCATGTGTGCACTTTTAGAGAACATAACATGTGATCAATACTAAGCATTATGAACCCTTTTGATATTAGGAAGGGACTCTCTTGCTTGGTAATGACCCTATCCACGTGTATGCTACAAGAAAACAAAAAATTTTGTGGTTTTTTGCAAGATAAAGCATGCATACCTATGCCTCGGCCCTTAGAACATTTCAAGAGAATTGCTTTCAAGTATTACTGAGATGTTGCAAATTAGAGGTTGATTATAAGGTGCAAAGCAGAGCAAGAGAGTGTAGATTAAAGAGCAAAGTGAGAGAGGATTGTTGAAGAATACTACAAAGGAAGATAGACAGGTGCTACAACGCGATAGTAATGATAGCCCTCAATGCAGGATGAAGGGCATGCAAATAGGGTACAATATTTAAGGCAAGACATTAGGAGTTTGAAAATCTTAACTTGCCAAAAGGTTCACCTCCTAAGACAAAACATGATTACTTGAAATAAATTACCCTTTCTTGAATTTACCATTTCTTGCAAGGAGGATTTATTTTGCTATAAAGACCATATTAGGTATTTTGGTAAAAATCTCACATTATGGGAATCTCCAAATCGACTAAATTCATGTAATTTGGGAATTTTCCACTTAAAGTGGGAAAAATTGAGGTGTGTGGTTAGTAAATAAAGTGAAAATCTCATAGGATTGTGGTGTTGATAAACACCAAAAGTCAAGAGGATGTACAACACATGGATTTGAATAATAACTATAAATTACATAAAACAAAGGAAGATACAAAAAAGATTTTGTTTACAAACTGACTAGTATAGTTACAATAGAAGCTCCACATAATTCTACTCCACATTTGATACCATATCTGAACTTTGATCCAAGTGTGGTTGATGTGCATGAGTGAGGCCTTCTTTGGCTTTTAGAGCATGCCTTTCTGGAATCTTTATTCTAGAAAATGGTCCTTCTTTGTTGGGTCTCCAGGACCAAACAATTGCATCTATAGTTTCCCACACTTGTGGGTCCTTATAGTTGACAGCCCAATAACCCTTCCAACAATTGTTGTAAGCTTGAGTATCTGTCATCCCACTTTTTCTCGCGCAAGGTGCCCAATATTGAATCAAGAGTTTTCTGTAGTTTGGTGATGTAGGCTCATTATCAATGTCATATAAAGCCATTGCAAGCTACATTGGATAGATTTCTGTGTCACTCGGAACAAGCATAAGAAAGTCACCTTGGTGCACATCAGACATAGGGTCAAACTCTTTCCTTGGCCTATCTCGTTGAGGCCCACAAAAATGATCGTTCAACTCTTCAAAGCCTAGGAATCTTTCTGCTCCTTGTTGCAAATTCATTGTAGTGCTTTGTAGGTGAGAATATTCTTGAGTTTTTGGCCAAAACATTTCATACAAGACTCCCTCTGATATGATTGCTTTTCCAATCTCTTCAATTACCTTACTCCAATAATCTATCATGGGTCTATAATATCGCGGAATACTTGAACCATTCCCTAAATTTTTCCAAAATTTTATATAGTTCTTTAGCCCCAAAATGACTTCTTCGTGGGCCTTGACATACTCCGCCATTTGTACTAGAGGTGGATCTCCATGTGGTAACATTGGCTTGCCTTCTGTGTTTGTTTTCCAAAGGCGAATACTTCCACTCCAACTTGATACACCTACATGTGCCTTATATTGCATCATTGGTGTCTCATCCTGCATAAAGAACCTGAACTAAAGCGGTTTGGAATGTCCAACAAGTATGTCTTGTCCATCACAAAGATAGCCATCACAATATTGCTTGAAATCGGGGATCTTTGTGAGAAAAAATGGAGCTGGAGATGAAGATGAGCTGTTTCGTAATGTATCCATCAAATGTGGCAAAGTATAGGTTTGTGTAACTCTCAGCTTCTCTGAAAACCTACTAAACATGGCGTCTATGTCCTCATGTGTATGCCCAACCATTAAAAATCCCAGCTGGATGGTTTTGAAAACACCCCTTGCAACAAGAATTGACAAATAGGCAAATAAGTATCGATTTTTGTTTTCCCCTGCACAATTATCCAATTGTAGCAACAAGTTCTCTGGCAATCTGCGAAATGTTGACCCCAATTCCTCTTCTGCAATTTCTGACGACTGCACAATGGGCTCTTTTCCATCACTCAAGTTATGGTAGTCCAAAGCATCCCTTGAGTTCAAAGCATGTAGTAGTGAAATATTGCTCCTTGGAAGTCCATTTGTTACTAGATCACCAAGAGGATTCTTATCTATCCTCTCTAGGTTATGTAAACAATTAGCAATTGAGCCAATTGTAAGATTTGGATCAGCTGGCCACAAACCATTCAAGACAAAGTGTCCGTAATGACCTTCTCCATGTCCATGAGTGATCATGCCAATCAATGCCACCTGCAGATTATATCCTGAATCCACACCCTTGGGAACAATGCGTAATCTAGGAATGGCAGTCTTCTTTTGATCCATCTTATCATGGATTATGCATACATATTTTTGTGGTTGAGTTTCTGAATACGTGCGCCATGCATAATATAGGCTTCTGCAACTCTTTTGTTGTGCCATGTGAACTTCTCTCTCCCTCAAGAGAAGAGCTCTCTCTTCAAGAGAAGGTTTAGCTTCTAACCTTGCCTTGATTGAGCTACAAATATTGCACTTAGAGAACTCACTCGTCTTTGTTAAAGTGACATGTGGGTACTCTTTGTTCCAAATTCTACCAAAAGAAGATTGGGATAGCTTCTTCTCATAGCCCATTTGGTCAAGTGTCGTGTTGATTTTACATAAAATATCCACTTGTTTGTATGTTGATGGAATCACCAATTGAGTCTCTCTTGAGCCCTCTAGCAGTGTTCTACTTCTATGTGGCATCTTCTCAGAGTTGTTTTCCACAAACTCATTTAGTAGTGCTCTTGCTAAACTAGTATGTTGAAGTCCCCTTCTCAATGTACATGTGTTCCCATGTACATATTGGCGCACACCATTTTCAAAGTTCTCCTTGTATCGATAAAATGATGTCTTTGGTATTCCATGTAGCTCATACCATGCTCTACAACAAACAATAGAGCCATTTAGCCTGAATTGGTATCGTGACTTCTCATCTTTCTGATAACATATAGAAAGAACATCATAAACATAATTAGTGCGTGATTTTTGAGACTCTCCCCAAAACTGTTGTCGTAACCTTGTCACCATATCACGATCTACAAACTGGAAACATTTTTGTGCACAACAATCAATGCATGATACCCTTTGAATTGATTTGTTTGAAAGGTAAAAAGTCGAAGCTGGTGCTGCTTTTGATTTTTGAGTCCTGTTCATGAAAGTGTATCGTCTCTTCCTTGACAACTGGACAACATTACTCCCATCAAGTTTTTTTCCAACATTGTCATCGTTGGATACATCCTCATATGTAGCATGCATGCCATCAACAGGAACAAATCGTTGTAATGGGCTCCCATTCAACATTGTTGTCTGCTTGATGGGCCACTTTAGCAAAGTGATGCTACCCACTTCAACCACATCATCAATGCTTGCATTTTCTCTTTCAATACCCACACCCACACAATCAGGACCAAGTTCCTGAAAGTTGACATAATCATGTGGAAATACATATAAGATGGTCCCTTCATTCATGGTTTGCATCATTGTGTCGTCTTTTAAAAGGACCCTCTGATTTCTCCAAGACTCTCGAATCATTGCTTCAAATTCTGGGCTTGTCATAGGTATTGCATCTGTAACTAGAGGATCAGAATGATCATGTTCTTCATCACCATTGTAGCTTTCTTGTGGATCAATTAAGTTCCCATTTAATACAAACGATTGCAAAAGAAGCTTTGACCATCGAACAACACTCCATAATGAGCCTTGGAGAGATGAATTATCCATTGTAGGAAAAGGTAGGACCACATCCTTCAAGCATTCCTCCACTAGTATGGAGACATTTCCTTGCCCTATCTTTGTACCACCACAAGTGGAATCTGGATCTATTCTACACACACAGCCAATACCAACAATTTCATTGTCAAGTATCATATGTACTTTCTCCCCAGATTCAAAGTCCATCCTGTAAGTGAAAAAGATTACATTGTTAAATCCATAGTTATAGAAAAATACTCTTCAAACAAAAAATCATGCTACAACATGGAAAAGGTTTGCATAGGTTGGACAAGTGGTGAACCTTGAGACCAAATCCTCCTTGCTATATTAATGGAAGCAAGGTTGGAAATTATGGTGGATCTTGAAACCAAAGCATCCTTGCTATATTAGAGCATAGGTTGGACAAGTGGTGGACCTAGTTGTAATACCCACTGCCACCTATCAACTACTATAGGACTATGCTTTCCAATGTCCAAGTATCCCTTGAGTCTTGCAAGGTTGAACACGTGGTGGACCTTGAAACAAAAATCCCCTTTCTATATCAGAGCATAGCTTGGACAAGTGGTGGACCTAGTTATAATGCCCAATATCCAAGGTGAAATACCTTAGGACCTTTCTACCTTGCTTGCCAATGTTTACGTAGCCCCTCATTTATTTAATGGAAGTAAGGTTGGACAAGTGGTGGACCTTGAAACCAAAGCCTCTTTGCTATATGAGAGCATAGGTTGGACCTAGTTGTAATACCCACTGCCACCTATCAACTACTATAGGACTATGCTTTCCAATGTCCAAGTATCCCTTGAGTCTTTCAAGGTTGAACACGTGGTGGACCTTGAAACGAAAATTCCCTTTCTATATCAGACCATACCTTGGACAAGTGGTGGACCTAGTTATAATGCCCAATATCCAAGGTGAAACACCTTAGGACCTTGCTACCTTGCTTGCCAATGTTTACAAAGCCTCTCATTTCTTTAATGGAAGCAAGGTTGGACAAGTGGTGGACCTTGAAACTAAAGCCGCTTTGCTATATGAGAGCATAGGTTGGACCTAGTTGTAATACCCACTGCCACCTATCAACTAACTATAGGAGTATGCTTTCCAATGTCCAAGTATCCTTGAGTCTTTGCAAGGTTGAACAACTGTGGTGGACTTGAAACGAAAAATCCCTTTCTATATAGAGCATAGCTTTGGAAAGTGGTGCGGACTAGTTATAATGCCCAATATCCAAGGTTGAAGAACACCTTAGGACCTTGGCTTACCTGTGCTTTCAATGTTTACGTAGCCTCCCATTTCTTTAATGGAAGCAAGGTTGGGACAAGTGGAGGACCTGAAACTAAGCCGCTTTGCTATATGAGAGCATAGTTGGACCTAGTTGTAATACCACTGCCACCTATCAACTACTATAGGAGTATGCTATCCTATGTCCAAGTATCCCTTGAGTCGGCAAAGGTTGAACACGTGGTGGACTTGTGAAACAAAAATCCCCTTTCTAATCAGAGCATTAGCTTGGACAAGTGGTGGACTATTTTATAAATGCCCAATATCCAAGGTGAAATTCCTTTAGACCTTTCTACCTTTGCTTGCCAATGTTTACGTAGCCCTCATTTCCTTATGGAAGGCAAGGTTGGACAGGGTGTGGACCTTGAAACTAAAGGCGCTTTGCTATATGAGAGCTAGGTTGGACTAGTTGTAATACCTTGCACCTATCAACTACTATAGGACTATTTTTTCCAATGTCCAATTATCCCTTGAGTCTTGCAGTTGAAAACGGGGTGGGACTTGAAATGAAAATCCCCTTTCTATATCAGTCCATAGCTTGGACAAGGGGTGGACCTAGTTATAATGCCCAATATCCAAGGTGAACCACCTTCCAACCTGTACCTGCTTGCTCATGCTTTACGATAGCCCCTCATTTCTTAATGGAAGCAGGTTGGGACAAGTGGTGGACCTTGAAACAAAAGCCTCCTTGCATATATGGATGCATAGGTTGGATCTAGTTGTAATACCCACTGCCACCTATCCACTACTATAGGACTTTGCTTTCCAATGTCAAGGTCCCTTGGTCTTTCAAGGTTGCATCACGGGTGGAACTTGAAAACGAAAATCCCTTTGATATCTCATCACCATAGCTTGGAAAGTGGTTGGTATCTAGTTATAATGCCCGAAATCCAAGGTGGAAAACCTTATGACCTTGCTAACTTGCACTGACCAATGTTTACGTAGCCCTCATTTCTTTAATGGAAAGCAAGGTTGGACAAGTGGTGGACCTTGAAACTAAAGCGCTTTGCTTCTATGAGAGCATAGGGGACCTTCTTTGTAACACCCATCCATCTATCAACTACTATAGGAGTAATTTTCCAATGTCCAAAGTATCCCTTGTGTCTTGCATGGTTGTTGAACACATGGTGGACCTTTGAAAGGAAAAAATCCCCTTTCTATATCAGAGCATGAAGTTGGCAAGTGGTGGACCTAGTTATATTGCTACAATATCCAAGGTTGAAAATACCTTAGGACCTTTCTACCTTGCTGCCAATGTTTACGTAGCCCTCTTTTCTATTAATGGAAGCAAGGTTGGACAAGTGGTGGACCTTGAAACCAAGCCTCTTTGCTATTATGAGGAGCATAGGTTGGACCTAGTTGTAATACCCACTGCCACCTATCAACTACTATAGGACTATGCTTTCCAATGTCCAAGTATCCCTTGAGTTCTTTCAAGGTTGAACACGTGGTGGACCTTGAAACAAAAATCCCCTTTCTATATCAGAGCTAACTTGGACAAGTGGTGGACCTAGTTTAATGCCCAATATCCAAGGTTGAAATACCTTAGGACCTTTGCTACCTTGCTTGCCAATGTTTACGTAGCCCCTCATTTCTTTAATGGAAGTAAGGTTGGACAAGTGGTGGACCTTGAAACCAAAGCCTCTTTGCTATATGAGAGCATAGGTTGGACCTAGTAGTAATACCCACTGCCACCTATCAACTACTATAAGACTATGCTTTCCAATGTCCAAGTATCCCTTGAGTCTTTCAAGGTTGAACACGTGGTGGACCTTGAAACGAAAATCCCCTTTCTATATCAGAGCATAGCTTGGACAAGTGGTGGACCTAGTTATAATGCCCAATATCCAAGGTGAAACACCTTAGGACCTTGCTACCTTGCTTGCCAATGTTTACGTAGCCCCTCATTTCTTTAATGGAAGCAAGGTTGGACAAGTGGTGGACCTTGAAACCAAAGCCTCTTTGCTATATGAGAGCATAGGTTGGACCTAGTTGTAATACCCACTGCCACCTATCAACTACTATAGGACTATGCTTTTCCAATGTCCAAGTATCCCTTGAGTCTTGCAAGGTTGAACACGTGGTGGACCTTGAAACGAAAATCCCTTTCTATATCAGAGCATCAGAGCTTGGACAAGTGGTGGACCTAGTTATAATGCCCAATATCCAAGGTGAAATACCTTAGGACCTTTCTACCTTGCTTGCCAATGTTTACGTAGCCCCTCATTTCTTTAATGGAAGCAAGGTTGGACAAGTGGTGGACCTTGAAAGCAAAGCCTCTTTGCTATATCAGAGAGCATAGGTGGACCTAGTTGTTATACCCACTGCCACCTATCAACTACTATAGGACTATGCTTTCCAATGTCCAAGTATCCCTTGAGTCTTGCAAGGTTGAACACGTGGTGGACCTTGAAACCAAAATCCCCTTTCTATATCAGAGCATAGCTTGGACAAGTGGTGGACCTAGTTATAATGCCCCTCCTTTCTTAATGAAGAAAGGTTGGAAAAGTGGTGAATCTTGAAACCCAAACCCTTTGGCTATATATAGAGGATATCTTGGACAAGTGGTGGGCTTAGTTGTAGTATCCAATGTCCAAGGTCCAAGGTGAACTATGTAAAGACCTTACTTCCAAAAACAGTCGTACAAGTGGTTCTCCTTGAAACCAAAACGTCCTTAGTGTATTAGAACATAGCTTGGAGAAGTGGTGGA
This sequence comes from Adiantum capillus-veneris, assembly GCF_014529385.1. NCBI lineage: Eukaryota > Viridiplantae > Streptophyta > Polypodiopsida > Polypodiales > Pteridaceae > Adiantum > Adiantum capillus-veneris. Next base: position 102,975,977 of record NC_140933.1, on the reverse strand, counting down.
CTTAGTTGTAATGGTGAATGTCCAAAGCAAACTATTATAGGACCTTGCTTCCCAAATCAAGTTTGGACAAGTGGTGGATCTTGAAACCAAAACCCCCCTTACTCTATTAGAGCATAGCTTAGATAAGTGGTGGACCTAGCTGCCATGGAAAATGTTCAATGTGAACTGCTAAAGACCTTGCTATTAAATGTCTAAGTAGAGCTAGCTTCTTTAATGGAATCAAGGTTGGGGAAAGTGGTGCATCTTGAAACCAAAAGCCCTTTATTGTATTAGAGCATAGCTTGGACAAGTGAGGGACCTAGTTTTAATGTGTGATGTCCAAAGAAAAGTATTACAAGACCTTGCTTTCCAATATTTGAATTGGTCAAGTGGTTAAAACTAAGTATAAAACTTTGACCATTTTCTTCTCGAATTGCCAAAAAGCTAGTTTTAGACACCCCTAAATGAAAATGGTTTAGGGTGGCCTTAAGCAATGTTTTTTCAAAGACTTGAACAAAAGGGTTGCGAAGAGTAATGAAAATTTATTATGGCTTGAAGTGCCTGAGTATGTGAAAACAAGCCTAGGTTTTCCACGAGGCAAAGGTGACATAATAAGAACATTGGAAACTTAGGATTGACCATGTGGCCTAAACTTTGGCAAGTGAAGTGGTGGCCAAGTTTTGTGGCACAGTGTGCACTTGGTCCTATATGTGTTGACCACTTGGCTAAATCTAGGACCATAAGGCCAAACCTTTGGCACCTTAAATATAGTATGGGACATAATCTAGAACTGCTATAGTAAATTAGTAGTATAGTTAATATGTTTAATATTTGTATTATATTTAAGTATATGCTAATATAATTTATGTTCAAAATTTCACTAATAAGAATGTTCCCATTTAGCACTCCAGATGCGGGGTCTAGGGCAATGCCACAATGGGGTGACAAGGCAGCGCTTCCACGTGAGGTTTGGGGGTAGCGCTCTTGATGGGATGTGGAATATAGCGCTCTCGATGGCGGGGCTTGGGAGGCTGATTTTGGGATATTTGTCCGGGCGGGGTCCGGGGCAGCGTCCAAAGATTTTTTTTTTTAAAAGTGAATTCATAGTTAGAGTTACACATGTTTTTGCATAGTTTCACCATGATTTCTTTCATTTTGGCTGTGTGAATTGTTAATTTTTTATATTGCTTTTGTTTTTTTAATCCTATGATAAAACATGGACTTGTAGCATACGTGGCATTCTAATAAACCCTATCAAGATTAGGCACAGAAAGCACACGAGCAAACGCACACAGAGAAAGCAGGCGAGCAGCAAAACACACAGAAAGCGCACACGGATCGCACACAGTTGGAGTATACGCGCAAGTAGAGGAGCAAGCTCGGCATCGTACACAACAACAGGTGGAGCGCACAGGATTGAAGGTTCGCGCACAAGATAAAGAAACAGCACGTACGCAACGCTTTCCAGAAGGGCAGGATCGGGCATGCTTCTCACACCCTCACGAATAGAGAAAAAACAGGTATTTCTCTCTCTCTCACTCTCTGTCTTTCTCCATATAGAGAAGATGGTTCTCTGTAACTCTTCTTGCACACACACTCTCTCGTCAAAAGACAGAGATACGTAGTTTAAAAATATCCCGCACACATACACATATTCCCACACATCGTCTTCCTCTCTTCCACATACATAACCACAGTGAAATCTGTTATCTTGTTGTCTCTCTCTTGAAAATACATGCACATATTCCCACACATCGTCTTCCTCACTTCCACATACATAACCACAGTGAAATCTGTTATCTTGTTGTCTCTCTCTGAAAATACGTGCACATATTCCCATACATCGTCTTCCTCTCTTCCACATACATAAACACAGTGAAATCTGTTATCTTTCTCTCTCTCCTCTCTCTAGAAAACAGGTATTTCTCTCTCTCTCTCTCTCTCTCTCTCTATCTATCTATCTCTGTATCTTGCTATCTCTCTCTTGAAAATACATGCTCATGTATGTGTGCGTCTGTGTTATCTATGTGTATGTATGTATATTTGTGTTATTTCATTGTAATACTCATACATAATGCAGATACACAATTACACTTAATTACGATATGCACACATAGTATATATACATACATAAATATCACAAATAACTAACACATTGTAATACTAGTAAACTTGAATGGAAGACTTACTTGCGTGATCTGTTAAAGTCGATTCTTGTAGCGAGTTCTGGATGTATGCTGAGCTGATTTTCCTCTAATCCATTTGTAGATATGATTGTAACTTCTGTTTCTCAAAAATAGTAGTGTTGTTTAGTGATACACCTAATGGACATAAATGGTTGAAACTAGGACATGTAGACCAAAAATACATGTATTTCTTTGGATGAATATATACACTTTTTGGTGACCCTTACCACAAGTGGTGGACCTTGAGACCAGTGGACTATAAGGACCTCCAAACAATACCTTGTACACTCAATCCTTCTTGGTATCTAGGTTGGACAAGTGGTGGACCTTGTTCAAATTCTCTAACCACTCTCTCTAACATGGTGACATAATTTAGGTGTGATAAATTCATATCTATGCAAACTAATATCAGTTTAGGCTTGTTAATTTGAATTTGTTTGAATTTATGTACAATATAATGATTTGAGGTTTGCATATTTGAATTTAGGTGGTATAATGATATCTTTTTGTGGTAAACTTGAATTTAAAATCAATTTCGCGTGGAATATTTTAAATTTAAGTGGTAAAATTTAAATTTTTATAAAAAAGTTTGAATTTTAAATTTGGGCGGGATATTTTAAAATTTAGGCGGGATATTTAAAATTTGGGAGGGATATTTTAAATTTAGGCAATCAGATTTTGAATTTTAAATTTAGGCGGGAAGGTTTTGAATTTATAGCGAGATCTCCTTACATAAGAGAGTATAGGTTGGACAAGTGGTGGACCTTAAAGCTACAGCATCCATGTACTGGACATGATAGGTAGGGAATCTAGTTGAATATTGTATGTATAATATATATGTAATAGATCTAGCTTGGACAAGTGGTGGACCTTGGAGCAAAACCCCATGTAAAACATATCATGCACATTCCAAGTGGTGAGAAAAAATATCATTTAAGATATAGCCTTATAGGTTGGACAAGTGGTGGACCTTAACACCAAGATATTCTTAATGTAATTACATAGAGTGGAAAGCTGGTGAATCTTGAGACCAAACCATGCTACTAGCAATAATAGCTTGGACAAGTGGTGGACCTTGAAAGTAATCCCCCCATCTACGAAATATCGTGGGTTTAAGGTATTTTGATGGAGCCTAGCATCTTGGAGACATGGTGCACCTTGCTTCTCTTCATGTTTCAATGGAGCCTATCATGGACAAATGGTGGAGCATCCTTCTCTCCATGTTTCAATGGAGCCTAGCTTGGACAAGTGGTGGACCTTTGCTTTTCTCTATGATTCAAGTGGTGGACCTTGGAACAAAACCCCCATGTAAAACCTATCATGGTCACTCCAAGTGGTGAGAAAGAATAACCTTTAAGATATAGCCTTATAGGTTGGACAAGTGGTGGACCTTAACAACCAAATATTCTTAATATAATGACATAGAGTGAAAAAGTGGTGAATCTTGAGACAAAACCACTCATGCTACTAGCGATAATAGCTTGGACAACTGGTGGACCTTGAACGTAAACCCCCCATGTTTCAATAGACTTAGCTTCGACAAATGGTGGAGCATCGTTCTCTCCATGTTTCAATGGAGCCTAGCTTGGACAAGTGGTGGACGTTTGTTTCTCTCTATGTTTCAATAGAGTTACCTTGGACAAGTGGTGGACCTTGGAACCAAACCCCCATGTAAAACCTATCATGGTCACTCCAAGTGGTGAGAAAGAATAACCTTAATGATATATCCTTATAAGTTGGACAAGTGGTGGACCTTAACACCCAGATATTCTTAATATAATGGCATAGAGTGAAAAGTGGTGAATCTTGAGACCAAACCACTCAGGCTACTACCAATAATAGCTTGGACAAGTGTTGGACCTTGAATGTAAACCCCTCATCTACGACATATCGTGGGTTTAATGTTTTTCGATGGAGCCTAGCATCTTGGAGACATGGTGCAGCTTGCTTCTCGTCATGTTTCAATGGAGCCTATCTTGGACAAATGGTGGAGCATCCTTCTCTCCATGTTTCAATGGAGCCTAGCTTGGACAAGTGGTGGACCTTTGCTTCTCTCTCTGTTTCAATAGAGTTAGCTTGGACAAGTGGTGGACCTTGGAACCAAATCCCCATGTAAAACCTATCATGGTCACTCCAAGTGGTAAGAGAGAATAACCTTTAAGATATAGACTTATAGGTTGGACAAGTGGTGGACCTTAACACCCACATATTCTTAATATAATGACATAGAGTGGAAAAGTGGTGAATCTTGAGACAAAACCACTCATGCTACTAGCGATAATAGCTTGGACAAGTGGTGGTACTTGAATGTAAACCCCCCATGTACAAAATATCGTGGGTTTAAGTATTTTGATGAAGCCTAGCATCTTGGAGACATGGTGCAGCTTGCTTCTCTCATGTTTCAATGGAGTCTATCTTGGACAAATAGGTGGAGCATCCTTCTCTCCATGTTTCAATGGACCCTAGCTTGGACAAGTGGTGGACCTTTGCTGATCTCTATGATTTAATAGAGTTAGCTTGGACAAGTGGTGGACCTTGGAACCAAACCCCCATGTAAAACCTATCATGGTCACTCCAAGTGGTGAGAAAGAATAACCTTTAAGATATAGCCTTATAGGTTGGACAAGTGGTGGACCTTAATACCCAAATATTCTTAATATAATGACATAGAGTGAAAAAGTGGTGAATCTTGAGATAAAACCACTCATGCTACTAGCGATAATAGCTTGGACAAGTGGTGGACCTTGAACGTAAACCCCCATGTTTCAATAGACTTAGCTTCGACAAATGGTGGAGCATCGTTCTCTCCATGTTTCAATGGAGCCTAGCTTGGACAAGTGGTGGACCTTTGTTTCTCTCTATGTTTCAATAGAGTTAGCTTGGACAAGTGGTGGAACTTGGAACCAAACCCCCATGTAAAACCTATCATGGTCACTCCAAGTGGGAAGAAAGAATAACCTTTAAGATGTAGCCTTATAGGTTGGACAAGTGGTGGACCTTAACACCCACATATTCTTAATAAAAGTGGTGAATCTTGAGACCAAACCACTCAGGCTACTAGCAATAATAGCTTGACAAGTGGTGGACCTTGAATGTAAACCCCTCATCTACGAAATATCATGGGTTTAATGTATTTCGATGGAGCCTAGCATCTTGGAGACATGGTGCAGCTTGCTTCTCGTCATGTTTCAATGGAGCCTATCTTGGACAAATGGTGGAGCATCCTTCTCTCCATGTTTCAATGGACCCTAGCTTGGACAAGTGGTGGACCTTTGTTTCTCTCTATGTTTCAATAGAGTTAGCTTGGACAAGTGGTGGACCTTGGAACCAAACCCCATGTAAAACCTATCATGGTCACTCCAAGTGTGAGAAAGAATAACCTTTAAGATATAGCCTTATAGGTTGGACAAGTGGTGGACCTTAACACCCACATATTCTTAATAAAAGTGGTGAATCTTGAGACCAAACCACTCAGGCTACTAGCAATAATAGCTTGGACAAGTGGTGGACCTTGAATGTAAACCCCTCATCTACGAAATATCGTGGGTTTAATGTATTTCGATGGAGCCTAGCATCTTGGAGACATGGTGCAGCTTGCTTCTCGTCATGTTTCAATGGAGCCTATCTTGAACAAATGGTGGACCATCCTTCTCTCCATGTTTCAATGGAGCCTAGCTTGGACAAGTGGTGGACCTTTGTTTCTCTCTATGTTTCAATAGAGTTAGCTTGGACAAGTGGTGGACCTTGGAACCAAACCCCCATGTAAAACCTATCATGGTCACTCCAAGTGGTAAGAAAGAATAACCTTTAAGATGTAGCCTTATAGGTTGGACAAGTGGTGGACCTTAACACCCACATATTCTTAATATAATGACATAGAGTGGAAAAGTGGTGAATCTTGAGAGCAAACCACTCAGGCTACTACCAATAATAGCTTGGACAAGTTTTGGACCTTGAATGTAAACCCCTCATCTACGACATATCATGGGTTTAATGTTTTTCGTTAGAGCCTAGCTTCTTGGAGACATGGTGCAGCTTGCTTCTCGTCATGTTTGAATGGAGCCTATCTTGGACAAATGGTGGAGCATCCTTCTCTCCATGTTTCAATGGAGCCTAGCTTGGACAAGTGGTGGACCTTTGATCCTCTCTCTGTTTCAATAGAGTTAGCTTGGACAAGTGGTGGACCTTTGATCCTCTCTCTGTTTCAATAGAGTTAGCTTGGACAAGTGGTGGAGCTTGGAACCAAACCCCCATATAAAACCTATCATGGTCACTCCAAGTGGTAAGTAAGAATAACCATTAAGATATAAACTAATAGGTTGGACAAGTGGTGGACCTTAACACCCAGATATTCTTAATATAATGGCATAGAGTGGAAAAGTGGTGAATCTTGAGACCAAACCACTCATGCTACTAGCGATAATAGCTTGGACAAGTGGTGGCCCTTGAATGTAAACCCCCCATGTACAAAATATCCTGGGTTTAAGGTATTTCGATGAAGCCTAGCATCTTGGAGACATGGTGCAGCTTGCTTCTCTTCATGTTTCAATGGAGCCTATCTTGGACAAATGGGGGAGCATCCTTCTCTCCATGTTTCAATGGACCCTAGCTTGGACAAGTGGTGGACCTTTGCTTCTCTCTATGTTTCAATAGAGTTAGCTTGGACAAGTGGTGGACCTTGGAACCAAACTCCCATGTAAAACCTATCATGGTCACTCCAAGTGGTGATAAAGAATAACCTTTAAGATATAGCCTTATAGGTTGGACAAGTGGTGGACCTTAACACCCAGATATTCTTAATATAATGACATAGAGTGGAAAAGTGGTGAATCTTGAGACCAAACCACTCATGCTACTAAGGATAATAGCTTGGACAAGTGGTGGACCTTGAATGTAAACCCCCATCTACGAAATATCGTGGGTTTAAGGTATTTCGATGGAGCCTAGCATCTTGGAGACATGGTGCAGCTTGCTTCTCTTCATGTTTCAATGGAGCCTATCTTGACAAATGGTGGAGCATCCTTCTCTCCATGTTTCAATGGAGCCTAGCTTGGACAAGTGGTGGACCTTTGCTTCTCTCTATGTTTCAATAGAGTTAGCTTGGACAAGTGGTGGACCTTGGAACCAAACCCCATGTAAAACCTATCATGGTCACTCCAAGTGGTGAGAAAGAATAACCTTTAAGATATAGCCTTATAGGTTGGACAAGTGGTGGACCTTAACACCCAGATATTCTTAATATAATGACATAGAGTGGAAAAGTGGTGAATCTTGAGACCAAACCACTCATGCTACTAGAATAATAGCTTGGACAAGTGGTGGACCTTGAATGTAAACCCCCATGTACGAAATATCATGGGTTTAAGGTATTTCAATGGAGCCTAGCATCTTGGAGACATGGTGCAGCTTGCTTCTCTTCATGTTTCAATGGAGCCTATCTTGGACAAATGGTGGAGCATCCTTCTCTCCATGTTTCAATGGACCCTAGCTTGGACAAGTGGTGGACCTTTGCTTCTCTCTATGTTTCAATAGAGTTAGCTTGGACAAGTGGTGGAACTTGGAACCAAAACCCCATGTAAAACCTATCATGGTCACTCCAAGTGGTGAGAAAGAATAACCCTTTAAGATATAGACTTATAGGTTGGACAAGTGGTGGACCTTAACACCCACATATTCTTAATATAATGACATAGAGTGGAAAAGTGGTGAATCTTGAGACAAACCACTCATGCTACTAGCGATAATAGCTTGGACAAGTATGGCCTTGAATGTAAACCCCCCATGTACAAAATATCGTGGGTTTAAGGTATTTCGATGGAGCCTAGCATCTTGGAGACATGGTGCAGCTTGCTTCTCTTCATTTTCAATGGAGCCTATCTTGGACAAATGGTGGAGCATCCTTCTCTCCATGTTTCAATGGACCCTAGCTTGGACAAGTGGTGGACCTTTGCTTCTCTCTATGTTTCAATAGAGTTAGCTTGGACAAGTGGTGGACCTTGGAACCAAACCCCCATGTAAAACCTATCATGGTCACTCCAAGTGGTGAGAAAGAATAACCTTTAAGATATAGCCTTATAGGTTGGACAAGTGGTGGACCTTAACACCCAAATATTCTTAATATAATGACATAGAGTGAAAAAGTGGTGAATCTTTGAGACAAAACCACTCATGCTACTAGCGTAATAGCTTGGACAAGTGGTGGACCTTGAACGTAAACCCCCATGTTTCAATAGAGTTAGCTTCGACAAATGGTGGAGCATCCTTCTCTCCATGTTTCAATGGAGCCTAGCTTGGACAAGTGGTGGACCTTTGTTTCTCTCTATGTTTCAATAGAGTTAGCTTGGACAAGTGGTGGACCTTGGAACCAAACCCCCATGTAAAACCTATCATGGTCACTCCAAGTGGTGAGAAAGAATAACCTTAAGATATAGCCTTATAGGTTGGACAAGTGGTGGACCTTAACACCCAGATATTCTTAATATAATGACATAGAGTGGAAAAGTGGTGAATCTTGAGACCAAACCACTCATGCTACTAGCATAATAGCTTGGACAAGTGGTGGACCTTGAATGTAAACCCCCATCTACGAAATATCGTGGGTTTAATGGTATTTCGAATGGAGCCTAGCATCTTGGAGACATGGTGCACCTTGCTTCTCTTCATGTTTCAATGGAGCCTATCTTGGACAAATGGTGGAGCATCCTTCTCTCCATGTTTCAATGGACCTAGCTTGGACAAGTGGTGGACCTTTGCTTCTCTCTATGTTTCAATAGAGTTAGCTTGGACAAGTGGTGGACCTTGTAAAACCTATCATGGTCACTCCAAGTGGTGAGAAAGAATACCTTTAAGATATAGCCTTATAGGTTGGACAAGTGGTGGACCTTAACACCCAGATATTCTTAATATAATGACATAGAGTGAAAAGTGGTGAATCTTGAGACAAAACCACTCATGCTACTAGCTGTAATAGCTTGGACAAGTGGTGGACCTTGAACGTAAACCCCCATGTTTCAATAGAGTTAGCTCGAGGAAATGATGGAGCATCCTTCTCTCCATGTTTCAATGGAGCCTAGCTTAGACAAGTGGTGGACCTTTGCTTCTCTCTATGTTTCAATAGAGTTAGCTTGGACAAGTGGTGGACCTTGAACCAAACCCCCATGTAAAACCTATCATGGTCACTCCAAGTGGTAGAAAGAATACCTTAAGATGTAGCCTTATAGGTTGTACAAGTGGTGGACCTTAAAACCCACATATTCTTAATATAATGACATAGAGTGGAAAAGTGGTGAATCTTGAGACCAAACCACTCAGGCTACTACCAATAATAGCTTGGACAAGTGTTGGACCTTGAATGTAAACCCCTCATCTATGACATATCATGGGTTTAATGTTTTTCGATGGACCTTAGCATCTTGGAGACATGGTGCAGCTTGCTTCTCTTCATGTTTCAATGGAGCCTATCTTGGACAAATGGTGGAGCATCCTTCTCTCCAGTTTCAATGGAGCCTAGCTTGGACAAGTGGTGGACCTTTTCTTTTCTCTCTGTTTCAATAGAGTTAGCTTGGACAAGTGGTGGAGCTTGGAACCAAACCCCCATATAAAACCTATCATGGTCACTCCAAGTGGTAAGAAAGAATAACCTTTAAGATATAGACTTATAGGTTGGACATGGTGTAGCTTAGCATCTTTGAGACATGGTGTAGCTTGCTTCTCTTCATGTTTCAATGGATCGTATCTTGGACAAATGGTGGAGCATCCTTCTCTCCATGTTTCAATGGACCCTAGCTTGGACAAGTAGTGGACCTTTGTTTCTCTCTATGTTTCAATAGAGTTAGCTTGGACAAGTGGTGGACCTTGGAACCAAACCCCCATGTAAAACCTATCATGTTCACTCCAAGTGGTGAGAAAGAATAACCTTAATGATATATCCTTATAGGTTGGACAAGTGGTGGACCTTAACACCCAGATATTCTTAATATAATGGCATAGAGTGAAAAAGTGGTGAATCTTGAGACCAAACCACTCATGCTACTAGCGTTAATAGGTTGGACAAGTGGTGGACCTTGAATGTAAACCCCCCATGTTTCAATAGAGTTAGCTTCGACAAATGATAGAGCATCCTTCTCTCCATGTTTCAATGGGTCTAGCTTGGACAAGTGGTGGACCTTTGTTTCTCTCTATGTTTCAATAGAGTTAGCTTGGACAAGTGGTGGACCTTGGAACCAAACCCCCATGTAAAACATATCATGGACATTTCAAGTGGTGAGAAATAATACCCTTTAAGATATACCCTTATAGGTTGGACAAGTGGTCGACCTTAACACACAGATCTTCTTAACGTAATGACATAGAGTGGAAAAGTGGTGAATCTTGAGACCAAACCACTCATGCTACTAGAGATAATAGGTTGGACAAGTGGTGGACCTTGAATGTAAACTCCCCATGTACAAAATATCGTGGGTGTAAGGTATTTCAATGGATCTTAGCATCTTGGAGACATGGTGCAGCTTGCTTCTCTTCATGTTTCAATGGAGCCTATCTTGGACAAATGGTGGAGCATCCTTCTCTCCATGTTTCAATGGACCCTAGCTTGGACAAGTGGTGGACCTTTGCTTCTCTCTATGTTTCAATAGAGTTATCTTGGACAAGTGGTGGACCTTGGAACCAAACCCCCATGTAAAACCTATCATGGTCATTCCAAGTGGTCAGAAAGAATACCCTTTAAGATATAGCCTTATAGGTTGGACAAGTGGTGGACCTTAACACCCAGATCTTCTTAATATAATGACATAGAGTGGAAAAGTGGTGAATCTTGAGACCAAACCACTCATGCTACTAGTGATAATAGGTTGGACAAGTGGTGGACCTTGAATGTAAACCCCCCATGTACGAAATATCATGGGTTTAAGATATTTCAATGGAGCCTAGCATTTTGGAGACATGGTGCAGCTTGCTTCTCTTCATGTTTCAATCGAACCTGGCTTGGACAAATGGTGGAGCATCCTTCTCTCCATGTTTCAATGGAGCCTAGCTTGGACAAGTGGTGGACCTTTGATTCTCTCTATGTTTCAATAGAGTTAGCTTGGACAAGTGGTGGACCTTGGAACCAGACCCCTATGTAAAACCTATCATGTGCATTCCAAGTGGTGGTAAATAATACCATTTTAGATATAGCCTTATAGGTTGGACAAGTGGTGGACCTTAACACCCAGATCTTCTTAATATAATGACATAGAGTGGAAAAGTGGTGAATCTTGAGACCAAACCACTCATGCTACTAGGGAGAATAGGTTGGACAAGTGGTGGACCTTGAATTTAAACCCCACATATACAAAATATCGTGGGTTTAAGGTATTTCAATGGAGCCTAGCATCTCAAAGACATGGTGCATATTGCTTCTCTTCATGTTTCAATGGAGCCTATTTTGGACAAATGGTGGAGCATCCTTCTCTCCATGTTTCAATGGACCCTAGATTGGACAAGTGGTGGACCTTTTCTTCTCTCTATGTTTCAATATAGTTAGCCTATATTAGACAATTAGTAGACCTCGAATCTCTCCATGTTGTCTAGAGCTGAGCTTGGACAAGTGGTGGACCTTACTTCTCCCTTCCCTTAGTTTACTAGCTTAAAAGATTACTATGTATACTTGCTTAGATCTAACTTGAACAAGTGGTGGACCTTGTATTCACACAAACTTAATTCATTACAAAAAAGTATATGCTAAAATAACATTTGGTTTTTTTTGTTTCAGGAAAGATGGCTCCAAAAAAACAGGTTGCAAGGGTTGCTGTCTCAGTTGACTATACTTGCAATGATGTTAGGAAATGGTATTTGGACATACATGGTATAGAGGGTGCACAATTTCATAAGGTGCATCTATTTATTGCCAAAAAGGAGAATGACAGCTTGTTTGAAGATGTTGGACAAGTTGTGGAAGCATCTGTCTCTGTAGTTGATAGTCATCCGGAGGTGGAATGCATTGACATTCTAGTTCCAATGAATCTAGAATTTCAACTATCTCCAGGAGCATATGCATTGGAGCGCATGTCTAGAAACAAAGAAGAGACAATGTTTTCTCGAGGATGGAAGTTTGCAGAATCAAATCCAAACATCACAGCAGATCAACTTCAAAGCTCCATCATTGCCACACTACAACGAAAAAAGGTGAAAGCTTCACGACCACCATCCACAAAGAAGCAAGCAAAAGTGCAAAAAGTAGCAAGCTAAGCGAACTAGTTCCATTTTGGATGTAGACAAGGCATCTTTGGCATCCTCATCAACAGAGGGTTCAATGTCAAAGATGAGAATTGTGGATCCAGATGTTTTAGAAGCTGAGGCCATGAAAGGACAAGAAAAAGATACAGGTGGAATGAATAAGTACATAAATTATTTTCCTTTCCAATATAGGGAATTTGATATCCCTATTCAAAATTGTTGGCTTGCTCCTGATCACTATAATGCACGTATTATGGATAAAAAACACGCTGAAAGTGTGTTATTTGGATTTTCACGGAGTACGACCAAGCCTGCAGCATGTGCATATTTGATGCCTGTTCGAAATGCAAAATCAAAGAAGGGGACTCCTTTGGCAGTAGAAGAGGTAGAGGAGCAAAAAATTAAAGATTATCATTATTGGATTCTTGATGGGCAGCATTCAATCTATGCTGCAAAAGTTTTGCTTCACAATGAACAAAACAACAAAGAGATATTTGAAAGACTGATTAGCGTGTATAAATTTAGAAAGGCTCGCATTGTTGTGAATGCTCCTCCATTTGTTGCAACTGCTATATCTGCCATTGCAAATGAGGAGGCTCAGGCATTGTATGTCAAGCAACCTTACAGCCAAATATTGAGACATTTACGGAGTCAATGGATCTTCTCAGGACGACCACCAAAGGCAGCAAGTGGAATTGCAGAGGGACATGCATCTCGTGCCGGATGGGATGTAAGTTATTTTCTTTGTCTTTTTGATAGTGTTTAATTAACAAATCTTGCTCAATAGTTTAATTATTTCTCTATTTCTTTTTAGGCTTTTCTTCGATTGGCAAGAATGAGTGCAGCAGCAAGTTGGATTGCTAAACAGGCACACATGGTCACGTACTCTGATTTAGTTTATGATTGCTGGATAGAAATCATTGAAAATCTAGAAGAGGAGAATAAGAAACCCCCAACAACTGTATTTAGATACCTTTGTGGCCTTGAGGAATCAGAGGTAAAGACTATTCAAGAAGAGATTAGAGATGAGAAGATTTTACTGTCAAAGAGTGCAAAGGATGGTGATGCAACTGACATGTATGATCGAATCAAGCAGTTGAAGCAAGACAAATTGATTCAAGATGCACTTCTTGAAGGCTTCAACAATTTGAATGAGTCTTCACCATGTAAAGACTGGGAGGAGGTGGTCAAAATGTATAACATCAATGATGTTGTTTATAAAACAATTTTAATGCTATGCGAGGAATGGATCAAATCTAGTTTGACGCGTGGAACAAAGAAAATGGCTTTTCCAGATGGAGCAATAAAATACATGCAATGGGCAATTCACCTTCAAAAGGAGAAAACTGAGCCTAGAGATTTGCCATGGTCAATCTATGTGGTGAGCCTACAAATGGAAGGCAATCTCTACTTGATGCGCCACTTCAATAATAAAGTGCCTATTGGCTTATGTGTTTTAGATATGACAAAAAACGTTGGAGGCAATTTGAAGTGGAGTGAGGAGACATTTAACAATGCTTTGGATGGGATCTTGGCTATTGCTGGAGGGTCAACAGATCCTGGATTTGTCTTTCTTGCATTTGTGGATTTCACTAACTTCACAAAATTGCAATGTGCCTTTCACGCCATGGGAGATAATCTGAGCTACCATTGTTGTGGTGCATTGCATCACTTTCCATCAGCTCCTTGCAAAGGAGCAATTCAATTCCTAACAGTTATTGCCTTCTTGGGACAAGGCAATGCATTTGAAGACCTGAGAAGAAGATCAGAGGAACATCCCATGCCAATTGATTGTTCTCTTCTTCAAGTAGCAGATAACGATATGTCAGATTTGCAATATTTGGAGGCCAAAAAAAGAGCTTTGGTCAAGCACTACATTCGTACATATTGTTTTGAAGACCGCAAGCTTGTTGATGTTTTTGGTGATGGCTCCTTGGTTGCACAAGAAGGAATACAACAGAAAAAAGAAGTTATATGCTTAATTGATAGTGTGGAGGAGGCAAAAAACGTGGAGACCATGCTGCTAGACTTTGCTAAGTCTCATGAAGATATAGAAAAATGGGCTGGACTTCAACAATCCACTTCGCAATCAGATGACATTGTGCCTGTTACAGAGGAGTGCTCTCCACAAAGAGAAGAAGAACAACAACAACAACATCCTCTGTCAATGGAGGACTTTTTGGAAATGGAGACACGTATGTTTTGAGTTTCTTGTGCATGTTAGTGTTTCTTGTTACTGATTTGATACTCTTAATGTTAGATTTTGCTTTATATAGTATTGATTGAGTTTGTATTTTTTATCTCAAGCATTCAAGGTTTGAATGTAAATAATAAATTACTTGAGTTTTTGAATGGTGGATCTTTAGACTAAAACTATAACATTTAATACTCACAAAGACTTAATTACTTAAGAGCTTGAACTCAATAAGTTTTGGACCTTTTATCAATACCCCCTTGATATGATACATTAGATCGTAGCATGGTTAAATGGTGATGCTTCATAAATTGAACCTAGCTTAGACAGGTGTTGGAGCCTAAATTTAAACTAACCTTGCTAGAAGGGAGCTTATGTTTGGACTTTGAGAACTAGCATAAGTAATCAATTAGAGCATAGATTAGACATGTGGTGGTGGCCTTAGAGACCAAAATCTTAATGAGCTTGGAAAGGTATTTAAGTACTGCAATTTACTTAGTTTTAGTACTCACTAAAGGCATAGCTTGACAAAAGGTGGACCTTACATGGATCCTAATTTCAAGAGGTGTGGTAGACCTTCAAACCAAGATCATATAGCTTGGACATGTGGTGGACCTTGCATGGAGACTAGTTTAGACAAGTGTGGTACACCTTGTAACCAACACCCATTTGTTATATTAGCTTGGACAAGTGGTGGACCTTGCTTTTATGTTTCAATGGAGCATATTTTGGACAGGTGGTAGACCTTGTTTCTCTCCATGCTTCAATGGAGAGAAACATTAGCTTGGACAAGTGGTGGACCTTGCTTTTATGTTTTAAAGGAGCATATTTCGGACAAGTGGTAGACATTGTTTCTCTCCATGGTTCAATGGAACCCACCTTAGACAAGTGAAGTACCTTGAAACCAAACCCCCATAATACAACCTACTAAATAGGTTGGAAAATTGGTGGTATATGAAACCATCCATGATAGAGCATAGTATAGGTGAAAACGTAGTGGTCCTTATATCAATTACCCATGCATAGCTTGGACAAGTGGTGGACCTTGATTCTCTCTATGTTTCAATGGATCCTATCTTGGACTATAGATATATCTTACTTATTTCCATGCTTCAATGGATTGTAGCTTGGATAAGGAGTGGACCTTCAAACAAAACTCCACAGCATAGCATATATTAACAATTCATGGGTTTTATAGAGATTTTCTTGCCTATTTTGGAGAGTTGGTACACCTTTATTCTCCATTCTTCAATGGATCTGAGGTTGGACAAGCGGAGCTGGAGAAGTGGTCAACCTTAAAATGAAACCTCCCATGCTACAACCCATCATAGATCGTATATGTAGTGGACCTTGAAACTCTTTTATGTCCCTAGCTTAGAGAAGCATTGCACTCTTTATTATCTCCATACATGAAGGCAAGGTTGGACAAGTGGTGGACCTTCAAACCAGAATCTCTATGCAATAATAGGCAAGTGGTGGAGCTTGTTTTCTCCATGTTCCAATGGAGCCTAGCTTAGACAAACAATGGAGCTTGCTTCTCTCCATGTTTCAATGGATCCTAGCTTAGAAAAGTGGTGGAGCTTTGATTCTCTCCATGTTCCAATGGACCATAGCTTAGACAAGTGGTAGACCGAAAAAACCCCTCGTATACAACATATTATGGGGTTTTCATGTTTCAATGGCACCTAGCTTGGAAAATGGTAGAGCTTGCTTCTCTTTATGTTTCAATGGATCCAATCTTAGCCAAGTGGTGGACCTTGAAACAAGAATCCCCCCCCCCCCCATGTACAACGTATTATGGGTTTTGAAAGCACTGGGAGAAAATAATAGCTTTGATAAGTGGTGGACCTTGCTTCTCTCCATGCTTCAATGGAGCCGAGGTTGGACACATGTTGGAGAGAAGATGGTTGCCCATGAAATAAGACCATGCATGCTATAATCAATCATATGTTGTACACATGGTGGACCTTGCAATTGTTTTATATGCCTAACTTGGACAAGTGGAGGACCCTTGATTACCTATCAACAACAAGCCAAGTTTGGACAAGTGTAGTACCACCAAACCAGAATCTCTATGCTACAATAGAGTATAGGTAGGACACGCAGTGAACCTTGATATCAAACCATCCATGATACTAGAGATGATAGGTTTCACATGTGGTGGAACCTTGTATCAATGTTCTATGTGTAGTTTTTGACTAGTGATAGACCTTGAAACTAATCCCTCTAGGCTACAAGAAAAAAGAGATGGATGAGGAGGCTAGACTACTTTTGTTGCATCAATGCATCCCATGTTACCACATATACTATAGGGTTCTTGGATAAGTGTTGGATCTTGTGTCAATGCTCCATGTCTAGCTTGGACAAGTGGTGGACCTTGGTTCTCTCTATGCTTCAAATGGGCAATAGATTGGAGACACAGTGGCCTTTTTTTTCCAATGATTTTATTTTTTGGAAACCTTGGAGGCACCATGTAAGAGGCACTCTAAGTCTTCCATACAATGACCTATTGGACTATAAAATAATGATATCTTTCTTTGATATTGTCATTATTTTATGCATAATATTTTCTTCTTTTTGCAGACACAAAGGAGTTAAGTGATATAAAAACTAGATGTATTTCACACTATGATTGGCATGAAGATCCTTTTGGGACACCAACTTTTCCTATTCCCAAAGATGTAATTTTCCATATTAACGGTGTGGATTTTGAAGTGCGACTTTCATGTATTGAAGGAGCTGGTTATGGGCTATTTGTGCATACTACCCTGGAAAGTGGTTTGACTATTCTAAACTATGGAGGGCATAAGTATAGATTTCAAGACTGGAAAAAGATATGCAAAATTTTTCCAAGAGCTTATAAATATTCTCTTCTAGAGGATCCAAACATAGAAGAAGAGGAAGATCAATCATACATTATTGGTTGTGTAGAAGAAGGAAACGTGTCGGGCTATATAAATAGTTCTCACAGTACAAATGTCTGTCCCAACGTACGCTATACATTTGATCCAAATTTTCCACCTTGGCATAAATGCACCTCTTCACACATCAAGTCAGAAGAATATGGCCATGTATGCATTGAGACTATTTGTCAAGTTGAAGCAGGAGAAGAGTTGTTTGCTGACTATAACTTTACTTGACATTGTAAAGTATTGTACATGGATGGAAATCTCAAGTACATGCATCATTTTCATTTTTCATGGATGAAATCTCAAGTGAATATAACATTTGATTATTGTTTAGTTTATGCTCAACGAGAATCTAAAGTGCTCTTATGCTTTGTGTGTTGTCTAACTTATTTGACTACCTTGGCCATAGAATCTTGATTCTACTCTAGATTTGTGATAAATCTTACCAAAATTTAATCAATGTCTAGGTTGGACAAGTGGTGGGGCTTCAAACATTACTGTCTTAAACAAGTGGAGTTATCTTACTTGAATAAGTGGTGGCCTTTGAATCCAAATCTAAGCCAAATCTCTAATTGTTTGCTTGTAGTCTAGGTTGGACATTTGGTGGACCTTGTATCCATGTTTCCTCAACAAGGGTGGCTTTTAGTTTTCACTTTAAGTACTCATCTTTAATAAAGTGTAGGATGGAAAATGTTGAGTTAGTAGATTGTATTTTAGACAAGTGGTGTTTGGTGTACGAATGCTGAAAATGGTTGCAAGGATTCTAACAACGACTTTACCTTAAATAAATTTCTTACTAGGAGTTCTACATATAAATATGGTGAATAAAATTCTAGTGGTTTTGAGATACCATTTGTGTGTGTGTTTTCTTAGATTCACAAACTGGGATGGATAATGCTCCTATGGTTCAGTCAACAACTATAGAATCCATAGATTCTATGGTTTCTAAAGTGCCCAAGATGGATGATATTTCTATACTAGAGTCTAGTGTTGTGCAACTTGAGCAAGCTTCCAATAATGAGAACCAAGAAATCGATGCTTCAAAAATGCAACATACATCAAAAGAGACTGAAAAGTCCACTCACGAGCTATTGCCAATTGGTACTACGTCATGTAGCGTAGATGTTGAGAAATCCATGCTTACAATTATATTGGATTTAAATGGTCTATTGTTGAAACGTTCCCCTCAACCATCCTCACACCACAACTCAGTGCAAATGGATTCAAAAAGATATATTATACTCAGGCCAGGTTGCATCCAATTCTTGAAGACTATTTTACAGAGGTTTAATGTTGCAATTTGGTCGACAGCTACTAGGAATAATGTGTATCAAATCCTTGCAGCACTAAACAACTTAGCTGAGGATACATTGCCTTTCTTTGCAATTTGGTCGCAAGATGTTTGCTACACCGCTCAAACTCAAAAATTGTTTAGACCCGACAATCCAAACGTTGAGGCAATGTTCAAGCCTCTAGCCAAAATTGCCATGGGTTTTGAATGTGATCCACAAAGAACAGTGCTTATTGATGACTCTCCTTACAAGGGATGTATTTCACCAGCAAACAATTGCATTTTTCCACCACAATTTGATGCTGAGAAGATGGTTGACAATATGCTCTTGGAGGAGCTACTTCCATACTTGATTCAGCTTGATGAGAGAAGGGATGTGCGTGATTTAATTGCTTCTAATCGTTATGGACAACCTATAGTGACAAATGATAGTGAATACAAACAAATCATGGAGTATTGGAAGCAAAAAAATGATGTTTGGTCAGCTAAGGTGTTCTTTACAAGAAGAATACCACCTACAAAAGGTGACAAGGATGAAACTATCATTGAAAATGCAAGTGACACAAGCCACCGCAATGAAATGAGAAGAGCCCAAATACAAGAGATCTTAGCAAAGGAGCGTACACCCATTGAAAGCATGAAGGCGTCACAATTGACCACTTTAGCTAGGCAATTGGGTTGTAACACAAAAGGAGTTTTGAAGGCAACCACAACAAAGGCTTATATAAATAAGGTGAAAGCTGAGAACAATCTTCTAAGGCTGGATAGAAAGCAACCCTAAGGTACTAGTGACATGTCATATATTCTTGATACACATACTTGAACACTCATGTGCATGGTATCTAACAAATCTTTCTTTTTATTCCTTCCTGCAGGATCTTACAAAGGATACTACTAGATGGAGCTCAATCAATAGAGATTTTGATATGTTTGCTCAAAATAATGAAGCAGTCACCTACATTTTTTGTTTATCAATTTCTTGAGAGACTTTCTTTTAGTTTGTAATCATCAAATGAAATGAAAAGTATCCTTCTTATAAGATTGCTGATCTTTTTCTCGTTCAAAACTTTCAATTGTGATTTATAGTTTTGTTAGCATGAGATTGTGCTTTTTTAGTTTGAAAAAAACTGTCAAAGATCCAAGTCTTTTTGGCTTTACTTAAGTTATTAATTGTGAAAGATCCAAGTCTTTTTGCTTTACTTAAGTTATTGATTGTCTATGTAATAGTCCTTAAAACAATATCGGATGGATTTCTTGCTCCCATGTCTCACATTGGTCTTTAGGTAAGACAAGTGGTGACCTTGAAAGTATGGTCTCATATCTCGATCAAGTGAAGAGACATGAAGCTTAAATATCACTACTATGTATCTAGTGTTAAACTCCATCAAGACAAAGATACTAGAGTGCCAAATTGCAGTCTAGTTTAAGTGAAAATCCATTTGAGCTAAGGTAAAACTTATAGTGCCTCATTTTTCTAGGATTCTACCCCATCAAGGAAGTTAGAATCTAGCACAAACCAATTAAGACTCTTTTGGAGCCTAGATAGGACAATTCGTGGAACTTAAGAGACTTATTATTGAGTTAGAGTCTAGTTTAGATAAGCAAAAGATCTTCAAACCAGCACTTGACTTTCTTACTATTCAATATTCAAAGTCCCTTGGGCTAACAAATTACATACCTACTTGTAACCTAACTAATGAGTAATTATATAGATCTAAGCAAGTATATATAATGAGTCTTCAAACTAATAAACCAAGGGAAGAGAGTAGCAAGGTCCACTACTTGTCCAAGCTCAGCTCTAGACAACATAGAAAGATGCTAGTTCTACTAATTGTCTAATTATAGGCATGGAGAAATGATAGAAGGTTGAACACTTGTCCAACCTATCATCTCTAGTAAGATGGGAGGTTTGGCCTTAAGATTCACCATGTAACCAACCTATACATCATTGTATTATGAAGAGTAGAAAAGCAAAGCTCCACCACTTGTCCAAGCTAGTTCTAAAATCCACATGGAGATAAGCAAGCTCCACCATTTGTCAAATCTCTCTTCCATTAAAACATGAAAAAACTCAGCTATGTTGTACAGGGGGACTTTTTTCCAAGGTCCACCACTTGTCCAAGCTAGGATCCATTAAAACATGGAAATAAACAAAGCTCCACCACTCGTCCAACCTTTATAGTTGCAAAGTGTATGGGTTGTCTAAACTAAGTATGGGAAAATAATTGAAGGTCCACCACTTGAAACATGGAGCGAAGCAAGCTCCACCATGTCTCCAATATGCTAGACTCCATTGAAACACCCTAAACCCATGATATTTTGTACATAGGGGATGTACATTCAAGATCCACCACTTGTCCAACCTAGTATCCCTAGTAGCTTGATATCTTTGGTCTCAAGATTCACCACTTGTCCACTCTATGTCATTGTATTAAAAAGGATTGGGTGTTAAGGTCCACCACTTGTCCAACCTATAAGGTTATATTTTAAATGGTTTTTTTTCTCACAACTTGAACTACCCATGATATGTTTTACATGGGAGTTTTGTTTCAATGTCCACCACTTGTCCAAGCTAACTCTATTGAAACATAGAGAGAACCAAAGACCACTTGTCCAAGCTAAGCTATATTGAAACATGGAGAGAAGGATGCTCCACCATTTCTCCAAGATAGGCTTCATTGAAACATGGAGAGAAGAAAGCTCCACCATGTCTCCAAGCTAGGATCCATTTAAATGCCCTAAACCCATTTTATTTTGTACATGGGGGGTTTTATTTCAAGGCCCACCACTTGTCTAACCTATTATCCCTAGTAGCACGAGTGGTTTGGTCTCAAGATACACCACTTGTACACTCTATGTCATTATATTGGGAAGAACTATGTATTAAGGTCCACCACTTGTCCAACCTATAAGGTTATATCTTAAATGGTATCCTTTCTCACCACTTGAAATTCCCATGATATGTTTTACATGGGGGTTTCATTCCAAGGTCCACCACTTGTCCAAGCTAACTCTATTCAAACATAGAGAGAAGCAAAGGTTCACCACTTGTCAAAGCTAGGCTCCATTGAAGCATGGAGAGAAGTAACCTCCATCATTTTTCCAAGATAGGTGCCATTCAAACATGGAAAGAATCAAGATCTACCATGTCTCCAAGATTCTAGGCTCCATTGAAACACCCTAAAACCATGATATTTTGTACATGGGGTGTTTACATTCAAGGTCTACCACTTCTCTAACGTATTATACCTAGTAGCATGAGTGGTTTGGTCTTAAGATTCACCACTTATCCACTCTATGTCATTATATTAAGAATAACTGGGTGTTAAGGTCCACCACTTGTCCAACCTATAAGGGTATATCTTAAATGGTATCCTTCACCACTTGTCAAGGTCCATCACCACTTTTCCAACCTGTAAGGTTATATCTTGAATGATATTTTTCCTTATCACTTGTAATGTCCATGCTATGTTTTACAAAGGGGTTTTGTTCCAAGACCCACCACTTGTCCAAGCTAACTCTATTGAAACATAGAGAGAAGCAAAGGTCCACCACTTGTCCAAGGTAGGCTCCATTGAAACATGGAGAGAAGGATGATCCACCATTTCTCCAAGATAGGTTCCATTGAACAATTGAGAGAAGCAATCTCCACCATGTCTCCAAGCTAGGCTCCATTGAAATACCCTAAACCCATAATTTTGTACATGAGGGGTTTACATTCAAGGTCCACCACTTGTCCAACCTATTATCCCTAGTAGCACGAGTGGTTTGGTCTCAAGATTCACCACTTGTACACTCTATGTCATTATATTAAGAAGAACTATGTGTTAAGGTCCACCACTTGTCCAACCTATAAGGTTATATTTTAAATGGTATCCTTTCTCACACTTGAAATGCCCATGATATGTTTTACATGGGGGTTTCATTCCAAGGTCCACCACTTGTCCAAGCTAACTCTATTAAAACATATAGAGAAAGAAAGGTCCACCACTTGTCCAAGCTAGGCTCATTGAAACATGGAGAGAAGGAACCTCCACTGTTTCTCCTAGATAGGCTCCATTGAAACATGGAGAGAAATAAGCTCCACCATGTCTCCAAGTTGCTAGGCTCCATTGAAATACCCAATACCCATAATATTTTGTACATGGGGGGTTTACATTCAAGGTTCACCACTTGTCCAACCTATTATCCCTAGTAGGTTTGGTCTCATGATTCACCACTTGTCCACTCTATGTCATTATATTAAGAGGAATTGGGTGTTAAGGTCCACCACTTGTCCAACCTATAATGTTATAGCTTGAATGGTATTTTTTCTCACCACTTGTAATGCCCATGACATGATTTACATGGGGGTTTTGTTCCAAGGTCCACCACTTGTCCAAGCTAAATCTATTGAAACATAGAGAGAAACAAAGGTCCACCACTTTTCCAAGCTAGGCTGCATTGAAACATGGACCTTAATACCAAATTATTTCTAGTAGCATGAGTGATATTTTGTACATGGGGGGTTTACATTCAAGGTCCACCACTTGTCGAACCTATTTCCCTAGTAGGTTTGGTCCCAAGTTCACCACTTATCCACTCTATGTCATTATATTAAGAATAATTGGGTGTTAAGGTCCACCACTTGTCCAACCTATAAGGTTATATATTAAATGGTATTTTTTCTCACCACTTGTAATGCCCATGATATGTTTTACATGGGGGTTTTGTTCCAAGTCCACCACTTTTCCAAGATAACTCTATTCAAACATAGAGAGAAATAAAGGTCCACCACTTGTCCAAGCTAGGCTCCATTGAAACATGGAGAGAATGATGCTCCACCATTTATCCAAGATAGGCTGCATTGAAACATGGAGAGAAGCAAGCTTTACCATGTTTCCAAGCTAGGCTCCATTGAAACACTCTAGGGGGTTTTATTTCAAGGCCCACCACTTGTTTAACCTATTATCCCTAGTAGCATGAGTGGTTTGGTTTAAGATTCACCACTTGTACACTCTATGTCATTATATTGTGTTAAGGTCCACCACTTGTCCAACCTATAAGGTTATATCTTAAATGGTATCCTTTCTCGCCACTTGAAATGCCCATGATATGTTTTACATGGGAGTTTCATTCCAAGATCCACCACTTGTCCAAGCTAACCATATTTAAACATAGAGAGAAACAAAGGTCCACGACTTGTCCAAGATAGGCTCCATTGAAACATGGAGAGAAGGAACCTCCACCATTTCTCCTAGATAGGCTCCATTAAAACATGGACATAAGTAAGTTCCACCATGTCTCCTATATGCTAGGCTCCATTGAAATATGCAAAACCCATGATATTTTGTACATGGGCGATTTACATTCAAGGTCAACCATTTGTCCACCCTATTATCCCTAGTAGGTTTGGTCTCACAATTCACCACTTTTCCACTCTATGTCATTATAATAAGAGGAATTGGGTGCTAAGGTCCACCACTTGTCCAGCCTATTATACCTTGAATGGTATTTTTTCTCACCACTTGTAATGCCCATGACATGCTTTACATGGGGGTTTTGTTCCAAGGTTCACCACTTGTCCAAGCTAATTCTATTGAAACATAGAGAGAAACAAAGATCCACCACTTTTCCAAGCTAGGCTCCATTGAAACATGGACCTTAATACCAAATTATTCCTAGTAGCATGAGTGATATTTTGTACATGGGGGGTTTGCATTCAAGGTCCACCACTTGTCCAACCTACTTTTCCTAGTAGGTTTGGTCGCAAGATTCACCACTTGTCCACTCTATGTCATTATATTAATAATAATTGGGTGTTAAGGTCCACCACTTGTCCAACCTATAAGGTTATATATTGAATGGTATTTTTTCTCACCACTTGTAATGTCCATGATATGTTTTACATGGGGATTTTGTTCCAAGGTCCACCACTTGTCCAAGCTAAATCTGTTCAAACATAGAGAGAAACAAACGTCCACCACTTGTCCAAGCTAGGCTCCATTGAAACATGGAGAGAATGATGCTCCACCATTTATCCAAGATAGACTCCATTGAAACATGGAGAGAAGTAAGCTCCACCATGTCTCGAAGATGCTAGAGTCGATTGAAATACCCAAAACCCCTGATACTTTGTACATGGGGGGTTTACATTCAAGGTCCACCACTTGTCCAACCTATTATCCCTAGTAGCATGAGTGGTTTGGTCTCAGGATTCACCACTTGTCCACTCTATATCATTATATTAAGAAAAATTGGGTTTCTATATCTAAATGGATCTTTGCTTGGATAAGTGGTAGACCTTGAGACCTAAATACCCATTCTACACTAGAGCATTGGTAAAGCCTTATGCACTTCAAGCATACCTTTAACAACAAGTAGTAGTTATTAGTTGACTTAAGTCTAGTTGACCTCCATGGTATTGAGACTAAGAGAGAGTGTAACATAAAAAAGAGTCAGGATTTTAATTTGACTTTCTTTCTATTAATGAGTAGATCATAGATGGATTTTGGTATCTAATAAAACCTTAGGGTAGACAATGTAAAACTCATGTCTATTGTTGTGTTTGCATTAAGTGTTCTTGTTCTTTAATTTCAGAACCATTACAGAAAAATGGATTGGCTATATGCTGGCATAAATTGAAGAAAACTATTGAATTACCCATCCAACCTCCTCCAAGACCTTGTCCAAGGAATGAATCACCTCCTTATCACCTACCACTTTCTTTCAAGGACATCAAAAGAGTGCTTATCTTGGATCTAGAGGGGTTACTTCTCAAGACAATTGAAATGAAACATGGAGATTCTATGCCATCTTGGGCTCAACACATGCGACTTGTGGAGGACAAAGATGAAGTTTATCATGTGGTGCGACCAGACGCACAAAGTTTTTTGGATTTTTGTGCTGAATACTTTGACCTATGGATATGGAGTTGCTATAACTTAACAAGGGTGCAACGCATCACACAAAAGTGTTTTCCTAAGCAGTATACCAAGTTCAAGGTGTTTATGAGTAACAAAAATTGCCAAAATCCAAATATCATGTTAGGATTTACAAGGGTTTATCACAAAAATCTGAGTGATATTTGGAAGATATTTGAGGATTTGGATGCAAACAATACCTTAATTTTTTATGACACTCCATATAGGGTGATGTGGAACATGCCAGGGACATATCTTATATTTCCAAAGATGTGGAGGCAAACTTCCGAGCAACTTCAAAACTTCTTGCAGAGAACCATAATTCCATGGTTGGTAGGATGGTTGTATGCAAGAGATAAGAGAGTCTATACATACAACACAATTGTAAATCAGTATAGTGATTCTGAGACAAATTATGTCCTTGGTGTGTACTTATCAACACGAAAGAATTGAATAAATATGGCCATAAGATGCTTTTTTTATTCTAGTGTGTATCTTTCAACATTTGTATAATTTGATATAGTCTTTTTTATAAAAAAACAAAGGTGTGTCAATTTTATGAACACTTGAATGGAGTGCACCCTACTCTAAGGGGACTTCAATGTACTATTGGAGTGCATCCTATTGTAAGGGGACTCTGATGTATTGCTAGAGTGCACCCAAATTTTTGGAGACTCATTTTTTATTTGATTGGGGCCTATGTTGGGTCATATAGTAAAAGAAATTCATTTTTTGTCAATTCATATAGAGGTTGCATTTATTTGTAACTATGAGAGAATTGATGTTTGATGTCAAAATAAAACTTGTAAGTATGGATCAGAGAATTCATGGACTTTAAATATGTGAGAGGGATCTTTTTCTTGGGCACAAATGTTTTCTTCAAGAATTTTGTCATTACATACTTTACGTGAAAGAGTTTTAGAACCTAAAAGACTTTGAAAACAAAACTATGGAATCTAAGTGCATGTATTCTTGAATGGCTTGAAAGTTGATGTATACATGCATGTCGCCTTGATGAAGATTTAGATCTGACAAGATGCAAAGCTAGAATTCTTGGACGTTGCCTTTGTCAATTTGGTAATAACATATTTAACTTTCTTTTATTATGGGTGGAAAATATATTATTATGTGCATTTGGAACCTAATTGCTTGACCTTCAAACCAAGATTCCTATGTTATTTTTTCATATACTTTTTTGTAATGAATTAAGATTGTGGATACAAGGTCCACCACTTGTTCAAGCTAGATCTATGAAAGTATATATACTGAGTCTTCAAACTAGTAAACCAAGGGAAGAGAGAAGCAGGGTCCATCACTTGTCCAAGCTTATCTCTAGACAACATAGAGAGATGTTAGATCTACTAATTGTCCAATATAGTCATGGAGAAATGATAGAAGGTTGATCCACTTGTCCAACCTATCATCTCTAGTAAAATGGGAGGTTTGGCCTTAAGATTCACCATGTAACCAACGTATACTTCATTGTATTATGAAGAGTAGAAAAGCAAAGCTCCACCACTTGTCTAAGGTAGTTCCAAAATCAACATGGAGAGAAGCAAGATTCACCATTTGTCCAAGATAGGTTCCATTAAAACATGGAAAACCTCATATATGTTGTACATGGAAGCTTTTTTCCAATGTCCACCACTTGTCCAAGCTAGGATCCATTAAAACATGGATAGAAACAAGGCTCCACAACTCGTCCAACCTTTATAGCTGCAAAGTGTACCGGTAGTCTAAACTAGGCATGGGAAAATAATAGAAGGTCCACCACTTATCCAATATATTATCTCTAATAGCATGGGAGGTTTGGTCTCAAGATTTAGGAATTGGCTAACCTGTATTTCATTGTATTATGATGAATTTGGTTTTAAAGTCAACTACTTATTCAAGCTATAAGTTTATATTTTGAATGGTATTCCTTCCCATCACTTAGAAAACCAATGATATGTTGTACATGGGGGGGTTTGTTACAAGGTCCACCACTTGTCCAAGCTAGTTTCATTGAAACATGGATGAAGACAAGCTCCACCATTTGTTAAATCTAGACTCCATTGAAATCTAGAAAATCCATTCTATGTTGTACATGGGGTTTTTGTTTTAAGGTCCAACACTTGTCCAAGCTAAGATCCATTGAAACATGGAGTAGAGAAACACTCCACCACTTGTCTAAGCTAGGAAACATTGATAGTAGTTGGCTTAGTTTGAAGATCCACCACGTGTCTAAGCTAACTCTATTGAAACATAGAGAGAAGCAAAGGTCCACCAACTGTTCAAGCTAGGCTCCATCGAAACATGGACAGAAGCAAGCTCCACCATTTATCCAAGATAGGCTCCATTGAAACATGGAGAGAATCAAAGGTCCACCATTTCTCCAAGCCAAGCTCCATTTGTCCAACCTATAAGGTTATATCTTAAATGGTAATCTTTCTAATCACTTGGAATACCCATGATATGTTTTACATGGGGGTTTTGTTCCAAGATCACCACTTGTCCAAGCTAACTCTATTGAAACATAGAGAGAAGCAAAGGTCCACCACTTGTCCAAGCTAGTCTCCATTGAAACAAGGAGAGAAGCAAGCTCCATCATTTCTCCAAGATAGGCTAGCATGGATAAGTGCACCTTGAAACCAACCTTCCTATGAAGCAATAGATCATATGCTACATATTTTATGTATGCCCCATGCCTCAAATTAAGAAGTTATAGATTAGAAGTGGACCTTGCTTGAATGTCACATGCAATAAATTAAGGAAAAATAGCCAAGTGGATTGTATTCCTCAATGGATCCTTGCTTTCACAAGTTGTGAACCTTGAGTCACTTTTACATTAACTTGGACAAGTGGTGGACCTAGAAACCAAGATCTCCATGTTGAGATAAGTTGTAGGTAGGACAGTAGGACATAGACAACGATAATGGATGCAATATACTCGTCTCCTAATAATCCAATTGATTGAAACCATGGTACTTTAGTTGTTTTCATTGTGTATTGTATGTGCATAAAGTGGAATGAGACCTTAAGAAAACTCAATTTTTTGACAAAATCTCTATATTTTGTACATGATATATTGAAAGTTGTCCAACTTGGGAATTGGGATTTTCCCACTTTACCTAATATGGTCTTTATAGGCGATTAAAAAAAAACTTATTTTTGGAAAATAATATTCTCATCCAATCAAATTGGCTGAAGTGGTAGGCTCTCAGTGCTAGGGACATCATCAGAGAGTATATAACAAGGAAATTTCAAAGGAGAGAGTGCACGTTGTATAAATCAAGGCAAAAAAGTGCAGTGCACAAATGAAGAGAAAAAGAAGGGGAGGAGCGAAGAATGGAGGCACAATGTGCAATGCACAAAGGATACATACTTTAAAGCAAATTCACAAAGCTCCATGCACATGACCCATGAGCCTTGAAATTTTAGGTTTTTTTGTGACATGTTGAAAGTGCAATTTGTTTATGTGGACATAGGGCATTGGAGCTGACTTGTTGGTAAGAGAAACCTCTAAGGAGATAACTCAATATGACAGACAAGGTACTCTTTATATTTCTTTATGTGTAATATTGTTATGCAAACAATGAAGTGTGTGCTCTTTGTATTGTTTTATGTGTACTATTGTTATGCAATCAATGAAGTGTGTACTGCAAAATTCTTTTAGCAAGAGGAGGATGGGATTTGAAGTGTAAATTTGTATAAGGCCTTCTTTGTGATGGCAAAGCTAAACCATGCCCCATTACCCCCTTCACCCCTAATCAACCCAGCTCCCTCTTCTCTCATCATCCTCCATTGTGGTTGCCAATGTGCCCTATATGCAATACATGAATGGAGAGATAGATCCACTTATCCTTCAAGTTTATCCTTATGCTTCACTAGGACCTGATCCTAAAAAATTAGTAGAAGTTTAAAGATGATAGTATGTTGAATCCACCATAAACAATAAAGATACATGCACAGCCTCCTGTTGGACCCACCGACAAGTCCCATCCAGTGCACCAAATACCTTCTGATCCAAGAAGGTGAGAAAAGAGTCGAACAATACCAAGTACTTCATTCTGGCATGATCCACATTATGTTTCTTAATTCTCAATGTCCATCACAATCTCCATCATATTTCCTCCATCTAGTCTGAGATGGTTTTGATGATGTTCATTTATAGGATAAACAGCTCAGCATGCACAATTGGAAATTGGTAGTGTTGATGTAGCATGTGTGTGTGTGTGTGTGTGTGTGTGTGTGTGTGTGTGTGTGTGTGTGTGTGTGTGTGTGTGTGTGTGTGTGTGTGTGTGTGTGTGTGTGTGTGTGGTCTTGTGTGTGTGTATGTGTGTGTTTGTGTGTGTGTGTGTGTGTGGTCTTTTGGAGGTGAACTGGTTGTAAACAACATGAAAGAGCCAAATTTTGCAGAGTGACTTGATGTAGTGTTGCTTGTAGCACCCGAAGCAAGAGAGAAATGAGTCATTGGTAGCTTATGATGGGTGTGGTGTGTAGTAGGTTGAAGATTTGTGGAAGATGATGATCAAGGTGTGATCATACATTATTTACCTACTATTGATTCAGTCGGTAGCTCAATAGTGCTCAATTCAACCCCTCTTTGATGAGATTGGATTCAAGCATGAAATAATACCTAAGAGCCTACCAATTGACAAAAGCAACAAGATAGAGAAAATGCTTTTGTAGGGGGAGGAAATTGGCCTTATAATTGATCTTAATAAGAAGATATGCTAGCCCACATCAAGGAAGATCTCCATGATAATGGTAAAATGGAAAGCCTAAATCTTAGAGAGAATTTTTTTAATTACATAGAATCCAAAAACATAATTCCTAAATAGAAGATAGATACTAATGACCAAGCTAGGTGGATAATAATAATACTAATTGGTGCTTAATGTTTGTACAAGACTATGATACCATGTTAGAATGACTTCATGGAGTAAAAACAAAAAAGAATACAACATACATTGGCTTAGATGCTGAACATGAGTAGTACAATGAGTGGCTAGTGTGGTTCTCCATAAGAGTAGGATTGAGCCTATACACACACACACAAAAGGTAGCCTTTGATGATAGGCTAGCAAGACTTGGTAGGCCAACCTTATCTAGAGAAAAGCCTTCAATTTTAAGCTAATATTTTTGTAAGATTTTTTTTCACAACTATGAAAAAATTTAATGTACTATCTTTTTTAATATGACACTCAACTGGTGAATGATTATGATCAAATTTTGTAATTTATCGTCCTTGTTAATACGATCCTTAAATGGAAAATAGTTATGATCGAATTTTGTTATCATTCTTAAAGTGATCTCTCTTGATTTTGATCGACCATTTTCCTAATGCAAAATGAACAGTGTTTGACTATCGATCTAGATGGCTTCTATCATGCCTGGTATAGCTTTGGCAACGTGCCTTTATAGAGCAAATTAGCCTATATAAAATAGTCATTTGTCTCTCTCTCTCTCTCTCTCTCTCTCTCTCTCTCTCTCTCTCTCTCTCTCTCTCTCTCTCTCTCTCTCTCTCACACACACACACACACACACACACACACACACACACACACACACACACACACACACACACAAGGGATCATTTTACACTGATAGCACTAAATAAATCTTATTCTTTATTACTAGACAAGGAACTTAGAGAGTAGTGACTGCATGTCACTACTGCATGTGAGGGTCTGAATGTACCAACTAGAAAAAATAGTGTGGAAAATGTGTAAAAAAGCTCAAATTTATTTATTTACTTCTTCAAAAATCCATTGAAAAGAATTATGTAATGGCTAGTCAAAAGAAATAGGGGTCTGGTTCACTCACTCACCGATGGAGATGGAAAGGAGGTTAAGGATCTGGATGAAATGTCTCAGCTTATGTTCAACCAATTTCGCCAGATCATAGGCCAGCTCGACGATCGCTCCCAGGAGGTGGAAGGTGCCAGATCGACTTTACTAGGGAGTGTCAAAAGAACGATCTCCCTCTCTGAAGCCAACCGGTTGGAGAAGCAGCTCACTGAGGACGAATTCTCGCTAGGGTTGCAAGCCCTGAGCAAAGAACGACCCCCTGGATGGGATGGATTAGTTGTTGAATTCTTCAAAGAATTTTGGGATGATCTGAGGTACCCGATCATGCGAATGGCCAATCAAGCCTTGCTAGATGGGGTGCTAGACTTAAGCATTAAAAGAGGACTCATCAAGCCCATTCCTAAATAGGTATGTTACTCCCATCTGAAGCATTGGCGCTCCATAACGATGATGTCAGTTGCCTATAAAATCACTGCCAAGTCTATAGCCCTCTGACTCTCCCCTCGTTTGGACAAAGTCCTCACTCCTCACCAACATGGATTCATAAAGGGAAGGTCAATATATGCCAACATTTTGGCAACAATGGTCAATATTGAATATGCATTTGTCACTAAGCAAGAGAGTGTTCTGCTGCAATTGGATTTAGATAAGGCCTATGACAAAATTACATGGTCGTTCATTGAAGATTTCATGAAGTCTCTAGGCTTTGGGCCCCGGATGTGTCGGCTTGTCAGCACTTTGTGTGCTGACAAGGATTGTAGGGGCCTTTAAGGTAAAAAGATCTATTAAGGAGGGTTTCCCTCTTGCCCCTCTAATGTTTGCGATTGGATCCCACTCTTTGGTTACATTACTTGAAAGCAGTGCAGCCAAAGGGGAGTTTCAAGGATTATTTCTACCTAACAAAGACCAACTCCTGGCTAAGCTCTTTGTGGATAACTCACTGATCTTTCTCAAAGCATGTTTGCAGGTCATCAGAAAGGAACATATTCTCTAGCATCGGGGTCAAAGTGCAACATTGAAAAGTCAAGGTTGATCTCTCTATCTAAGAACGACTTATTCCACCCTTCAATGTGGACAATGAAGATTGTAACAAAAAGGAGCATATTTAGGCACTTGGAAGCCCCATTGGGAGTTGAGGTAACTCAAAACCAAATTTTCATGTGGGTGATGGAGAAGGTGAAGAGCAAGATGCAAAGGTGGGAGTATGTGCTCCTCCTCTTTTCAAGCCAAATTAAGGTTATAAATTCCTTTTGCTCCCTTATTTAGCCTTCAGATACTACTATTTCTGAAACGTTTGGAAGGCAAGGAACGGTCGAATATTCGAGACCACATTGGAAATAGCTAAGTTCACGAAGATAGTTCAAGAAAGTAGGGAGGCAATCATTGCCTTCGGGAAACAGATTGTCTCTAATGAGTGGAGCAAGGTTGTTAGTGCCATTATGACTGACTCTGATGAAAGAGTGGGTTGATTTCTCGCCATGGGGTGGATCCCCTTTTAGTTGATGTAATGAGGACCCATGGAAGCTGTCATGGCTCGGTTTGAGCATTGCAAGAACTTGGAATTGTTTCGCATTGTCTATATAATCTACTCACAATTGTGAGTTTTGCAAAAAAAAAAAACTGTTTTCCCTAAACACTAGTGTGCATGTTGGAGATGGGACAACTCTTCAACATTTATTCTTTTAGGTGGGAACTTTTTGGACACATCCTATTTAACTCATTTATTTTCTCTTTTATACCTTCTCTATCCATTTTGACTGCACATTTTTTAGGAACTGCCTGCACAATTGTCACCTTGATCCCCATCTTTGAGTTACTATTACAAAGACTTTAGTAGGCAAAACTTCAGTTAGCATAGTGACAATCAAAAGGTATGTAAGCATCTTCCTAATGAGTTTATACTTCAAAATTTCATTTGTCGATACATAGACTCAACATTAGCACACACAAAGCCAGTGATTGTACGTAACCTTTTCTTTTCATATCAAAGCCTACTGTTGCAACACCTTGAACCTTATTTTTTAAGAGAATCAAACCGTGTGGCTCCAATTATTTATGTTTATTTTTAAAGATACAAGTAGGTGCCTCAATTTTGAGCTCTTTTTAAGGCAAGATTGCAAACCTAGAGGACCAGAACTAGGTGATGTAAGGCTTTGGCAATTCAAAATGCCATTACTACATGTCTCTAAACCCATCCTCTTCATCTATAATTTAAGCAAGGCTGAAATTTTGAGGGTCAAATCCAAGCTTATAGTCCGCTTTGAGGTTCAAAACCAAGTTAATATGGCTTCAACAAACTTTGGTATGATGTTATCCCCTGATTCTAGCCTTATCCGATCATCACATATGCTTAACGTAACGTTGACCAAAGGATCACAAGCAAGTGCTATAGCATTTAAACAAGCTTCAACACACCGTTATCGTTTGGTTTTGACCCCGACCACATCCTTTCCATGTATATTTAAGGAAAAGTAGTAGAGGGCTTTGGAAAAAATTCAATATGCTATTATCACGAAATTTTGATTTTATCCTCCATAAATGTGTTTAGGAAGAGGCTGCGATCCCAAAGGGTCAGAAGTGTGCAACCACCATAGTATAGTGTTTGCCACTAACCAACTAAAATATTAATCCAAAAAATGACAAAGTTAGCGTGCGTTGCATGCTCAACTAATCCACTCATTAGGAAGAGAATGGGTTTAGGAGCTCTTGCGAGTCAAACCTTTAGTATTATCAAAGTAATCAAAGGAAACATTTGAATTCAAATAGGCAAAAATGGCTAGCTAGTTTGGATTCAAAATTTCCCTCCATATTGAAATTTGAAATTTGAAAGGAAAAACTATATCATGTAACATATTTATGGAAGGAGCTTCGCATGTAAATTCTAGATTTGTAACCTCCACTCAACTCAAAGATTGCATGTGGAAGATATGGAAGGCCGAAAATTGTAAAATTGTTCACCTTCTTTTTTGGGAGAAAAAGTGCATCCTTTGACGACTCTTTACACATGTCTCTTACACACCCACTATTTTTCAAAAGTTGAATCACCTTCATAATCTCATGGCAACTTAAGAAGCCCTCTTAGACTCCATCCTTTGCTTAATATCTATTGCTTAGAACATAACATAATATTCATTCATATGATGTAATGTAACGTACTATGCCCCTCTCTATGCTACACCAACTAGTATGCACAAACAAATTAGCAAAATGGAGCTTCAAATGACACCACACATTGAGTAAGCACAAAAGATTAGCAAGAATCATTGATTAGCTACTTCAAAAACACATTGCATAATGAAAAGAAGGGGAACTAATTGGTTTTATTGCATAAAGCTCAATCACCATCATAAGAGAGCATGTGGGAGTCAAGAGATACACCTAGAATAAAGCTCTTGGGAGGATATGAAAGCTATGGAGCTCCTTGGTGTTCACAATGCTCTCAAGTTGTTGATGTGACTAGATCTCCCAACTTTGGAACCCTCAAAATGAGTTGCTTATCATAATAGGCCTTAAAGAGTTGGGGGTCATACTAGTTCGACCAGTTGCGGTTAAAAAATGGTATGACTGCCTAATGTGGGGTTTTGTGAACATAAACAAATGACAATAAAAATCCCCAAGCTTCTTGATCATACCTTAAGGATTTGTGACCAAGAATGCATTACCAAAATATTGGAAGAATCTTGTGTGAGCCATTTCTTTGACTATAGGAAAGTATTGGCTTGGGAAGAATTGGTCTCTTGAAAAGAATCGCTGCATTATGCGTTCTTCCACAGATAGAATGTTTGGCTCAAAAGTCAGACCGTGCTTGCTCACATTGGGTGCATTATGAATTAGGAAAATAAGCAACCTTAAAAACCTGATATAACCAATTGCATTGCAAATTTTGGTATTGATGAATACAGCCTAAGCACGTCTCTTATAGCTTGTAAGAACCACTCTTTAGCATTAGGAAGAGAATGGGGTCTAGGAGGGCCTCTTTATTTGGAAGTTTAAGGAAGTCAAACCTTTAGTGTTAAGAAGGTTTTGTAAAGCGTTACTCTCAGTGCCATTGACAGAGCAGATAGAGAAGTACTATTGTGGGCTGCCTAAAGGGATTCACGATTACTGTACAAAGAACAGAGTGGCTACCCTCACTCAGCTTATGGAAGTTGCGAACACTGGTTTTTCCTTGTTGAAAGGAGAGGACAGTGGGTTTCCGAGCAATGACAGCAAAAGAAAAATTCAGCGAAGAAGCCCTTTGTGAAAACGGCTCCTGATGCGTCACAGGGGTCAGAAAAGGCCACCAAAGACAAGGATTCATTCGGGACTTCTGGAGCGCAGGCAAAGAAACAGAAAAGAAAGCCTTTTGTGTGCAAGTCGCTCGAGGAAAAGAAGGTCCTAATGGTTGAGAACAAATGCTTTGTATGCGAGCAGCCTGGTCACTTTGCTACCAATTGTCCACAAAGAAAAAGCCCAGCTGACTTAGAGGATAAAGAAGACCATAAAGGCAAGAAGCCTAAACCCACGGCAATTTTAGTGCCAGACATGGTGGGTGACAGGCCCAACACAAATGCCAGTGAGTTATGCAGGGCATGGGGTAAAGTTAGGGTTCAGACGGCACTCATTCTCTTTGATCCAGGTGCCAAAGCCAACTTTATCTCACCAGAGTTAGCTATGAAGTTGGGCATCAGAGCTGAAGAGATGGGGTACACAGCAAAGGCAGGGTTGGCATGTCCTGGCCACTCAGAGTGTGTTACTCCCATCATTGGAAAGCTACGTCTGCATATCTAGTCATATGTGGACACAAAAGAGTTCTACATCATGCCGTTGGAAGGATGTGACGCCTTGTTGGGGATTCTGTGGATGTTCTGAGTGCATGGAGTCTTGGATGCCTACAACAAAAAGATCACTATACAGCATAGGGGCAAAGCTCACATCTTGGATGTAAAGCTTAAAGGAGAGTCAGTCCCTATTGTATCTACTTCTGCTATCACTTCTGTAATAAAGAATCATCGCCACAGTCAAAGGTTCAAATGATGCTCTTACAAATTGCCATGGCTACCTTGATTCCTCTAGGTCTTTGCAAGCCTTATTAAAGGTTAGTTGGTCTATGTCCACAAAGGAAGTCCAAGATTGTAGAGCCTCACTGTGTGTGGCTCTTTTGAGCCGATCATATTCCATTCTTTTTTCTCAAATCATCTAATTCTTTAGCTTCCTTCTTTAATGTCTTCTACATGTTTCTATCTCTACGTAGCTATTAAAGTTTATGCATCTAAAGTGAATCCCCAATGTGGTCCCATGATTTGTTATGTATTTTAGGTATTTATTTTATTTATTTTATTTATTTTACATGATTTTGGGTAGAGAAATTTCTTAGGGGTTATGTAAGGACTCCATGCAGTATATAAGCACACCTCCACCCCCATTTTACAATCGTCTAATTCATTGCTATGTTGGTTGGCTATAAGAAAC
This sequence comes from Adiantum capillus-veneris, assembly GCF_014529385.1. Lineage (NCBI taxonomy): Eukaryota > Viridiplantae > Streptophyta > Polypodiopsida > Polypodiales > Pteridaceae > Adiantum > Adiantum capillus-veneris. The sequence goes on along the minus strand of NC_140933.1, from coordinate 102,939,058 downwards.
TAACTCTCTCTCTCTCTCTCTCTCTCTCCCTAACTTGACGCTTCCACATTGTCACCTTTGACATGGTATCAAAGCAAATCATTCGTTGATCATGGTAGGAGCTACATGCGGTGAAGAGGAAAAGAAGAGGAGCTCTCGAGAACTCTTAGAGGATTGGCAGTCCTTTTTGTGGCATTTTGAAAGTCTAGGAGAAAATGGTTCCATCGATGAGTTTTCCCATAGCATTTTGGAATGCAATCGATAGGGGCAAGCTCCATTGGTAGCATCATTGAGCAGTGTTTTAGAGTGCTTTCTAAGGACTCCTCCAATTGCCAATTTTTTTACGAAGCATTTTGGAATGTAGTAGGTGGGGGAGGTGATTGCAAAGAAGCATCTTGAAATGTTAGAGGTGCGGTGGTTGAAATGTTGGAGGTGGGGTGGTCATTGCGCTATAGTGTTTTGACACGCAATGTGGAAGGCCCTTAAGAACTGAGTAGCGTTTTCTTCCGCCTAGTGCCACAATGTTTTGACAACTTTTGCTCGTTATTGACCCCCACCTAGATCCTTCTAGTAGTCAAGACCAATTAAGACCCCATGGTTTGTTTTATTGTTCATGAGAACAAAGAAAATGAGGGTGGCTCTTTAATCATTGCCATCTTCAAAGCGCCATTGAACTATAGAGTTGCAAGACGTCAAGGTGGAGGATGGTGATGATACACAGAGGCCCTTAAAGAGGGTGAGGTCGACCTCATCAAGCCCACCTTCTCTCACCTCTAACTCTTGTTTGGTGCTACAAGACGTGACCATTCCTTCCATGAAACTCTAGGTGGTTGTATCATTGAAGTGATTTGCCTCCTTTCTTTGTTGGCAAGCAAGCAATGGTAAGAGCGTGGAACCTGTCCAATCTTGGTGCACCTTTTCAAAGCTATTTTAAGCTTATCTTAATGCTATATTAAGATCTCTCTCTCTCTCTCTCCCCTTCTCTCGTTCTTTTTCTTTGCAAAGAGGTGAAGAGAGGTCTCTCTCTTGCTCTCTCGCTCTATGCAAGGGAGAAGGGTGTCTGGCAGGTGGCATCCAAGCTGAGGCGGGATCGTCGTCCCCATCCCTCTTTCCTCTTCATTTAGTTTAGCCTTTTGTTTTCCTTGAAATCTCAAGAGATTCTGCGGTGAAGACGTACTTACTCTGGGCTTAAAAGCCTCCGAGAGCTGCCCACTGCCTTGCACTGCCAAGCCACCACCTTGAACAAGCTTCGAGAGACCGTCAAACTCTGAGCGTCCCCTGCCTGTCGCCCTCCTTGCGCGCATCTACCTCCTCAACCATCGCCTCGCCAGGCTAGCCGGCTCTCATAAAAGGAAATTCGACAAGTTTCTAGATCCCCTCCGGATATTCCTGCCATATTCAGACATACTGCTCCCCCCCCCCCCCCCCCCAACCCCCCCACAAAAAAAAACGTATCTCCTCCCCGCCATCTGCTCACACACCTGTTGGCCATCCCTCCGCTCTCCTCTCTGCAAACCTCACGAGCACAAGTCCTTCTCACACGCTGGGTCGGAAGCATCTGCTCGTGTCCAGGTCATCCCCTCCTCTACAAAATCTCTCTGCACGCCTCCCCTCCATCACCCCTCCTGGCTTCTTGCCCTGATACGGGCATCAACATCCGATCGCACAGAGAGAGAGAGAGAGAGAGAGAGAGAGAGAGAATCGCCTCCGCCTGTAGCAGCTGCCTCCTCCCTTGCTCTCGCGCTGCGTTTCAAAAACTCGTGCAGGCAGACCTACTCTCCTTGCCTACTTCATCAGCTACATAAAAAATTGCATGCTGCCCCTTGCCTCCTCATCGCTCTGCTCAGTTCGCCCTTGTGCTCCTCCTCGTCTGCAAACGGCAGAGCCTCAGTCTCCTTCGCCCCCTCCTTTGTACCCCCAAACGAGGGCAGTCACCAAACGACGAGTGGCATGTATTTCACCCGGCCCCATCTCGATGAGCCTCCAATTGCGCACCACCTCTACAGAAGCTGTGTGTGTGTGTGTGTGTGTGTGTGTGTGTGTGTGTGAGAGAGAGAGAGAGAGAGAGAGAGAGAGACGAAGAGACGTATGCTTCTGGAGACTCGCACGAATATCGACCGTAGGTACATGCCTCCACTGGCTAAAAATAACCGCACCTCCGTTTGATTCTTGATTTTCGTGAATTTTTCAAAATCAGGCACACATACTGAAAACGGAGATCTTTGATCTATTGTCTCCAAGGTAAAGGGGCCAAGTTAAGACCACTTAAGGCGGCAGTGTGGTCTAAGGGTCTAAATTGAGATTTTTTTTGGTGTTTAGAGTATTGGACAGAAGCGCCAGTTAAAGGAGGTGAGTTGATTATGAAAAACAAACATTTCTTTGTATGGAAAATGGGAGTGGAAAGGAGGCCTCCGGTTCCGTGCCAGTTGTCCGTGGTCGGTTCAATCTTGGTGTGGTAGGTAATCTTTGCAACGCATAGGAGTTATGAATCATGACCCCATGATGCTTGATTATAGAGCCACTCTTGTGGCAACACGTGGATCATTTTCTCTAACTCCAACTACCTCACACTCCTATTGAGTAGGCCACACCGGGCTCAAGTTATGACGTGCATGTCGTGCAAGGCCGCTCGCCTCTAGCCTACTGTCGCCATGCATTCACTATGCTGCTCGCCTCCTCTACTATTGCCAGGCATCATCGCCCGAGTCCCCTTCCAGCTCGACGGCATCCCGCATCCTCCTCCCAGGGCAATGCTCACTGCAGGCACACCTAAAGATGGTCCCACCCTTCTCACTCTCACCCCACCCCCCTCGTCCGTCCCTGCTTCTCGTCCTTGTGAGCGCCGGAAACGCTGCGACCTGGAGCCACATCTTGGATAAGGCCTGGTACAAACAAGGTGAGGACCTTGTCCTCGCTCATAAATGTTGGTTTTGTTGTCAGATTTGGTATGTCTGTATCCTATTGTTTTTAGCATAAATTGGGTTGACATTAGTTACATAGAAAGTTTTGCACATGCAATGTGCTGAGTGATCAGTGGAATACTCTCCCTGTGTGGAAATGGAACCACATGTTAAGTGTATGTTGTGAAGGAAGCATATTGAAATGCAAGGTGGGAGAGCCCGCTGAACATTGCGGAATGATTGTAACTTAAATTGCTCAACGAAATTTAAGGTGAATCATTGTGAAAGGTGAAGCGAATCTTTGAACATAGAGAGGTGGCGGGTGTTAAAACTTGCAATGTTTCCATGTAATCCATGATGTAAGTTGAGTATCAATACACAAAATTAAGGATGAGTTGAATTAGATATGAATGACCAAAGTAAGATAATGCACCCGTTACAGCATAAAGGAAAGCATAATCGTGATACATACATAGAGTGTTCTTCATGGCTAGTGAGCAACAAGAAACTTCTAACATCAAAAAAGTATTATGCTGCCTCAAAGGGATTACAGACTTTGTCGTTGTTGGTGCAATTTGTCCAATCTTTGCCTACGTGCCAGAGCATGATAGGTGTGATATACATGCAATGACCTTAAGTAAAGGCCTTGTGTAGTTCCACCCTCCCATAAAACTGAGTGCAATCTGGCTTCAAAGGCTTTTTGCTCAACCTCCCAAGTTTTCCGCGATTGCTTTGCTAGCCTTTGCTTTAATATCTCTTTTTCTACTATAGTTTGTGCTCTTTTCTTCTCCTTCTCTAGCCGCTTTGCCTTGGAAATCTCTTCCTTCTTCGTTGTTTTAGCTCTCATACTCTCTATATACTGAGTGGATGTAAGAATTAGACTGTTGGTGTAGTCGACAAAGGCCTCGCGATTAACTTGTCTTACACAAACCTCTGTTGATGGTATTCACAAAATGTCAACGATTTGTTTTTCCTTTTCTGGCTGATTGGGAAGAATGGGATTTTCATTCTCATCTGTGAACTGTTGCCTTGATTGACCACATGCCCTTGGTGTGTTTGCAATATTATAGTGCAAAGGAAGGTCTACATTAATTTCCCTTGCCATCACATCGACAGTGAATGCATGATCATCATTACTGGTATACAAGATGTTATTTTGCATACCTTGAAAGTTGAAAGAGATCTTCCTCTTCCATTTGTTGTGTGAATGTCATTGCTTGCTCTATCTCTTCATTTACTCCATTTTCCCTCGAAGTTTCTTCATTAAATTGAGCAGCCCTATTACTCAATGCAAGAACTGCTTCGTCTTCCATGTCTACATGCAATGGTGTGCTTGGCACTTGAGATGGGATCTCACTGCTGTATGAGGATACATTCTCCATCTCTATTGCTGCAAAACAGGGTCTCTGATATGATTGTTAGGCATTCCTTCGAAGTGAACTGCTGATGAATCCAAAGGCCATATGCCAGTTGCACGAAATCCAGCCTTGATGTTAGATTTTGTGAAGGAGTATTGTATTGCCTTGGCCACTATAGAAGCGAGTTCTACTTTTGTTGCTTGCCTAGAAGAAGCTTTTTGTTGCCAAATATCTCTTTCCTTCCGAAATTGCACCTTCGGGACTTAAAAACACTAACATCTAGAGGTTGAAGCTTATGTGAAGTATGAGCTGGTAAGGTGATTATGTCTATACTAGCTTCATGAGCCTTTGCTACCACGTCTAGAGAAACGTGACTCCCATGCCCATCAAGTATGAGAAGATGTTTGTTGGTCTTTCCCATTGTTTGAGTTATAAAAGTATCAAAATGCTCCAACCATGCTTGGAAAAGTTCCCGTCATCCAAGCCTTTTTTTGCATGGCCATTGCTGCCCTGCTTCGCAATGTTGTATGTAATTGCTAGTGATGCGGCTTCCTTTGAAGATGTAATAAGAGGGAATGGCTTGGCCGGCGGCATTAACACAACACAACACGGTCACTCGCGAGAATCGCATGTGACACCATAGACCGCTTTTGCTCCTTTTTTTGCAAGTACTTTCATGCCTTTGTCCCGGGACCCTTGAAAACCTGTTTCATCTGCATTCCATATATTATCAAGTGGGTAGCTATGCTGTCCATACAGCTTTTGAAGATTTATGTGAAGAGTCTTGACATTTTCTGGCCTAAACCTGCTAGCTCCGGACTGGTCCAATCCTTCGGATACTCTGAAACCAGGTTAGGATGTCTCATTCGAAATCCTTCCCACCAACTTTTCCCCGGGATACCATTGGAGAATATTGTATGCCTTGTTTGACATATTTATGCAACCTTTAATTTAACATCAAGGATAGAAACGCCATTACCTGATTCACATTTTTTTAAAATCCATTGCAAGAGAGCATCTTCTTCCTCTAAACTTAACTGTGTGGGTGGACCTTTCTTCTTCTTCTGAGTCCTTCCTTCCTCCGATTAGTAATGGCAGGTCTGCTTATTCCAAATTGCAAGGCACATTTTTGTAAAGGAAGTCCTTCCTCGCGTGCTTGCAATGCTTTTGCCATATCTTGCTCTGTCCATGTCAGAACTGTTCGTTTTTTGTTCTTTTGAGGAGTCTCTAATGGTTCTTCCCCTTCAAGGGGCAAGTGACGTAACCTGTCTAAAATGCCTGCTGTGTAGATAGTTGATGATGCTCTTTTGGGAAAGTTTGGCTTTGCTTGCTTGAGGAGAGGTTGCTTTTTGCTTGAGGTTGAAATTTGCCTATTGAGATTTTTGCTTGTAGAGGAGAGAGGTATGTTTTGGCTGCTTCCATGTTTCTTTGTTGGAGTTAAAATGTCACCATGACCTCTCCTCGATTTTTGGCAATTTACCCTTGTTGGAGCTTGAATGTTGACACTGCTCCCCCTCGCAGATGTGAATCTCACTCTCTTCTTACATCTGCTTAGTGGAGATGTGATGCTGGAATTTTGTATGAGATTGGATTCATGCAGATGACTGCCTTTGAATTTGGTGGTGTGGTTGCAGTCGCTAGTTTTCTCTTTGCCATTTCTGATTATGACTGGATGTCAGACGAGGAAAAGTTTAATATTAATTCTCATAAAAGAGTTTGTGATAAAAATTAACTCATAAGTATCATACGAAATCATGACTGAATTAAAAACAGATGATATGAACTTACTTTATTGATCTGTAAGATGTTGTTAGTCTCGTATATTTTCCAAAAGCCGAGAATACCCCTTCACAGAAAATTTTCTCTCTTGTGAGGAACTTTGCACATAAATATGGATAGAACATGCACTTTTCCACAACAACAAACCCTACCACCATTCTTATGTAGCAAGAGTGAAGTGCACAAGAGACCTTCAAGCTGTGGATGTCTGTTGATCAAACAAGATTTGCATTCGCATGGATCACTTGGTCATATCGATCTGGTTTGCATTGTCTTGTGTGTGACTTTGGAAGAATGCTGCTTACCAATACTGCGTGGCTTTGAACTTGAAACTTGCATGAATAACAAGAGGCTCACTGTGTAGTAGTAATAACAAGCTCTCTGTGTAGAAGGCTTAAAAAGTGTTAAATCATATTAGTAGCTCAAGTTGAAGTGGGATTCTGAGCATGGGAACTATTGATCAGCAAACTACTTGGGTGATTCTAAACATGAGAGCTTTTGGCAAGCATACTGGTTCAGTGATTCTAGGCATGGGACCTTTTGATCATCACAATATTGTGATTGTAAACATAAAACGTTTGGCTATAATATTGCTCGCACTTTGTAGTTCTGTGTTCCTAGGAAATTTCATTTGCTGAAAATGGTCATTTATGTGCAGGTGGTGGGTGATAATGAGAAGGCTCCATGAGGTGATGGAAGAAGGGATATTGCCAGCTACATTCATAAGGAGATCGTGTGCAAAGGAGGTCGTGGGCCAGCTGCAATCATGCATGGCGAACTTATAATGGACAGGACAAGCTCCCATAACGAGACAAATCTAACCCCGCTACTTTTTTTAACCCATGCTATAAAAGTAACTTTTTAAAGGTTTGAAAATGGTTCAAATTTGGTCTTTTGGCGTACCCAAAGTGTGTCTCATTATTGGGCCCTGGTTTTTTATTGGCCCCTTTACCCTATAAAGAGGTTGAAAAGGGCTCAACTGGCCATTTCCCAAAAAAGCAATTAATATTTTTGAACAAAAGCAAAAATAAAAATCATGCGCATTGATGGCAAGTACCCATGACCCCACCACCTTCACAGTCAAGAGTACAAGTCATACTTGCATAAGGTCATAACAAAGCCCAATTTTGGACCAAAACTATACAACCATGATGGTACTAATTACAAAACTGTTATACAAATGGAGCTTTACTGTCGTAGAACAGCTTGTGACAGCACACCCACAACATGAATTGTAGAATATCATCTTTGATGTGTTGCTATCAATATCAATCCTTATCTCAAACCTTGCTTGATGAAGAAAAGACCTTCAGTATTGTTCCCTTCCAAGCTTTGTAAAGCAAACAAACACAAAGCTGAACAAGGTCATATTATTGTCGATCCTGGAGTCTACTAGCACTCTTGTGGTGATATGTCATGTTCCAGTGGAATCTGCTCTCTCAATGCCGTCGATTGCTTGATGTGGGATAAAAGGAGCTGGCCTGGCAATAAAAGTAGGAATATCTTGTCCTGGCATAAGAACCGATACCCCTGATAAACATAACTTGTCCTGTAAATGAACTATGTTAGACATGAAGCCTGATGTAGCCAAAAAAAACCTTTTCCAGTTTTAATTTCATGAATAACTACCACAGCAAAAAAGCATTAAAGGAATGCACAAAAGCAAAAAAAAAAACACACACACACACACACACATCAAAGGAGCTCATAAACAGCAAAATTTCTTGAATTCTATTCGAGTAAGATATTTAGCATTGTTGGAGATATGTCATCACTAGAAGGTGGCATTCTTGGTTGCATGGCCACAATGGCCTTGCATACACATTTTTGCCGAGTTTGCCTGTTTATTAGCTTTTTAGCTGATGTAGCATATTTTTTTTTGAGGTGGATCTTTTTTTTTAATGAGAAAAAGATCCTTCTATTAGTTAATGAAACTGCCCATAGGGCTACAACCACCTCTACAAAAGAGGGCTACAACAATCATGATGGGGAGACTCTCCCAATGAAAAAAACAACATATGTTTAATGAGGCTAAATCAAGAGATGGGAGGAGGGAAAAGCCACATAGGTGGACGGTAGTGCCATCTGAGCACACCCTGGACCGTGGTGAAAAAAGGCCAGAGTCAAAGGAAAGCCTCTCTGCGCTCCCGCATGCGATTGGAGCTGCCCTGGAGTCTCTCGAACTGTCCTCTGAGAGTATGGATTACTCTAGCCAAAGATCCCGAACAGTCTCTGTTGGTGGTACAGGGCGAGCCTCGAAGATGCGGAAGCAGAGGGCCCGCCGAATGAACCAGAGTGTCAGACCGCTGATGAGCTCCCAGCACTCCTCTCTCTCACTGCACCACTCCTGTGGAGTAAGCTCTGTAGCAGGCTGGAGTGTAGGTCGACCCCCCTGCATCACTATCATCCTGCTGGTGGAGGATAGCTCAAACTGAAGTGCCGGGCCCGTGAGAGTGGACCAAGCTGCTGCCCCCCCAAGTCTACTGCCGAGCTGTAGAAAGAGCTGGCATCAGCCAAAGAACACGAAGCCACACCTGCTGTGCCAAAGGACAGTCCCAAAGACAGCGATGCTGACTCTCCACAAGAGGGTCACAAGCTGCACATGCGGCCGAGAGACCACTATGTACACGCCAGCTCCCAATTGCTGTAGCTCGGTGTGCAACCAACCACTGGAACAAAGTGACTCGCCTCGACTGCCTCGAGTCCCACCTCTCCCAAAAAGCTGCTAAGAACTCAGTTGTGAGACCCTCCTCCTGCCAATGAGGTGCTGTAGCAGGACGCGCCTCTCTCTGCGTTGCCAGTATGTGATGTCCCAGTCGAAGAGTGTACTGAAAGAAAGGGACACCTAGATGGTCTGTTGAGGAGAAAGGTCCCTCCAGAGCCACTGTCTAGGATCCCACTGTACTCGTGCCAGTGGACAGCTCTCCCAAGCCCACAGTCTCCAGTGGCCAGTCTCAATAGTTACTGGGTCGGGATCTATGACACAAGTAGTCCCACAGATGCCCACCACTCGGATCCTCTGAAAACAGCACTCTGCCACCTGTGGGGCCTCTACTGTAACTCGATGTAAGCATCCCTCACCCTGTAGCTCGAAAAACAAGGAGGGTATAGTCTCTGAGCAAGCCCTAACTAAGATGAGAACCTCCAGTCGCGTGAAGGCCCCCATCCATCTGGGCGCTGCTGACTCGAGAGGTGTGAGCCACTCAGCTGGTACTGCCTTTGAGATGTCCTGACACATGCTCTGCACCCCTCTCATGCCCTGTAGAGCTGAATGCCCTGAAGCTCCTCTACAAGCCTGAAAAATGTAGCCAGTCACCTAAAGTGCGTGTTGGACCCTCTGCCATGGGACCCCAGGAAACATGAGGCTGACTATCAACCAAGTGGCCTCTCTGAGTGCTAACCATGGGGTTCCAAACAAGAGGCTGTATCAGGCGCTCCTCCGTGCAAGTACGTTGACGCTACTCCAGGCCTCTCCGCAGTTGCTCCCAAGATCGGAGCAGACTCACAGCGAAGCGGTCCTCCAATCTCCTGCTCAAGCCAACTCTGCGCATCTCTGTGAAAATCCATCTAGTCGAGGGTCGCCAGAGGCCTCCAGCCTGAGGCACCCTAGCACTAAGCCGCTAAAGCAAGAACTTCTTCCAGGGCTCCTCTCTTGGAAAAAGTCCTCTGACGATAAACTTCCCAAGAAGGGCTCTGCTCTACTGTGCTGGGTCTATGATCCCCAATCCTCCCTGAGAACAAGGAAGAATGATGACCTGCCATGCCACTTTGGCCCGGGCTATCTGAGTGTCACACCTGGACCAAGGAAGTTCCAGATTAGCCTCTTTACCTGGCTGATACAAGAACTCGAAAAGATCCAACAAGAAGTGATGTACCACATAGTAGCCAACAACACCTGGTTGGCCACTATAACTCTGTCTGCCAGAGAAAGTCGTGCGGAGCTCCAATGTAACAACTTCCTCCTGATAGACAGGAGGAGGGGAGCAATCTGCTGCTCGAGAGACAAGTCCAAACCAACCTGACAGCCCAAGTACCGAATTGTAGTCCCTGGGGGAATCCACCTGAAACCCTCACCTAGCATCTAATCAGGCATAGGAGCACTACCAACCGAGAAAGCCACTGTCTTTCTCTAGTTGATCAATGCGCCTTATGCACAACAAAAAGTCTCAAGAGCCTGCTCACACCTATGAAGGTTGGCCTCCCAGCCATCCAAGTACAAGGCTGAGTCGTCTGCAAACTCAGCATCCAATAGCTCATCTCCCCAAATAGGGAGCACTAAACCACGTAAACCAACCTGCTGTGAAACCAAAAACCTGCTCATTGCCTCAGCATAGAACAGAAAGAGGAAGGGGGAAAGAGGGCGACCGAACGTGTGAGCATGAAACGATCCCCTCTACCTCCTGACAAAAGTACCTGACTGTGTGCCCGTCTGTACAAAGCTAACACCCCTCTGATCCAAGCATCTGAGAAGCCCGTCCCACGTAGAGTGCCCTCCAAAAAGTCCCAATCAACTCTGTCGTAGGCCTTCTCAAAATCGAGAAGAAGAATCACCAGGTCCTCACCACAGAGCCGCGTGAGGGTAGAAGCCTCCCAAAAAGTAAAGATGTTGTCAAGGATACTATGCTCTTTGACAAAACATGTCTGTGTCCCATGTATAATGCTCTCTAGAAGTGGCTGAATCCTCAAATTTAGAGCCTTGGCAAGAATTTTGTAGGCTGAGTTGAGGATGGTGATGGAGCGCCACTGTCGAATCTCATCCAAGGAGCCACCCTCCTTGGGAATGAGGTAAATCAGGCCCTCACTCATGCTGTCAGGCATCTCTCCTGTGTGTAACAGACTTGGACACTCCAAGTCAAGAATCCACCACGACACCACAAATAATCACTTCAAGCAGTTCACAGTTCACAATTGATTCGACACTGGCCCGCCGGCGGAGTTCTGTGCCTAGAGAAATTGGCACCAAAGACTGGCACCCCTTTCGGTCTTTCTTTTTGTATTAATCTGTGTTCAAAGTACAAGAGTGCGGGCAGGCGCTCACACTCGGACTCTGCGTCCAGATTCTCTGAGTTGTGAGACCCTGCCTGCTTATTTAAAGAGTACAAGGGATGCCAAAAGCAGAGCCCCAAAAGCTGAAAATCAAAAGCCTAAAAATAAAGCAAAGGCTCTTTCTCTCACAAGCTCTCTTGAGCCAATAGAAAATAAAGCAAAAGCTCTCTCTCTCTCTCTCTCTCTCTCTCTCTCTCTCTCTCTCTCTCTCTCTCTTTTGCAATTGCGTAGAAAAGCAATAAAAACTTGCCGCCAGCTCTGCCGCAAAAAGCGTCATAAAACGCGGAATTCCGTACGGACTGCCACGTGTCATGCTCTCCGCAGTTTGTGGGATTCGTACAGCCTGCAGCAGCCACGTCATCTTTTCTGCCCACCAGGGACTGTCCCATGCCAAGGGAGGGTGTGTGTGTGTTAGGGTTTGCCACGTCACCATTTTGTGGCATACCCCCCTCTTGAAAGCATTGTAATCGCCCTCGATTACGCCTGCAAAACAGACAGAAGCCATAAACTGTCTTAGCAGACACTGACTGTTAGTACCGACGCACTAGGAACACACATCTAGCATATGCACCAATCGACAGTCACATCAGACGACATCACTGGACATCACTAGACATCATAGGACTTCACATGACAAATCACATTCAACATTCATTCAGATCTTAGACCAGGATTTATCGGCAATGTAGTTAGCAGTCGCATCTAGATCCACTCAGGAGCTCATAGATGCCCGATTGACTAACCCCTATTGCAACCATGTCTATTCGAGATCATTCATACCAAAATACTGCAGTCATTTCGTCTATCAGTTCCTGCACTTAAAAACAAGTCAAGAATAAATCAGTTTCATATTCAGGAATTCCATTTCATAAAGTCATACAGCAGAATACTATCAGCTCTCAATATCCCTGAAGCTCAAAGAGACATCAGTGACTCTAGTATTCTCAAGGCATCTATTGACAAAGGAGCGGAGTAACTCTCCTCTTGTGCAACCCATTGCACCAAATCTCCGGCCAAGCTGAATTCTGGGTTCCATTTGGAGTAGACTATGCTAAACCAAAAGCTTCAAGGTAAAGGTTCACAATCTGAGGAGTATCTGCTAGGTCCTCCTCCTCCATCCACTTCGCATCCAATGCAGGATAGTTCTTGAATTTAACCAAGAACCGCCTTCATACTTTACGCTTGTTCTTTGTGTCCTTATGTGCCAAAATCTGTTCGGGAAGAAGGATCTCCTCGTTTTCTTCCGCTTCGGGTTGCTCATCAGGCTCCCCATCTTCGGGCACATCACCTTTAAAAGGTTTCAAGAGACTCACATGAAATGCATTGTGAATCCTCCAAGTGTCAGGTAGTTTCAGTCAGAAGGAGACATCATTGATCTTTTCAGAGATCTGGAAACGTCCGTAGTATCGCATACTAAGCTTTGGAAAAAGCCTCTCCTTTCCCTTCTTCTTTCTCAGGCGTGCCTTCTCAGAACGTAAGAGCACCCAATCATCCTCCTTCAATTTCAAATCGCGACGATGGCGATCCGCTGCCTTTTTCTGTCTTTCCTGAGATTTCTGCAAAGCCTCGCGGACCTTGGCAAAAGCCGTGTCCAAGTCGTGCATGCACTTATCAGCTTCAAAAATCTTATCTTTCATGCTTAGGAAGGGTGGAACCTTCGCAGCACCTTCAACAGTCTCAAATGGTCCCTTCCTCGTAAAAGAGTGTATCATGTTATTGTAGACAAATTCCACCAAAGGTAGATACTTTTCCCATTGAGTCTTCTGATCCGAGATGTAAGACTTCAATAAATCTAAAACCATTGAATTAGCAATCTCAGATTGCCTGTCAGTCTGCGGGTGGAAAGATGACGAGAACTGCAACCACGTGCCAATGCTCTCCCAAATTGCCTTCCAAAACAAACTCGTAAATCTGGGTCCCTGTCGGAGACAATCGTCTCAGGCATGCCATGTAATCTGAAAATCTAGGCCACAAACAGTCTCGCAAAGTGATCCGGCTTGACTGTTTCTTTACTGTAATGAAATGAGCCTGCTTGCTAAATCTGTCAATAACAGTCCAGATACCATCGTGACCACTCTGTGTTCTCGGGAGATAAAAAATGAAATCCATTGCAATACTTTCCAAGGGGCAGGTGGGTATGGGCAAAGGCTGTAACAATCTCTGTGCTTTATGCCTGTCAAACTTGACCTTCTAGCATACCAAGCACCCGCGCACAAACTCGTCCACATCCTTCTTGAGTCTCGGCCAAAAGAAGTATCTCTCTACCCCTTTCATGGTGGTAGCAATGCCGCGGTGACCCGTAAAAGGCGGACAGTGGCATTCGGTCATAACCTTTTCCCCCAACGGTTGTGTAACGCACAACATGGTTTTCCTCATCAAGTAGCCATCCCGAATGGAATATCCCGCTATTGTCTCCCCGTCCCATATCCGTGTGAAAACGTCTGCAAAATCTGTATCCGTGGCATACTGATCGACCATATCCTCGAAGCCCCTATGATGTATCGCGGAAATAGCTAGAGCCAACAGCTTCCGAGACAAAGCATCTGCCATCAAATTCTTCTATCCCTGAACATGGACAATCTGGAAGTGAGACTGTGACAAGATGTTCGCCCACCGTATTTGCTTTTCCGATAGCTGCTTCTGTGACAAGAAGTAGCGTAAACTCTGATGGTCTGTAAAGACAGTAAAATCCGCTTCAAGTAGGTAATGCTGCCACTGAGTAAGAGCATGGATAACCACCAAAAGCTCTCTTTCATAAATCTGTGCTGTCAATTCTGGCCTTGAGAACAATCGTCTCTCATAAGCAATGACATGGCCTTCTTGCATTAAGACCGCACCCAGACTACGATCACAATCGGCTCTCGTAAGCAATGACATGGCCTTCTTGCATTAAGACCGCACCCAGACTACGAGAAGGGGACTCCTTTTTGTGTCAAGATATGCAAAGGGGAAGCAACCTCTGCAAACTTTCGAATGAACCGCCTGTAGTACGAACACAATCCCAAGAAGCTTCTAACTTCATGGACATTCTTCAAATCGGGCCAATCACGGATAGTCTCTATCTTGGCCGGATCCATCTGCACTCCTGTTGTGCTGACACAATGTGTCCCAAAAAGTGTATCTCTGGTAGGAAAAATTCACTTTTCTTCGCATTAATCACTAACTTGTGATCTCGTAATGCCTGAAAGACTTGAAGCAGATGATCTCTATGTTCTGCCTCATCCTTGGAGAAAACAATGATATCGTCAAAGAAAGTGCCAACAAATAGCCTGTACTCTCGAAAAATCCTGTCCATCATCTGGTTAAATGTCGCAGGAGCATTGGTTAGGCCAAAAGGCATCACCAAAAACTCAAATAACCCAAAAGTCATCCGAAGGGCTGTCTTGTAGACGTCTCTCGGCGCGATTCGGATCTGATAATATCCACTCTTCAAATCAATCCTACTAAAACATGACAATCCTTGTAATCTGTCGAGTATATCATCGTATATCATCGATCCTAGGAATCCGAAATCTGTTCTTGATGGTGATTTTGTTTAGAGCTCTATAATCGATGCACAGTCTCCAAGATCCATCTTTCTTCAAAACCAACAACACTGGAGAGCAATACGGTGAAGTACTAGGCTGGACAAGACCCTTTTCCAAGAGGTCTTCACTTGGTTCATAATCTCTTCGTTCTGGGCGCTCGGCTCACACGGTAAGGTGGCCGGTTCGGTGGTGTGCTTCCAGGTTTCAGATCAATAGTATGATCTTCAGGACGAGCAGGTGGTAACTCGCCTGGCAGGTCCTCTAAGAAGCAATCGGCATGAGAGTGGAGAAAATCTTGGTGTTTTTTATCAAGTTCAGACATATTTGTCCTATCTTCATCACTTAACTCTTTCAAAAAGATCAAGTAAACAAACAGAGTGGATTTCATTAACTTTGAAATGGCCGAAGCCGATACAATAGAGACAGACTCGCCCTTAAGTTTAATATCAAGTACAATGGTTCTACCCTTCTCTATTGTCAATGTCGCTTCCTCGCCCGATAGTCGACCACGGCGTTGTTCTTGTGGTACCAAGGAATTCCCAAGAGGACATCACAACCTTCCAAAGGCAGTATGTAAAAGTCCTCATGCCCCAAATACCCCTGACAATGCAACCAAAGTTTGCCAATGACAGGTGTAATGGCTACGTCCCTGCCGGGTGCCGCTAGAACTGCCTCCGCAAGTGGTTCCATCCAATCGGGAGTGATCTTGAGCTGCGCCGCCGATTCCGGTGAAATGAAGTTGGCCTTGGCTCCTCCATCGAAGAAGATCAGGGCTTCTTGGTCTTTCACTTTGCCCCAAGCTCAGCAAAGTTCTGTACTCTCGTCCACCGTGCTCGGATCGGTCCCCACGTAATCGGGAACCAGTCCTGTTTTCATCTTGCCTTTTCTTCCACGTTCCTTAGCTGCTCTTGAACTCTCAAGCCTTTCGTCGTCCTTGTCGTTCTGTTCTTTCTGTGCCTTTTTAGGGCACTTCGCGGAGATATGTCCAATTTCCCCGCATCCAAAGCACTTCCCTTACCTGATGTAGCGAGCTCTCTCCCGAGGAGTGAGCTTAGGTCATGCATCTTTCTTTTCTGGGTTGCTCTTCCTCTTTCTACTTTCATTTGTCGAAGTCTGTTCGGCTCTTTGCGTCATGATCTCATCTGTGAGGTAGGTCAAACCGAATGGCAAAACCCCGTTTCGCATGACTCATTAACTCCTGAATAGAAGCTGACTTTTGTCCAAGCAGTGATCTCGGATCTCTGTAGGAAGACCCAAGGTAAACCGCTCAATCTGTTCCTTGAATGAGATCTTCTTGAATGAAGAGGCGGGTAGCTCTAGAATCTCTTGCAATAAGCGTCCACTGTATCCTTCTTGGTCATCTGAAGATGGTTCCAAGCAGTTCGTATATTGCGTTCATACTCTCGAGTCAGCCAAGAAGAAATAAAAAGCCTCTTGAATTTCAGCCATTTAACTCGCGCAGTCTTGCTTAATAGAAGTGTGGACCACCAAGTTCAAGCATTCCCCTTAAAGTAAGAGGCAGCTCTCCGAATCTTAGAGCGCTCTGAGTAGCGCCCTCCCGCGAAAGCGATGTCAAACTGCTGTACAAAAGACAAAGCCTTCGAAGCATCTCTATATCCAGAAAATGTGTCACATTTAATTGACTGTCCACCTTCCTTAAACTCTTGGACTTTCTTGCTTTTGTCTTCCAAAAAGTCATACTAGTTGGCTTTGTAAAATTCTTCTTCTTTGCATAAAAGTTGTTGTCATCAGAGTCCGAACTGTCTGTAGACGAGTCCTCTGTAGAACTGTCACTCACGGGGCGAGATTTAGACTTCTTTGCCTTTTTCTTGCCCCTTCGGAAGCGTTGCTTTATGCTTCGCTTTTTGCCTTTTTGTCTTCTTCGCTCAAGTCGGATGAGCTAGAAGAACTATCAGTAGAAGAAGAAGAAGAAGAAGAACTGGGTACTCCTTCAAATCAAACATGCTTCTTCTATTTCTTTGCCTTTTCAAATGTCGACTAACGACCCAAATAACCCAGAAAGTCAGTGCCTTTCTTCTGCTTTTTGTCGTGTTTTTTGGCTTTGTTCTGCACGTCAAAAAGCTGAGCAATTCGTGCATCAACCACCTCTTCTAATTCTTTCTCTGTATACTTCTTGGGAGTAGGACGTTTCTTGAGAGCGGGTTTTCGGGGTGGTTTTGTGGTTTTCTGCCACTGCCTGTGCACTTCTTCAAAAGAAGTCTTGCTCATATATTTAGCCAATTTCGGGTCCTTGGCAAAATTAAGCATCATCTTTGTTGCATTGCCGATCAATTGTCGGCGCTCCATCTCTTAACACTCCGCCTGGGTAGGCCGAGGCGGGCCATACTCCTCGCGTGAATCTTCGTTGTGATCCCTTCCCGCATCTCCGGATGCAGAGGACTGATCTTTTCGTGAAGCCATAGGTGCCGCAGGAAAAAATTTGGGGATCGGATTTCCTGTAAAAGAGAAATCGGCCGTGCTCTGATACCACTATAACAGACTTGGACACTCTAAGTCAAGAATCCACCACGACACCACAAATAATCACTTCAAACAGTTCACAATTCACAATTGATTCAACATTGGCCCCCGACGGAGTTCCATGCCTAGAGAAATTGGCCCCAAAGACTGGCGCTCCTTTCGGTATTTCTTTTTGTATTAATCTGTGTTCAAAGTAC
Organism: Adiantum capillus-veneris; assembly: GCF_014529385.1. Classification (NCBI taxonomy): domain Eukaryota; kingdom Viridiplantae; phylum Streptophyta; class Polypodiopsida; order Polypodiales; family Pteridaceae; genus Adiantum; species Adiantum capillus-veneris. The sequence goes on along the minus strand of NC_140933.1, from coordinate 102,921,791 downwards.
AAGAGTGCGGGCAGGTGCTCACACTCAAACTCTGCGTCCAGATGCTCTGAGTTGTGAGACCCTGCCTGCTTATCTAAAGAGTACAATGGATGCCATAAGCAAAGCCCCAAAAGCTGAAAATCAAAAGCCTAAAAATAAAGCAAAGGCTCTTTCTCTCACAAGCTCTCTTGAGCCAATAGAAAATAAAGCAAAAACTGGCTCTCTCTCTCTCTCTCTCTCTCTCTCTCTCTCTCTCTCTCTCTCTCTCTCTCTCTCTCTCTCTTGCAATGCGTAGAAAAGCAACAAAAAGTTGCCGCCAACTCTGCCGCCGTAAAACGTGGAATTCCGTATGGGCTGCCATGTGTCATGCTCTCTACAGTCTGTGGGATCCGTACAGCCTACATCCACGTCATCTTTTTTTCCCGCCAAGGACTGTCCCATGCCAAGGGAGGGTGTGTGTGTGTTAGGGTTTGCCACGTCACCATTTTGTGACACTGTGTGCAGGATGAACTGAAAAGCACTGCAGAGATTTGTGCCAAGCAAGTCCCAGTACTCCAAGAAAAAGCTGAGAGTCATGACATCCTCACTTGGACAGCTACCACGGGGGAGTGCTCTAGGAGCTGTGTGTAGCTCCTCTAGCTGAAGAGGAAGCTCAAGCCTCTGGCGCATCTCCTCAGTTACAAGGCAAGGCATCTGTGCCCACACCTGCTCTCTGCATGCATCCTGACACTCTGACTGAGGCTCTGAAGACAGTAGATCACGGTAGAAGTCAGTAGCAACTGACCCGTCGGGCCTCCTCAACTGACTGACCTTGGCATGCGTATGCCGGGGTCCCACTGCCTCAAAGAAAGCGCCTGTCACTCTGTCACCCACCTGGGTCCACTAAGATGCCTGTCGATGGAAAGCAAACTCATGGCGCCTCTCCTTTGTGCTGCCGAGCTCCTGGCGAGCCTGCTGTAACTGCTCCTCCAACCAAGGACTGTCTGGATGCTGCTCTTGCATCCTCTGCAAGGAAGCAACGCCCCGTCGAAGACGCTGCTCCTCCTCTCTCGTTGCAGCCAGGGGAGCTGAAGACTCCTGAAGAAAGAATCGACTAAGCTGAGCAAGTCCTAAGGCCACTCTGTCAGCAGGAGAATCCTGCATGTCTAAGCTCTCTGTCCAAAGAGCCTCCACTCACTCTCTGAGCGCAGAGTCCAACAAGACCCTCTCACGCCTCCCACTCTGTGATCCGAATGAGAGAAGGCCAGGCTGTCTGGGGGCCTCACAAAGCTAGAATGCTGCCACACATCTGAAACCCGCAAAGTCATACAAAACCTCTCCCAAGCTGCCAGCTCAACTCCATGCACAATAATATGGCTGCCACCAATCCTGTCAGAGGGGTCCTCCAACATGTTGAAGTCACCCCCTATGCACCATTACTCTACCTGCGGTAGAGACTCAACAATCTGAGACCAAAACTCTACACGTGCATTCGCCACATTGGGCGCATAGATGTTCAGGAAGCCCATGAGACAACCCTGAACCTGCATAGTGATCCACTGAGCCCTGCCTAGCACAATAATCCCTCTGTCCATAATGACCCACTGCAAAGAATCCGCAATAGTCATACATACCCCGCCCTGGATGCCTCCAGGTCCAAATGCAGCTGACCAAAAAGTCTCATACCGTCCACGCAAAAGCTGACCACAATGTCTAATGCGGCTCTCATGCAGATGATGCTCCTATAGCATAAGAAGATCAATCTCTCTCCAACAAGGCATCGTTGCAGCTCCTAACGCAGTCGGCCCCTCTGACATTGAAACTGAGGCCCACCTAATCCCTGTATGTTCCATGAGACGATCCTCATGGGGAGCGAGAGAAAACTGGTGCTGCCGCAGCAGCTAACCGTGATATCTTCGAGGCAGGCTTGGATAGGGAGTAATCCGCATCCGAGCGTCGTCGAGATAGGCGTGACTCCAAAGAGTGTCTAGCCCAAGCCCAAGTAGACCGAGCCGTGCGTAAAGCAACCTCCTCTATCCAGGAATTCTCATGTATGTGTACATAGCATGGTGGGCTCTGCGTGTCAGCAAAAAAGTGAACCACAATGTGTCTACATCCTGCTGCGTCTGGAGGTGTCACAACAAACTTGGCCAGTGGCCACAGAGTCTGAAGCAAGTCTGTAACCCCTAGGTCTCCCATGTGATGAGAGAACTCTAGGGCCTGTGTCTGTAGCCACTCCAACACTGAGTCTATAGTCCACTCAGCCTGGTCCCTGCCGCATAGGGGAAAAGAGAAGCCAGCCGCCGAGTCCAAGGGCTCTATCCCCTAGCTGCAAGGAACAATACATCAACTCTGAAACAGGCTGCCTCAAGGTCTGGTGAGGGGTTGTCGAGAAACCATGTAAAGTCGTAGGCAAAGAAATCCCAACGACGAAGAATGTCGAAGCTCGTTAGACCACGAGGAACTGCTGCAAAGGGAGACGTCTGCACCAGAAGAGGGCGTCGCAAGAAAGGTTGTCCCTCTCTCGCCAAGCGACTCGTGGCAAAGGCGCTGCCAAGAGATCTCCTAGCAGCCGAGGAGTCTTTTCCCTCGGGTGAGTGGGGGTTGGTTAAGACAGAGTGTGGAGTATTCGGGCCTCCCAAACCAGTGCTTCATTTGTCGACAGATGGGCCATCTAGCGAAGGCCTGTCCACGGAGGAGGCCTCGACCTACACCACAGCCTCAGTCCCAGCCTGCCAGGGCTGGCCCGCAGCCACAGACAGAGACACAGCGCACACATGCAGAGCCACCCTCCGAGCCTGGGGCTCCAGCGGAGGAGGGATGGCAGCAGGCCCGTGGTAGACGACGACAGAGGCCACAGCGTCAGCCTGGCACTCAAAGTGGCCCTCAGGCGCCTACTCAGCAGCAGTGGGTTCCCACGGGGAACCGCTTTGGTTCTCTTGAGCAGAAGGAGGTCCCTGCTCCAACCCCCACCCCAGCTTCTCCTTCCCCCTTTGCGACAGGGCCCAGACAGAGTGGACTCTCGACTCAGTGTTGGGATGGTTGCATACACAAGTCCTAGAGTTCTCTCACCACATGGGAGAGCTAGGAGTTACAAACATGCTACAGACTTTGTGGCCATTGGCCAAGTTTGCGGTGACACCCACAGACTCAGCAGGATGTAGGCACATTGTGGTTTACTTCTTTGCTGATACACAATGTTTGTCATGCTATGTATACATTCATGAGGACTCCTGGACAGAGGAGGTTGCTTTACGCACGGCTCGCTCTGCTTGGGCTTGGGCTAGGCACTCATTGCAGTCACGCCTATCTAGAGGACGCTTAGATGCGGATTACTCCCCATCCAAGCCAGCCTCGAAGATAGCCCGTCTAGCTGCTGCGGCAGCATCTGTTCTCTCTCGCTCCCCATGAGGATCGTCTCATGGAATGTGCAGGGACTAGGTGGGCCCCACTTTTAGCGTCAGCGGGGCCGATTGCGTCAGGAGCTTCAGCGTTAACTTGTGGGAGGAGAGATTGATCTCCTTATGCTTCAGGAGCACCATCTGTGTGAGAGCCGCATTCGGCAATGTGGTCAGCTTTTGCGTGGACGATATAATACTTTTTGGTAGCTGCTTTTGGACCTGGAGGTATCCAGGGTAGGGTATGTATGACTATTGCGGACTCATTGCAGCAGGCCATTGTGGGCAGAGGGATTATTGTGCCAGGCAGGGCTCAGTGGATTACTATGTAGGTTCAGGGTGGCCTAGTGGGTTTCCTGAACATCTATGCGTCCAATGTGGCGAGTGCTCTGGTCACAGATTGTTGAGTCTTTGCCGTAGGCAAATCATTGGTACATAGGAGGGGACTTCAACATGTTGGAGGACCCTTCTGACAGGATTGGTGGCAGCCATGCTACTGTGCATGGAGTCGAGTTGGCAGCTTGGGAGAGGTTTTGTATGACTCTGAGGGTCTCGGATACATGGCAGCACTCTGATTTTGTGAGGCCCCCAGACAGTCTTGCCTTCTCTCGATTGGACCGCAGAGTGGGAGGAGTGAATCTATCGCGGATAGATCGATTCTACACTAGTGACCACTTCAGTGACTTGGGAGAGTCAGTGGGCATCCTGGCAGGGACCTCCTTCTCGGACCATGCACCAATGATCCTCACAGCGGCAGACATGCAGAGGAGTGGAAGCACGATGCTTCGCATCCCAGAGAGGGTCTTGTTGGACTCAACACTCAGAGAGAGGGTAGAGGCTCTCTTTACAGGATTCTCCTGCTGACAGAGCGGCCTCAGGCCTAGCTCAGATTAGCCATTTTTTTCTTCAGGAGTCTCTAGCTCGCCGGGCTGCAGCGAGAGAGGCGGAGCAGCGTCTCAGACGGGGCATTGCTTCATTGCAGAGGATGCAGGAGCAGCATCCAGACAGTCCTTGGTTAGAGGAGCAGTTACAGCAGGCTCGACAGGAGCTTGCTAGCACAGAGGAGAGGCGACATGAGTTTGCTTTCCACCGACAGGCATCTCAGTGGACTCAGGTGGGCGACAGAGTGATCGGTGCTTTCTTTGAGACAGTGGGACCTCGACACTCGCATGCCAAGGTCAGTCAGTTGAGGAGGCCCGACGAGTCAATTGCTTGTGAGCCCGAGGATATGCGTGCAGTTGCTACTGACTTCTACCGTGAGTTGCTGTCTGCAGAGCCCCAGTCAGAGCGGCAGGATGCATGCAAGGAGCAGGTTTGGACACAGATGCCTTGTCTTGTGACTGAGGAGATGCGTCAGAGGCTAGAGATGCCACTTAGCTTGAAGAGCTGCACACGGCTCTTAGGGCCCTCCCCCGTGGTAGCTGTCCAGGTGAGGATGGACTGACTCCCAACTTTTTCTTGGACTACTGGGACCTGCTTGGCCCAGATCTCTGTAGTGCTTTTCAATACATTTTGCACACAGGAGTGATGCCTGACAGCATGAGTGAGGGCCTGATCTACCTAATTCCCAAGGAGGGTGGCTCCTTGGATGAGATTCGACAGTGGCGCCCCATCATCATCCTCAACTCAACCTACAAAATTCTTGCCAAGGCTTTGAGTTTGAGGATTCAGCCACTTTTAGAGAGCCTTATACATGGGACCCAGACAGGTTTTGTCAAGGAACGCAGTATCCTTGACAACATCTTAACTTTTTGGGAGGCTTCTGCCCTGGCACGGCTCCGTAGTGAGGACCTCGTGATTCTTCTTCTCGATTTTGAGAAGGCATACGACAGAGTTGACTGGGACTTTCTAGAGGCACTCTACGCAGGATGGGCTTCTCAGATGCTTGGATCAGAGGGGTGTCAGCCTTGTCCAGACAGGCTCACAGTCAGGCTACATCTCAGGGAGGATTGGGGATCATAGACCCAGCCTTCCTTGGGAAGTTCATCGTCAGAGGACTTCTTCCAGGTGAGGAGCCCTGGAAGGAGTTCTTGCTACAGCGGCTTCGTGCCAAGGTGCCTCAGTCAGGAGGCCCTTGGCAACCTTCGACCAGATGGATCTTTACAAAGATGCGCAGAGTTGGTTTAAGCAGGAGACTGGAGGACCGCTCCGCTGTGAGTTTGCTTCGATCTTGGGAGCTCTTACGGCGTGGCCTGGAGCAAAGACAGCTGACGTGCACGGAGGAGCGCCTACAGCAGCCCCTTGTTTGGAACCCCATGGTTAGCACTCAGAGAGGCCACTTGGTTGGTAGTCGGCCTCATGTTTCCTGGGGTCCCATGGCAGCACGTCCAGCGCGCTCTCTAGGTGACTGGCTAGAGTTCACAGGTCTGTTAGAGGAGGTGCAGGGGCTCCAGCTTACAGGGCATGAGAGGGGTGCAGAGCATGTGTCAGGACATCTCAGAGTCAGTTCCAGCTGAGTGGCTCACGCCTCTCGACCCCGGTGGATGGGAGCCTTCACACGACTGGAGGTTCTCATCTCAGTCAGGGCCTGCTCAGAGACTATCCCAGCCCTGTTCTTCGAGCTTCAAGGTGGGGGACGACTACAGCGAGTTGCAGTAGAGGCCCCGCAGGTAGCAGAGTGTTGTTTTCAGAGGATCCGAGTAGTGGGCATCTGTGGGAGAACTTGCATCATAGACCCACACCCAGCAGCTCTTGAGACTGGACACTGGAGGCTGTGGGCTTGGGAGTGTTGTCCACGGGCACGAGTACAGTGGGATTCTGGTGAGTGGCTATGGAGGGAACCCTTCTCTTCTGCACACCACCCAGGAGTCCCGTTCTTTCAGTACACTGTTCGACTGGGACGTCATATATTAGCAGCACAGAGAGAGGCCCGCCCCGCTGCAGCACGTCGTTGGCAGGAGGAGGGTCTCACAGTCGAGTTCTTGGCAGCCTTTTGGGAGAGGTTGTGGGACTCCAGACAGCCGAGGCGAGTCACCTTGTTTCAGTGGCTGGTCGCACACAAAGCTACAGCAGTAGGGAGTTGGCTAGCGCATAGTGGTCTCTCGGCCGCATGTGCAGCTTGTGACCATTTGGTGGAGAGTCAGCGTCACTGTCTTTGGGACTGTCCATCGGCCCAGCAGGTGTGGCTACGAGTTCTTCGGCTGATGCCTGCTCTCTCCACGGCTCGACAGTACACTTGGGGGACAGTGGCTTGGTCCACCCTCACGGGCCCGACACTTCAGTTTAAGCTATCTTCCACCAGCAGGATGATAGTGATGCAGGGAGGGCGACCTACACTCCAGCCTGCTACAGAGCTTACTCCACAGGAGTGGTGCAGTGAGAGAGAGGAGTGTTGGGAGCTCATCAGTGGCCTGACACTTTGGTTCATCTGGCGGGCCCGCTGTTTCCGCATCTTTGAGGCTCGCCTTGTGCCACCAGCAGAGACTGTTCGTGACTTTTGGCTAGAGCATCCATACTCTCAGAGGACAGCTTGAGGGACTACAAGGCAGCTCCGACCGCATGCGGGAGTGCCACGAGGCTTTCCTTCGACTCTGGTGCCCTGGGCCTTTCTACACCATAGTCCAAGGTGTGCTCAAATGGCACTACCGTCCACCTGTGTGGCTCTTCCCTCCTCCCATCTCTTGATTTAGCCTCATTGTATATATGTTGTTTTTTCATTGGGAGAGTCTCCCCATCATGCTTGTTGTCGCCCTCTCTTGCAGAGCTGGTTGTAGCCCTATGGGCAATTTTCATTAACTAATAAAAGGATCTTTTTCTCGGAAAAAAAAATTGACTCGAAAAGGACATTTTGCATCCAAAACTTGCTTAATGCTCAGGAATTACAGCATTTAATACTTTCCCCAATCCAAATACATCAAATGTACATTTGCATAAACCTGCGTAAATCTGTAATTTGCTGTAAAAACCTGTTTTAGAACCTGTTTTTCAGTAAATTTGGTTGATTTAGGGTAGTAGGGACCAAGTACAAGTGTTCCCACAACTTAATACATCATGAGAGAACCTGTACTTTGCTGTAATAACCTGTTTTTGACCTAAAAACAGCCTGTTTTGGGCTGCTTTGGCACTCTAGGTATCCTCGGTGACCCCGGAAGCAAGGGGGTTCGTGATAGAAGTGGAGATTGTCGCAAGAAAACACCTTTTGCTTGCTGTCCAGCCACATGTGCAGGTCCTTGTGAAACCCTAGGGCTCTGATACAGTTGAAAGCGCGAAGCAGAGGGTACCGGTAGGTGCGCGTCGCGATCTAGTGCAAGATTGGGACAAGAAGCAGGAGGCGGAGTGTAGCAGAGAGGAAGCGCTAGGGATTGAAGCAGAGAGAGAGAGAGAGAGAGAGAGAGAGAGAGAGAGAGAGAGAGAGACAGAGAGCTCACGTTTTTGGGGAAAACTCAATAGTGAGTTTTGGGTTTTCCCACTTTTATTATAAGTAACTTTAAAAAAATGTGTACATTGAACCTGGACAAAGTATAAAAATATACAAAACGGGGTTATTTAGGCCTTTGACCCAACATTAAAGTGAATCTCTGCTATGTCGAGGTAGAATCTTGACTTTGGGTGTCCAAGTTTGTTACAACGGTCTCGACATTCTACATCGCACCTACTCTCCTCTCTTCGTTCCTTCATGGTATCACAGCAAGAAGGCTAAGGATTGCTTGGAGACCCTACAACACACTTTGAGAGGCCTCGACGAGACATTTCATCACAAAAACTTGTTTCAGTTTGTTGCGTTTTTGCATCAGCCATCAATTTTGAGGGACATTTTTTGCAGCCGTCTTCATAGAATCTCACCTTTTCTTGCAACCCTCTTCATGGGAATCGTGTTTTGTGGAATTTTGTTGCAAGAAATCATGTCAAATCTACGTTTTTGTTTTCACAGCTACGATCAAAGGCACTTCGTCACAAAAACTCTCGTCGGATAGTTGATTCTTCAAGGGCAGTCGCAAATCTGTTCCTCCTCATTCCAAGCGACCCCTGTAGCTACCAATCCCAAGTAAAATTTGCAGCATTGCCACATTGCCCTCATCAAACGCGACCCCTATCTAATGTCCTTCGGCCCCAATCTGTAACTGAACCCTAGCATTTTTGCAAATCAGCCCTCCAACAGCCTCTGCTACTCAAAAGTGACCCTTGGAGGGTGACTACTATTCAGTCCATACCCAGGACTAAGAAAGGGACCCCTACCAGGTGAGTCGTAACTATTGTTCAGTCCATATCCCACTACCCCGCACCAATAGTTGTTGCCTACAATCAAAAGCCGCTACCACCCTTACGTCATAGCACATCGGGTGCGCTCCTGTAGTCACCTCCATAAGTCCTTTGACACAGCAAGCCAAGCATTTGAGGAGTTTTTTGGACTTCAAAAGGCAATAGATCTCATCAGATCTTTTCTTGGTAGATTACCATCATACTTACTGAACTGGATCTTCTCTGTGACGGGGTTGTTGGAGTCCGAATCTCGGCTTGTGCCACTCGATGAACCACCAACATCTTTGGCCGGCTCGGACTTTGAGGTGAGAACCTGTCGGACCAACTCTTGTATGCGTAGTTCTCTCTGTGCCTCACGCTCGGCCTCCGAGGCTGCTCGTCTTTCTTCGGCCGCCTCCTTTCTTTGTGCTTTTCTTTCTTTTCATTCCTCAAGCCACAAAGCGCGCTTCGCGGTCCAAGGTTTCCTATCTGTTTTGGCGTTCACGCTCCATGGCAACGCGATTCGCTTCTTGTGGTTGTGCCATCACAACGCGATTCGCTTCTTGTTGTTGTGCCATCATGTCCATCATCGACTTGACCAAAGTCTCCATAGGATTTGGTACAATCCGTGGCATAGATGGGGAAGGGGGAGGGTCAGAAAAACCTCTTGGTGGGGAGAATTCTTCTTCGTCACTGCCATGCTCATCACCTCCATGCGAAGTATCCATTCCGCTTCGGGTAATGACCATACACTGAAGTCTTGGGTTCTTAAGTTCACGAGGAACTTGGGTTCTTGTGGTTCTTGGGGTCTTGAGTTCTTGAGGTTCTTGAGGTCTTGAGGTTCTTGAGGGTCTTCTTTAGCTTGCAATATGTGTTAGAGAAGGATCTTCTCTTCATCCGAGGCTCTCTCTTTTCCGCGGACGCACCCCATGACGGCCTTGCGCTCACACCAAGGTTTCTTTTTCCCACCTCACGTCGATTGGCCGGCCGCTAAGGGCACGGTCCGCTCTCAATGAGTGAAAAGAGAAACAAGGGGAGACTAGACAAGCCCATCTTTCTTGGGTTTCCTGTCACTCTTCAAAAACACGATTAGGAATCGATACACCTAAGAGGACTTGGGTTACGTGCGACCGCAACAAGCAAAAAAAATTCTTGTGGTTCTTTCCTTAGTGATACAGAACACTCCCAAAGCTCTGATACCAATGTAAGGTGCAACGGAAGTGAATGTTGAACTTTGCTCAAGATGAGTACTCCGAACTGTGCTCAAGGGTTCTTTTTACTTACGGAAGGGAGAGCCTTCTGTTCCTTTAGTGAGAGAGTACAAATGATCACAAACAAAGTGGTAAACACTGTGAATGAAGGTGTTGAAACTGAGAGATAGAGAGAGAAGAATACGACGCCAGAATGTTGTCAAAACCCTCCTCCGAAGGCCCCACTCTATGGCAAGAGCGGTCTACTATTGATTGCACAAATCTCTACAATGCTTTGGACTTGCTGACGATGAGGACGACGACGAGACAGCGGGCTGAAATCTGAAAATGCTAATGGCTGAAATCTGCAAATCTTTATCTGCTGAATTCTGACTCTATGTCGGTGATGATCTCGATGGCGACGATGCGACAACGACGCGCTGAAAACGCAGATGCTGAAATCTGCGTTTTTCGGGCTGAATCTGCAAACTATGCGGGATCTGACCGTGCGGCGAGGATTTGCGGTGGGAAGGTGAGATCTGCGAGGTCTGGGACTTCTTCTGCGATGTCTGACTGCTGAAAACTGAAAACGCTGATGCTTCTTGGTGTTCTGTTGCGGTGAATCTGCAAAACGCTATGTTGATGCAAAGACGCTAGGGCTGAAAACTGTCTTGCGGTGGAGATCTGCTAACGCTAGGGCTGATCTGTTGTCTTGCTGCTCCGAGGCTGACCTGCTGTGCAAAAACGCCAAACTGTTGTAGGGGAAAACGCTAGGCTTCTACTGTAGCAAAAACGCTAGGTTTGCTGATGGGGGTCTTGCTGAGAAGTTGCTTGTTGAACAGAGCGTTCCTACTGCCTCTTCTGCCAGAAAGTGCTATCGCTAGGTTTCTTATATACATGCTTGGTAAATTTGCCCTACCTAGTTCCCAACAATAGTCACTTAAAAATAATAAGTGAAAATTGTCAAAAATAGGGAAAATAGGTCTATGCGCTGTAAAAATGCTACTGATGAGTTCTGACTGTAATCTGATGATCATTCTGTGTGCAACCAGAGGATATGCATCTACTCTAAGTGTCTGGACATGCACGGTCTGTGAACAGACTCACAAAAGTGCCAGATTACTTCCTAATCTAACTGAACTGAACCCATGTCATGAAGTAGCTTGTCCACGTACACATAGAGTTAGATGTGCACGTGACAACTAAGCTCGAAAGGGGAAACGAGGAGAGACTCGGAATGGGCAGCCATGTGGGCTGCCTCCTGCTTCTCCATCCACTCATCCTTCCAGGTGATGGCATCACCCATGAGATGCATGGAAGCCAAGAGAACCTTGTTATTTTCAGACTTTTTCACAACCGCAAAATAGGATGTAAATTGATGTAACCAAGAGTAAATGACAATAGCTGCATAGCATCCATCTTACCGTCATACTTATTGAACATGATCTTCTCGGGAATTGGATCATTGGTCGTTCGTGTAGCAATGGTTGCCTCCGCAATGGTCTTGGCAAGCTTTCCATAATCGGGCTTAGAAATAAATTTTCCTTCTGGAAGGGTTGCCCATCTTCATTCTCTCTAGTCTCTCTTTAGTGTTTGTTACATATATATTTTCAAAGTGTTACGAAGTGAATACATAAGAAATAAGCACTCTATAGTACTAGTGTCACGTGCACATGGCTCTGTATGCCACATGACATGCTTCATCAACTTCTAGAGCCAATTCTCTACCTATCTCTAGATAGGAGTGTGTAGAATCCTAGGAGGATTAGTACTGGCAATTTTGTGAGACTGTTTGCAAGGCTTGCATGTCCGAACAAGCCCATTAGATTAGGTTTTCCAGTTTTGGAACCCTCTTGCATAAATGGTTACTACAAGCGTTTTGGCAGATTTTATTACACTTCGATGGGCATCTGACATGATGAGCATGTAGGTCTAGGTTAGAGAAACGTATCGGTCCAATCCGTTCATTACATGGATCACAAAATGTCGAGTTATTGCCAGAAGACTCCCATGTGCACACATTTTCCCTACTTTATCACACCCAACCTAGCACCTCACATTCCCTATTAAAGAAGCTCATCGTCCTACCTTTTGCAATATATCAGCCAGCGCCAAAAGATCAGCCTACAGTTTTGCAAAACAGCAGCCTGGCGTTTTTGCTTCTATTCGCGAGCCACCAGCCCGGAGTAGCACATCAGCCCAGCTATTCAATTTTCAGCCCTCTTCCCCTCTGGAGATCGTGTGGATCTGCGAACGCCATCTTCCCTGTTGTAGCCTGAACCTCGGCAGCCCATTGAGCCTCTTCTCGGCCATTCCCTCACCCCATAGAGTGCTCCCATCGTTGTCCATCATCGGCTCCATCATCATCTACGTTTTCACTCCTGCTTTATGCGACAGATCGGCTGCATTTTTGCAGCCAGTTTTCAGCCCTTCATTCCTCACATCGGGAGCACAAATCAGCCCCAATCTTCCCCTTGGTGGCCATCAACTATTGTTGTGCCTGCGTCTTTACACGTAATCCTTTACCCAGTTCGCATTTCCTCCTAGATCAATGGAATATTTCCTATCCGATGCTCCTGTCACCCAATCATGTGACACATGGGTAATTCCATTTTCCTCAGTCTCTTCCACCAAACTTATGGAACAACTCCTTCACGATGCTTGATGTCACCCATCATATGACACATCAAAGTTGTCTGTTCCTGATGGCTTTATCAATTCTAGTAGATCTACAGCTCCTAACTTTAACAGCTGAAGTGTACACATTTAAATATCCTAATTTCGTTGAATAGAAATTACTCAGAAAATTAAAAAAAGGCCAATTAGCAACATCCCTCTAGCTTCTAAACAGTTGTGCTCAACTGTTTAGAAGCACTACAGTTGTGCTCAATTGTAGTGCTTGCAGATATCCTTCCAAAATATCAAGATAAGATGCTCATTCCTGCTCGGTCATCCATTGAGCGTGTAGAGTAAAATAGTTCTTAAAGTTTGCCAAATACTTCCGTGCAATCTTTCCAGACTTTAGTGGCTGCTCCTAATGATGAATGATCTACTCCAGTTGGAGTATTTCTTCTATTTCCTCAACCTCACGAGGTCCTCAACAATAGGCTAAATTGGAGGTTGTCCCACATATGAAAAGCATTATGGGGCCAGAGAGATTGGCCCCAAAGACTGGCGCCCCTTTCGGTATTTCTTTTTGTATTAATAATTGAGCTAAGTATAGTCACCCTTGGGTCACCTCTACTCACCGGCTCGTCAGCACAAAGTGAGCCAGAGAGAGCCCCTTGGACTGGTGAAAAGCAGTACATGAAACGCCTTTTAACTCAAAAGCATTAGGCCTCCCCAAAAGGAGCCAGCGCACAAAGCGGAAATCCGTACAGCCTACCACAGCAATGCGTTTTGCGGAGATCCGTACAGCCAGCCACGTCAGCACCTTCAACGCATTTTGCGAAAATTTCTACAGCCTGCAGTGCCAGTCTTTGATTGTCCGAGTGTCCCTAGGGCCTTGTCGGTAGGTGCCCTATAAGTTGGGTACACATATGGACATGCCATGTCATCAGTTTGTGACAAGAAACCTTCTCACACTCCTGGATGTTGCGACTCAAACATGCCTTTGCTTTATCGGAAGCGTGGTTGCACAAACCAAGCTGAAAATAGAACCAAGTCGGTCCCAAGCTGATCCTGTCCTCCTCTTTGTCTCCCACGCCGATCCACAGAGCTTTGCCCAAAATTTTGAGCTTCGAAAAGCTCCCAAGCCGCTTCAAAAGTGTTTGCTCCAATGCCCCTCTCTTGGGCTCCGGGTCACCAAAGCAAGGGGCCGACTCACAACCCACAGCGTTTTAAAACGTTGGCTCCAAAAAAGGGAAGGGGGGTTAAATGAGGTGTCGTCACCTACAGCCCACAGCGTTCCAAAACGCTGGGTGTTCGTAGGGGGGAGACGCGGTCAAGGGCGCCGGCGGTGAGAGATTCTCTTGCGAGCACGCAGTCGGGTTGGGGGGGCCAATAGTGCTCTCAGCAGGGAGCGTTTCAGAACGCTGCAGTGCACAGTTGGGCAACGTTTGTGGAAGCAACAAGGGTGGGATTTGGAATGCCGGCGACGAGGGGGTTCGGATCTTCTTCTCCAAGCCGCTCTTCTTTGCTATGCAGCTCAGCCTCTACCAAGGCTCTGATACCATGTCAAAGTCGACGATGCAAAAGCGTAGAGACCAAGGAGAGTGAGCACGAGAGAGAGAGAGAGAGAGAGAGAGAGAGAGAGAGAGAGAGAGAGAGAGAGAGAGAGAGAGAGAGAGAGAGAGAGAGAGAAGAAGAGAGTTTTAACGTCGTAGGAAACTATCCCAAGAGACCTTAAAGATCTGGACGACGAGGAGATGAACCAATCAACCTTGGCAATGAATAATTGAATGTGTATACAATGGAGGCAAGGGGTTGCTTATATAGCAACCTCAATAAATTGCCCTACCCAAACTTTGAGAAATAAGTAAAATAAATACCTAAAAGCCAAAAGAAATAATGGGATCACATTGGGCAGTTCACTTGAGATGCCAAAACTCTAACAACATAGGCTATGCTCATGTGTAATTAGATGGTATGCAACTACTCTAAAGCGCCTAGACATGCATGTCGTGCGTACACGTTTACAAGGGTGCCATAACACTTCCTAGGTTTTCCTAAACCCTAGAAATAGAACTTATAGCTTGTCCACATGCACATAGGGTTAAATGTGCACGTGATAGAAAAACTACAGTATACAAACTCTGGGCCCAGAAACCTAGGGACAAGGGTCCTACCTCATACCAACCTATCGGGTGGACACATGCATGGCTCATACCACCCAAACGGCACATCTACCTCAAGGCATAAATACAATCGGGTACACAGCCACAAAATAGCCCTCACTCCCTAATTTGCTATTGGGAGATAATGGAGCCACCACCAAACAGACGATGTAACTCTATGTGTTGACTATGCATCATCTATTGTTGCACATGAGAATGAATCTCCTTTTGTAACTACCTCTGGCTAGCTTAGTTAAATCCCTTCTTGTCGTTGAAAGCCTTCAATGCTTTTACGTTCATCTTGGTCTTTGACTCGGGGTTTACCAATCCTTTCCACTGCCAAAAAACTGTATTCGTTGGTTGAGCCTTCATGTGTTTGCATACCGTGGACCCTATAAGTAAGTGAGTAAGTGTTCCACGAGAAATCCGACTTCTTATTTCCTTGCTTTGTCCTAAGCATCCGTTGGACCTGATTGTGCCTTTGGCTCCTCTACAAGGTTGTCCTTGTCACCATCCCCTTCTTGTGCCGACTCCTCATCCGTATTCTTTCTCAAATCGTTTGTGCTATGTCCATGGTCGGTGGCTGTTAAATATTGTTTGGACTCTCGGTAGAAGAAGAATAAACCCATACTTAGATACCACTGTAACCAGCAAGTCAACTGACAGGGTGGTAGATGTACACCTATAGGATAGGAATCTCAAGCACACTAAGGGTTTGCACCTGCACTTTGACTATTTCAAGTCTATTTTGGTCACTTTTCATTTTTAAGATTTGGGTTTTGGTCATGGTATTTGACAAAAATATTTGCCCGACCTTACCCTGGCTCACTATAAATGTGGCCTAGGGGGCTGACTGTCCTTTGTCTTGTATCATCCGTAGAGTTTTCCAACTGAAGTTTTATGGGCTCACCAGCCTTCTGTCCATCTGTCTCTCGTCTCTCTCATGCCATTGTCTCTCTCCTCTCTCCATCCGCTAGACAAAAAGATTTGAAGGTCAGACATTTGGGTTCACAAAGATCAAGCTTTATACATCGGGCTGAAAACCTGCACCCTAACAACAGCAAATCACAGCCACCCATTCTCCTGGGCAAGAACATCCTGCTCCATCTTCTCTCTCTACCTTCACCTGTTTTAAAGTTCAATGTTAAAGTTTTTTCAGCATTCGCGGTCCATCCATCGATATAATCTTTCATCACTTGCCCAAAGTAGTCTTCTCAAATATCTATGTTTATAACCTATTTGCATATCCAGAGGCTTATTAGGAAAGACACAAGGTCTGTAACTGGTTAATGATACTCACTTGGAAGAGGGTCAAGCAAAAGGCAATCCACTCCGGCTCTTCATGCATATTCTATCCACTATCATTTCATCAGGGAGGAGGTTCTCGAAGGATGGGTGACTCTTGTTTACTCCTTCACCCATCAAAAAATTACAGATTACTTCACTTAACCCCTCAAATCAGGGGAGTTCCATATCCTCAAGAAGAAACTTGGCGCTAGCACGTGTACTCCTGCCTAGAGGGAGATGTTGAAGAACCTACAACCAGCTATTTTTTTTTGTTCAGTGACGGCCTTCATAGTTCCCGCAAGATCATAGCAGGAATCAAAAGTGTGTGTCTGTGTGTGTGCGTGATCTCTTTCGGAAAAAGAGGGCAAAACCCAAGAATTTTTAACAAAAAGGCAACTCGATCTCTTTCGGAAAAAGAGGGATGCACCGTTGCTAGCAGTATGCACATGAATTGAGAACGTACAGTAAGAAGAGCGTTCGTGTTCTGAGTAAAAGGAAGAGGCTGCGATACTTCGATGGCGGAGGGGGTGTCAAGAGCAGCTGCAGGAAAAGAAGTTGCAGGTTGCAGGCGGCGATGAAGAAACCTCTCGAGGAGGGCGACAACTAGAAAGGCGGAAACAAGAAGGGCTGCGGCCAGGAAGCCCAGAGAGAGAGCATTCAGAGACGAATCGACTCGCTTGAGATGGTGCTGTAGCTGCTGCTGATCCCGCTCGTACTGTTCATTGTCGCCGGAATCCAGGAATGGAGGTGTGGGTGGAGGTGATGAGAGAGCGTCCATGGTCGTCAACCCTTTGGACCCGCTTCCTTAATTTTTTCCTCAAATTTGTAGTCCTAACCTAATTAGAATATGCTCACACGGAGGCGTACCCAAGCTCAAGGGCAATAGGTTGGGTTTTCAAATCATGGGTTTTATATGAAAATACATGGTTGACAGCCTGGACCCAGAATTCTGCCTTCATATGTGAATCTAGTATGGGTGGACGATTTTAGAAAAAGTGGTGCGGAAGGCGAATGTGCAGGCGATGCTTTGGTGAAATTGAAAGGGGATTAAGGACAACGGTAGGGGGTAGCAAATGGCGGCTAGCAAAGAGCGGGAGCATTTTGGCACGTGGCTCTCTCTCTCGAGCTCCCGCTTGCTCTCTCTCTCTCAGGCAGTGGGCGGTGGCTTGCCGACCTCTCCCCCTTCTATATATAGTCTGCTCGTTAGTCCTCTTGCTCAAGCTACTTGCAGGGATACCAGTAGGTGGAGCGTGGAGGGTAGGGTGGGGTGGGGTAGTGTAGGCTCTCTCTCTCTCTCTCTCTCTCTCTCTCTCTCTCTCTCTCTCTCTCTCGTTGAACGAAGGGAGAGAGGGGCTCCAAGATGCAATCAGGTAATGCAGGTTGTGTTTGCTATGGCATGTGCGCTGCAGACAGGTTTCTTGCAGGCATGGGGTAGAGAGAGGATGGGTGCAAGGGGAGGTAGAGGGGGGATGGACGCAAGGCGCCGCGGATGAGCAAGGCAAGGGAGGGCGGCATCAAGCAGAAAATGCGGGAGGGTGAGAAGACGTGGAAGGGGGATATTCGGGCAGCATCGATAAAGAAACATGATTTCTTTATTTATCTGCCAGTATGTCTGGACGTTCTTGAAAAAGTAAGGAAAAGAAATAATACAATAAACATGCTAGAAATGTCAAAATGGATAGCACAATTTTTTGTGAGAATTTAACAAAAATAAGACAACCAAGTAAAATGATAAGGGTGAAGTCATTCCAAACTACTACTAGTAGCAAATTGAAGTGGACAACCTACATTGTTCAATAATTGTGGGTTGTTGATCTCTCACGAAAGGTAAAGTATCAATTAGTCCTCATGTTGATTGGGATGTTAGAGATGGTGACCTTGTTCAATGATTTTGGAAGAATGTCAAAACAGTCTTACGAAGAAGTTCACCTTATCTTGAAACAAAAAAAGAAAAATCCCCGATGATTTTATCAAGGGTGTGTTTAAAACGTCTTTGATGGGCCTAAATCAATATACATACTCATTGGAGGTTTCCAACTCGTTATTTAATTGAGGTGAAAAAGGGGTTGGGGTGTGGTTGTAAAACCCCCGCAAGAGTAAATATGCTTAAAATTGAAAAGGGTTTGCTTGTAATTGGCCTCTAAAAAATCCAAGTGTTTCGCTTAGCCTCTTACCAAAAGAAAAAAACAAAGTAGAGTTTAGGGAGGATAAATTAGAGAACCATTCATACATGGGCATAATAATCAACACTCAATCACACACTAGAGAATGGAGTAGAGTTGTGTGGACACAAACTTGATTGATTAAATTGCTACAAAGTGAGTACAAAGAGTCTCATTGTATATAGTTAGTGTAGGCATCTCATGTGGCATGATATGGAGCTTTAAATCAACCCAGATCCACTTGTCAGCTCGTGAGTGCTCTTTTAAGCTAGTTAGGGACCTATTAACTAAGTTTAGGTGAGTCCACACCCTCTAGAAATGCCCCTCATGGGTACCTACACCTTTTATGTGTCTTTTACATGATTCTATGCCACCTAAGCATCCAATAGAGAAGAGGTGTTACACACAAGCATAGGTTAAAGTCCATAAACCTAACAACCCTCCCCTAAGGGTTTAGACTATGAAATATGACAATTATGACAGAACATCTCCAATCCAAGAGACCAAACATCTCTAATCCAAGAGACACTACACATCACCCTCGTACACATGTTTAAATACCAAGACCAAGCTAATCCAAGCTATCTCCAAAAAAAAACTTAGAGGTAAAGGCAAAAACAAAAGCTAGAGAATGTCGTCACAATCGTAGTCGTAAGAGAGTAAAAGGTTGTTGCTATCTTCTGCTTCATCTTTTTCTTTGTGCTCTTCCAAAGAGATTAATCTTCTAGGCTACGAATGTTAGGGTTCAGGCCAATTAGCCGGACACACATCACATTGACTGTACTAACCTTATCTATTCTTTTGGTCATATAGAACAATAAGGAGTAAAGAAGCATTCCAATCCTCATTGAGAGCTCCACCAACATGTTGTGTCTACTCTTCTTCTCCCTCGCACTCCGCACTCTTCAAGTGGTATTAGAGTCGGCTCATCCATCAAGGTGGCAAGGGGCTGAACTCCACAAGCCACAAAGAAGTGAGAGATTAAGCTTTCTATGGGCTCAAAGAGATAGAGAAGCAGGTTGCTCACTTTAGGGGCCAGATTGACAACAGGTTACTGTTTTGCTCATAACTTGAGCTACAGGACTCGGATTCAAAAACAAAAAATTATCGAAATGGAGATCTCTTTGAGCTCTACAACTTTATAGAGGAACTCATCAGTTGGTTTGGAGTGCAGCTGTGTCTAAAACAAAAAACACAAAAGCCGTATTCTCATGGTAGATTGTGCATTCAAGTTGAGTAAGAGAGGAGAGAGGGTATAGAGAGAGAGAGAAATAGAGAGGGATAGCGTCATCTCAACTTCAACATTAAAGGCCTAGAGGACACACACACTCTTGGCATCGACAAGTTCTCCTCGGCATTCCATGACTTCTCCTCTCGGTATCGGATACATACACACACACACGCACAGAGTCCATTTTTTGGCTTCACCGATTTCGGCTCATTTGAGCACACAAGACACTTTCTTCCGGCGATGGAAGCTGGCATCAACACAAGTCTCCTCTAACATCGATGTTGTGCATGGGTGAGGTGCCTCTTCCATAGAGGGGCTACACCCAGCATCGGCAGGTTTTCACATGCTCTCTAGCATTATAGAGAGTGACATAGGGAGACATGTTATGAATTGCCATTAGCAGCAGTTTTATGCATTTCTAAGAGAAATTTTGGATTGCCATATGCGTTCTTGGCATTGACGTATGTTCCATGTGGTATTGCTTATACGTAGCTATTAACGATTTCTCAATGACAGCTTCTTAGAGACATCTGTCAGCAGACAGAATTTCACATGCACTGGGATAGTCACAAGTTCTCTCAGCACAGCAGATCTACGAGCATCTTTGGCAATGGCAGCCATTATAGTTGTAGTGGGAGTTTTGAATGCATATGATTTATGTGTGACTAGCACTTGAGAGGGCTTGTGCTCTGTAGAGAGCGTTTTACTCCCCGCAGGGAGCTAGTTCTGTGCTTTTTCTTGCATACTCATTAGCGCATGTTTGAGCAGTGTCGTGCAATTTTTCAATGACAATTTCATGTTTTGGATGTACATTATGTTGCGGATACTACCATGGTACGTCATTGTGGAGCCGATTTTGTCTTATTTTGGCATTCCCAACCGTTTCTAAGACTCGGTTCGGAAGAGCCCTTTCTGAGACTGTGGCTAGTTGTGTCTGCATAACCTTTTGTGAAGGTCGTTGCATGAGGTTTTTTGAAGCTGACCTTGGGGCCGGGTTACCCGATGTAAGGTGGGTTAGGTTGCTAAAGATCCCCATTTTGTGGCCTCACCATAGGATATGTATAGACTGGTATAGGTGCTTTGATGCCAAGTTGGTAGTCGTTTGACACTTCTTTGAGTAGTATATGCCCAAAGAGCACTCTTGATATTTTATGTGTTGATTTTGTCTTGACTTTTGCTTGAGATTTTCATCTTTGTACAGAGGAGACTACCCAATTTTTCTTGTGATTCCTCTAGTTTGCCTATAGCACTCTTTTGCATTGGCCTTACAGTGATTTTACTAAGTTTGTAGTTGAGATTTGATCTCTGTGCAAAGGAGACCCCACCAAAATTTTCACAAAATGTTTTCCATACATTCCTAGACTCTCTCTCTTGCATTTACTCTTGTCAATCATGGCTAGAACTTCTGAGAAAAAAGAGTATTTTACCCAAAAAATTTGATGCAAGCACATGCTTGATGTCTTTGGTCAATAAGGGCCTTGCAATGCCATTCAAAGAGCATAAAGAGGGTGTTTGCGCTAATGATCAATGGGAGGAGCTTGATGCTCATGCTATAGCGACCATTCACATGCACTTTGGTGAGTCCATTTTCTTTACAATTATGGACAAGGTTTGAATATGAAAGAAGGTAGCAGTGTTTGCACTTAAATGCGTTCAATAGCTTGTTTATGCAGCTTACATCAAAGGCGCTAAAATTCACTGATGAAATGAAATCCATTTTCTTATTATGTTCATTGCCACATCATGGGATCCATTTAACACTACCATTAGTAACTCCGCTCCTTAGGGAAAGCTTGTTTTTAATGATGTTACTAGCACTTTACTCATGGAAGAGATTCAATGTCAGTCTCTTGACACTAGTGGGCATGGTGATGTGTATATGGCAAGTGGAAGTAGCCAGAAGAACAATCAAAGACAAAGAGTTCATAGTTGCAGCCACGTTCTCAGGATCGCAAGAATGGTGGTAGAAAGAGTTGTGGACGTGACACAAGGAACATTGAATGCTACCATTGTCACAAGAAAGGACACATGAAAAATGTTTTTTTTTTTTGTTGCAAAAAGATAAGGGCAAAGCCATTGTTGTAATTTTTGCACCTCCTAAGAGAAGTGTGAAGATCGAGGAGCTCAATGTCGTCGAGTCTCCACATGTTGATGTTGTTCTTGATGTGCCGAAGTTGTGATGTACTAGTCTTCACTTCTGATTTGAGTCTAGAGGCGTTGTTAGCTCTTGCTAAATGCTATGCGCAAAATTGGATTATTGATTCAGGTGTGATTTTTCATGTTACTCATCACAAGGAATGGTTCTCCAGTTATTGACTCAGGTGCCAGTTTTCATGTTACTCCTCACAAGGAATGGTTCTCCAGTTATGCTTCTACACATGGTTTAGTTAAGCTGGGTGATTCTCATTAGCTTGAGATATGTGGCATTGGAGATGCAAATTTGTGTATACGTAATGGTATTGAATTCATGATGTGAGGTGTTAGACATGTGCCAAAGCTAACTAAGAGCTTGGTTTCAACATGACAGCTTTATGATCTTGGATGCACTACAATGTTTGGCAATGATTCCTAGATTATCAGAAAGGTAACTCATGCTAAAAGGTCAAAAGTATGGCTCATTGTATTCCTTGTATGTATCTTCAGTGAAAAAGAATTCTATGTAGCCGAGCTACCTTCTATTGAGTTGTGGCATAGCCGGCTTGGTCATATGAGACGGAAGGGAATGGAACAATTATAGTATTTTGACTATATCCATGTGTTAAACTATTTTAAATTTAGTTTATGTGAGGATTGCATATTTGAGAAACAAACTAGGCTTACCAATTTGCCATTGGATAGGAAGTTAGAAAATACTCTAGAGTTGGTTCATAGCAATCTATGTGGGTCTATGCCGCATAAGTCTCTAGGGGGGGCATCATATTTCCTAACATTCATAGATGACTCTACTCAAAAGGTGTGGGTCTACCTATTGAAGAGGAAAGATGATGTCTTTGGTGTCTTCTAGAAGTTCCTTGCTATGATCGAGGACTAGTCAGGCAAGACGGGGGAGAGTATGTCTCCATTGACTTTAAGGACTTTTGTAGCAAGCGAGGCATTAGAAGGTAGTTTACTATGTCATACACACCTGTTCAAAATGGAGTTGTTGAGTGCATGAATATGACTATTCAAGAGAGGGTCAGTTCCATGCTATTTATGGCAAATTTACCTCAAGAGTTTTGGGGAGAGGCTATGGTGATAGTGTGCGCTCCTTGCCGCACTGTCGAAGCAAGGGACTTGCCGATACACCGTGTGCGAGACACAAATGGATCCAAGCACACAACAAGCCTAAACTAGCAAGCTCAAGAGAGCAAAGGGTGTGTCACTCACCGCTCTACGCTCGCCTTCGTGGTGGATTCCTCACCGTGATGAAGAAGAAGCTGCAGTCGTGTTGCGCTCAACCGCTTCGCCGCCGTCGTGCCTTTGTAATGCTCGATCGCACACACACTCTCCCTCTCTCTCTCTCTCTCTCTCTCACATACACACACACACAAGGAGGTGAAGAAGAAGAAGACGGAGATGGAGATGGAGCAAGAGCACTCTTCTATTGCACAAATGAGAGAATACCTGAATTTTAGGTTTAGTTGGCTTTTATATGAGCTCACCCCATTCACACTTGGGCGCCCATGCTTAGCCAACTAATCCCTTGAATGTCCCAGTTAGAGTGCGCCTCTCATAGGCGATCACTCTTACCCTTTTCCTATTGGTCCGACAAGCCCGGTACCTGACTCTACCAAATACATAATACACGTCTGTCGTAGGTGATGGGGTGTCCGTGAGCCGTGAGGGTTAACATGCCCCCCTTCCTGATGTAGATTCCGTCCTCGGAAGCTATTGAGTTGAAGCTCGTTCGTCGAGGTGGAAGAGCATTTGAGATGAATGTCCTTAGCCTTCTTCAGTCACTGCAAAATCAAACAACATTGGCACAATAACTGCATTCTCATAAGTGATTAAAAAGCATATGCAGTTTTAGGTAGACAAATTGATTGGTAAAAGAATTTCAAACAATTTGTCAGCAATGAACATCAAATTGCAATGTAATCAAATGCATAAACAGATGTAAAGGTAAAAAATTAAACAAGTCTGGGGTCGCTAATTTGACGGTCGAAAGGCACTAGAGATCGAATATTAATACCATGGGTAAGCTTCTTAATTTTCTATGGTCAATTAAGTTGTTTAATCGCGAGAGCCAAGTATTCATGTTCGAGGGCTGACTAGAGGCTATATCTAGAAGACCTTGTAGTTAAGCTACCATAATTAAAGGAATTTCTCATGAAATCATCGCCTGACTGATTACTTTTTCTTTGACCCCCCAAATTCTTTTCACAATGATTCAATTTTGATGTGTGTGCTTATTTTGTATGCCTTGATGTGTGTGCTACCAATCACAATTAAAGCAGACAATCATAGATGCAAAAAAGATAAGGGGCAATGCTAATGGACAAGAAACACGTGTTTGTGTCAATGGTCGCGCTTGATTTGAAGAGTGAGTCGAGATAAAGATTCCATGAAGGTCCAAATCCTATCAATAGCAACACGCTCCTGTACACACTAGGAAACAAAAGGAATACCTCCAGGAGGCACATTAGTGGGAAAAGGTACCAACACTTATTGAACACAACAAAAAACATAAGGAACCCTAACCTAATTATTTTCACTCCCCCTAGAGAGTCAAGGGAATAGGATATTGTAGAGGTTGGGGGGAAACCCTAAGGCTAAACCCCTATCCTCGTCGTCGAGATAAACAAAGTCATCATCCATGAGACCATATGTGCCATCCGTGTAGTCCTGTAAATTTTCTTCTTCATCATAGGTGCCCATGTTTACTAAGAAGGTCACTAGACGCCTATAGTCATCTTGGTCAAAAGGATAGGCTTGTGCAATGGGAGAAACGCTCTCTACTAAGTATGGATCAGATGTGGTCAAGAGACGTATCAGTCATTCTAACTCCTCAAAATTCCTCTCACATGCTAGCGTACCTATCAAATCCCATTCACATGCCAGCACTGGAAAGACCATGTGAAATATTTGTGAAAAGTAACGAGGGTACCTCTCACCCAAGGCAGGAGTGGATGATTCTAGCGTACTAGCCATATCTGTACACGCAAATAGATGATGGTTAGAGTGCAAATATTACAAGGGCCGTGTTCTTGTGCATAATTTGTTTTTATGATTTTGTGTTATGGCTCTTGCTCTTTTACTTTTTTATCTTGTTTTTGTGAGTATAAGGCTTTATATATACATTCCCTAAGATTGAAGATTAAGGGATCAGGGGGAAAGGTTGAGAGGAAGTGAGTGAGTGATGATTGTCAGCAAACACTCCCCCCTTCCTTAGGTAGATCATACCGTTTGAAATGAGCTCGTCACCCTTTGAAACCAATTGTTCCAGTTGGTAATAGGTGAGGATTTTTGCCAGTAGTTTTCTATTACCCTAGGTGCCTCGTCAAGTTGCAAGGGTGGTAAGGTACTCTCCCGGGATCGAACTTGAAGTGGTTCATCAGGTGATTCTTAAACACTGGGAGGTGTGGATTCTTTTGTAGCTTCATGGAGGTCCACTACTATAGATGGAGGCTGTGTAGAAGCTTTTACCTCTATGGATGAATTACATGAGGAGCTAGAAGCTTCAGGGAACTCCCCCCTTCCTGAGCTAGGTGGAATAAATTGGTTTTGCCTTGGAGCCCAAACTAGCTCTGGACTAGGTGTGTAGCATTCTGTGATCTTTCCCTTCCCACGGTCTGCCATTGGCTTTCGCGTTACACTGTTTGACTCATATGGGTTTGTTGTTGATAGGGAAGGACACATTTTACGTTTAGGTACCCAAATTTGCTCATTTCCATCATAGTAGCCTTGGGCTTCTAATAGTCGTTTTGGAATCCATCGTGATTTGGTCTTGAATCTCCTAGAGCGCGCTCTTGGTTTTTCGGGGAAATTTTTTCTTGGAATGGATGGGAGGGTTGAGGTAGTTGGAAGTAAGGCCTTGGGGACCCATTGATATGTACTCTTAGGTCGTGCAGGTTGAGTACTTACAATATTACTGCTTGCTGCAACTACAAGTGTTGAAGTGCTAGGTTCATGGGTAGCTGGCAAAGACGAGTTAACCACCTTGGCTTGTGAATGTTGGCTATCCTTCAACTTTGCTAGAGTTTGCAACGTAGGTGACTTTGCTTGAATGATAGGGGTAAGAGTCGGTGGTCGCGTCGTGACACTACCAGTATCCCAATTCAATAAGTGCATTTGTTGCCAACATCCACGTGCGACCTAGGTTTACGTTGCCTTCCATAGCTCCGCGGGCATGACTAAAGAACCTCTGCAACTATGCTCCATTGTCATAGACCACAGGGTATGAAGACTCCATAGAATAAGCAGTTTTCTTTTTATTAATGCCCTTGACTGCATCTTACTCTTGGGATCGGGTCGGATTTTCCCCTAATGACACCAAACTCCATAGGATAACAAATTGTGTTTAGCTCCGTATCTAATAAGGCATTGTATAGTCATTCCCCCATAGGGGCTATTTAGCTCAATTTGGGTACCGTAAGGGGTGGCACAAATTCTAATGAGTTCGACATCTGTGTCCTCGAAAAATGCTTGCGTGATTCCCAATTAAGCCTCTGTTGGCGTCCTAAAACTTTGTTGTCGTTTCTCAGAGCCTCAACTCTTGCTTGAATTTTTTAAGCCTGCTTGTTCCTTGCGGCCTTCCTTTTGATGGATGCTGCAACTCGGTCACTGGCTTAGAGATCATAATTCTTTTGAATTTACTCCATTAAGGAATCCAATGGTTTCAAGACCATATTAGGTAAAGTGGGAAAATCCCAATTCCCAGGTTGGACAACTTTCAATATATCATGTATAAAATATAGAGATTTTGTCAAAAATTTGAGTTTTCTTAAGGTCTCATTCCACTTTATGCACATACAATACACAATGAAAACAACTAAAATATCATGGTTTCAATCAATTGGATTATTAGGAGAGGAGTATATTGCATCCATTATCGTTGTCTATGTTCTAATGTCCTACCTACAACTTATCTCAACATGGAGAGCTTGGTTTCTAGGTCCACCACTTGTCCAAGTTAATGTAAAAGTGACTCAAGGTTCACAACTTGTGAAAGCAAGGATCCATTGAGGAATACAATCCACTTGGCTATTTTTCCTTAATTTATTGCATGTGACATTTAAGCAAGGTCCACTTCTAATCTATAACTTCTTAATTTGAGGCATGGGGCATACATAAAATATGTAGCATATGCTCTATTGCCTCATAGGAAGGTTGGTTTCAAGGTGCACTTATCCATGCTAGCCTATCTTGGAGAAATGATGGAGCTTGCTTCTCTCCTTGTTTCAATGGAGACTAGCTTGGACAAGTGGTGGACCTTTGCTTCTCTCTATGTTTCAATAGAGTTAGCTTGGACAAGTGGTGATCTTGGAACAAAACCCCCATGTAAAACATATCATGGGTATTCCAAGTGATTAGAAAGATTACCATTTAAGATATAACCTTATAGGTTGGACAACTAGATCTTGGCTTGGAGAAATGGTGGACCTTTGATTCTCTCCATGTTTCAATGGAGTCTATCTTGGAGAAATGGTGGAGCTTGCTTCTGTCCATGTTTCAATGGAGCCTAGCTTGAACAGTTGGTGGACCTTTGCTTCTCTCTATGTTTCAATAGAGTTAGCTTAGACACGTGGTGGATCTTCAAAATAAACCAACTACTATCAATGTTGCCTAGCTTGGACAAGTG
The DNA here is from genome assembly GCF_014529385.1 of Adiantum capillus-veneris. NCBI lineage: Eukaryota > Viridiplantae > Streptophyta > Polypodiopsida > Polypodiales > Pteridaceae > Adiantum > Adiantum capillus-veneris. The sequence continues at coordinate 102,894,832 of NC_140933.1, read as the reverse complement.
GTGGAGTGTTTCTCTACTCCATGTTTCAATGGATCTTAGCTTGGACAAGTGTTGGACCTTAAAACAAAAACCCCATGTACAACATAGAATGGATTTTCTAGATTTCAATGGAGTCTAGCTTTAACAAATGGTGGAGCTTGTCTTCATCCATGTTTCAATGAAACTAGCTTGGACAAGTGGTGGACCTTGTAACAAACCCTCCATGTACAACATATCATTGGTTTTCTAAGTGATGGGAAGGAATACCATTCAAGATATAAACTTATAGCTTGGATAAGTAGTTGACTTTAAAACCAAATTCATCATAATACAATGAAATACAGGTCAGCCAATTCCTAAATCTTGAGACCAAACCTCCCATGCTATTAGAGATAATATATTGGATAAGTGGTGGACCTTCTATTATTTTCCCATGCCTAGTTTAGACAACCGGTACACTTCGCAGCTATAAAGGTTGGACGAGTTGTGGAGCCTTGTTTCTATCCATGTTTTAATGGATCCTAGCTTGGACAAGTGGTGGACCTTGGAAAAAAGCTTCCATGTACAACATATATGAGGTTTTCCATGTTTTAATGGAACCTATCTTGGACAAATGGTGAAGCTTTCTTCTCTCCATGTTGATTTTGGAACTACCTTAGACAAGTGGTGGAGCTTTTCTTTTCTACTCTTCATAATACAATGAAGTATATGTTGGTTACATGGTGAATCTTAAGGCCAAACCTCCCATTTTACTAGAGATGATAGGTTGGACAAGTGGATCAACCTTCTATCATTTCTCCATGACTATATTGGACAATTAGTAGACATAACATCTCTCTATGTTGTCTAGAGATGAGCTTGGACAAGTGATGGACCCTGCTTCTCTCTCCCCTTGGTTTACTAGTTTGAAGACTCAGTATATATACTTTCTTAGATCTAGCTTGAACAAGTGGTGGACCTTGCATCCACAATCTTAATTCAGTACAAAAAAGTATATGAAAAAATAACATAGGAATCTTGGTTTGAAGGTCAAGCAATTAGGTTCCAAATGCACATAATAATATATTTTCCACCCATATTAAAGAAAGTTAAATATGCAAATAATAATATATTTTCCAAATGCACATAATAATATATTTTCCACCCATATTAAAAGAAAGTTAAATATGTTATTACCAAATTGACAAAGGTAACGTCCAAGAATTATATCTTTCCATCTTGTCAGATCTAAATCTTCATCAAGGCGACATGCATGTATACATCAACTTTCAAGCCATTCAAGAATACATGCACTTAGATTCCATAGTTTTGTTTTCAAAGTCTTTTAGGTTCTAAAACTCTTTCACATAAAGTATGTAATGACAAAATTCTTGAAGCAAACATTTGTGCCCAAGAAAAAGATCCCTCTCACATATTTAAAGTCCATGAATTCTCTGATCCACACTTACAAGTTTTATTTTGACATCAAACATCAATTCTTTCATAGTTCCAAATAAATGCAACCTCGATATGAATTGACAAAAAATGAATTTCTTTTACTATATGACCCAACATAGGCCCCAATCAAATAAAAAATGAGTCCCCAAAAATTTGGGTGCACTCTAGCAATACATCAGAGTCCCCTTACAATAGGATGCACTCCAATAGTACATTGAAGTCCCCTTAGAGTAGGGTGCACTCCATTCAAGTGTTCATAAAATTGACACACCTTTTATAAAAAAAAAAAGACTATATCAAATTATACAAATGTTGAAAGATACACACTAGAATAAAAAAAGCATCTTATAGCCATATTTATTCAATGCTTTCGTGTTGACAAGTACACACCAAGGACATAATTTGTCTCAGAATCACTATACTGATTTACAATTGTGTTATATGTATAGACTCTCTTATCTCTTGCATACAACCATCCTACCAACCATGGAATTATGGTTCTCTGCAAGAAGTTTTGAAGTTGCTCGGAAGTTTGCCTCCACATCTTTGGAAATATAAGATATGTCCCTGGCATGTTCCACATCACCCTATATGGAGTGTCATCAAAAATTAAGGTATTGTTTGCATCCAAATCCTCAAATATCTTCCAAATATCACTCAGATTTTTGTGATAAACCCTTGTAAATCCTAACATGATATTTGGATTTTGGCAATTTTTGTTACTCATAAACACCTTGAACTTGGTATACTGCTCAGGAAAACACTTTTGTGTGATGCGTTGCACCCTTGTTAAGTTATAGCAACTCCATATCCATAGCTCAAAGTATTCAGCACAAAAATCCAAAAAACTTTGTGCGTCTGGTCGCACCACATGATAAACTTCATCTTTGTCCTCCACAAGTCGCATGTGTTGAGCCCAAGATGGCATAGAATCTCCATGTTTCATTTCAACTGTCTTGAGAAGTAACCCCTCTAGATCCAAGATAAGTACTCTTTTGATGTCCTTGAAAGCAAGTGGTAGGTGATAAGGAGGTGATTCATTCCTTGGACAAGGTCTTGGAGGAGGTTGGATGGGTAATTCAATAGTTTTCTTCAATTTATGCCAGCATATAGCCAATCCATTTTTCTGTAATGGTTCTGAAATTAAAGAACAAGAACACTTAATGCAAACACAACAATAGACATGATTTTACATTGTCTACCCTAAGGTTTTATTAGATACCAAAATCCATCTATGATCTACTCATTAATAGAAAGAAAGTCAAATTAAAATCCTGACTCTTTTTTATGCTACACTCTCTCTTAGTCTCAATACCATGGAGTTCAACTAGACTTAAGTCAACTAATAACTACTACTTGTTGTTAAAGGTATGCTTGAAGTGTATAAGGCTTAACCAATGCTCTAGTGTAGAATGGGTATTTAGGTCTCAAGGTCTACCACTTATCCAAGCAAAGATCCATTTAGATATGGAAACCCAATTTTTCTTAATATAATGATATAGAGTGGACAAGTGGTGAATCCTGAGACCAAGCCACTCATGCTACTAGGGATAATAGGTTGGACAAGTGGTGGACCTTGAATGTAAACCCCCCATGTACAAAGTATCAGGGGTTTTGGGTATTTCAATGGACTCTAGCATCTTGGAAACATGGTGGAGCTTACTTCTCTCCATGTTTCAATGGAGTCTATCTTGGATAAATGGTGGAGCATCATTCTCTCCATGTTTCAATGGAGCCTACCTTGGACAAGTGGTGCATGTTTGTTTCTCTCTATGTTTGAACAGATTTAGCTTGGACAAGTGGTGGACCTTGGAACAAAATCCCCATGTAAAACATATCATGGACATTACAAGTGGTGAGAAAAAATACCATTCAATATATAACCTTATAGGTTGGAAAAGTGGTGGACCTTAACACCCAATTATTATTAATATAATGACATAGAGTGGACAAGTGGTGAATCTTGCGACCAAACCTACTAGGAAAAGTACGTTGGACAAGTGGTGGACCTTGAATGCAAACCCCCCATGTACAAAATATTACTCATGCTACTAGGAATAATTTGGTATTAAGGTCCATGTTTCAATGGAGCCTAGCTTGGAAAAGTGGTGGACCTTTGTTTCTCTCTATGTTTCAATAGAATTTTCTTGGACAAGTGGTGAACCTTGGAACAAAACCCCCATGTAAAGCATGTCATGGGCATTACAAGTGGTGAGAAAAAATACCATTCAAGGTATAACCTTATAGGCTGGACAAGTGGTGGACCTTAGCACCCAATTCCTCTTATTATAATGACATATAGTGGAAAAGTGGTGAATTGTGAGACCAAACCTACTAGGGATAATAGGTTGGAGAAATGGTTGACCTTGAATGTAAATCACCCATGTACAAAATATCATGGGTTTTGCGTATTTCAATGGAGCCTAGCATCTTGGAGACATGGTGGAACTTACTTCTCTCCATGTTTTAATGGAGCCTATCTAGGAGAAATGGTGGAGGTTCCTTCTCTCCATGTTTCAATGGAGCCTAGCTTGGACAAGTCGTGGACCTTTGTTTCTCTCTATGTTTGAATATGGTTAGCTTGGACAAGTGGTGGATCTTGGAATGAAACTCCCATGTAAAACATATCATGGGCATTTCAAGTGGCGAGAAAGGATACCATTTAAGATATAACCTTATAGGTTGGACAAGTGGTGGACTTTAACACAATATAATGACATAGAGTGTACAAGTGGTGAATCTTGAAACCAAACCACTCATGCTACTAGGGATAATAGGTTAAACAAGTGGTGGGCCTTGAAATAAAACCCCCTAGAGTGTTTCAATGGAGCCTAGCTTGGAAACATGGTAAAGCTTGCTTCTCTCCATGTTTCAATGCAGCCTATCTTGGATAAATGGTGCAGCATCATTCTCTCCATGTTTCAATGGAGCCTAGCTTGGACAAGTGGTGGACCTTTGTTTCTCTCTATGTTTAAATAGAGTTATCTTGGAAAAGTGGTGGACCTTGGAACAAAAACCCCATGTAAAACATATCATGGGCATTACAAGTGGTGAGAAAAAATACCATTCAATATATAACCTTATAGGTTGGACAAGTGGTGGACCTTAACACCCAATTATTCTTAATATAATGACATAGAGTGGATAAGTGGTGAAATTGGGACCAAACCTACTAGGGAAATAGGTTGGACAAGTGGTGGACCTTGAATGTAAACGCCCCATGTACAAAATATCACTCATGCTACTAGAAATAATTTGGTATTAAGGTCCATGTTTCAATGCAGCCTAGCTTGGAAAAGTGGTGGACCTTTGTTTCTCTCTATGTTTCAATAGATTTATCTTGGATAAGTGGTGTACCTTGGAACAAAACCCCCATGTAAATCATGTCATGGGCATTACAAGTGGTGAGAAAAAATACCATTCAAGCTATAACATTATAGGTTGGACAAGTGGTGGACCTTAACACCTAATTCCTCTTAATATAATGACATAGAGTGGACAAGTGGTGAATCATGAGACCAAACCTACTAGGGATAATAGGTTGGACAAGTGGTGAACCTTGAATGTAAACCCCCCATGTACAAAAAATTATGGGTATTGGGTATTTCAATGGAGCCTAGCAACTTGGAGACATGGTGGAGCTTATTTCTCTCCATGTTTCAATGGAGCCTATCTAGGAGAAACAGTGGAGGTTCCTTCTCTCCATGTTTCAATGAGCCTAGCTTGGACAAGTGGTGGACCTTTCTTTCTCTATATGTTTTAATAGAGTTAGCTTGGACAAGTGGTGGACCTTGGAATGAAACCCCCATGTAAAACATATCATGGGCATTTCAAGTGGTGAGAAAGGATACTATTTAAAATATAACCTTATAGGCTGGACAAGTGGTGGACTTTAACACATATTTCTTCTTAATATAATGACATAGAGTGTACAAGTGGTGAATCTTGAGACCAAACCACTCTTGCTACTAGGGATAATAGGTTGGACAAGTGGTGGACCTTGAATGTAAACCCCTCATGTACAAAATTATGGGTTTAGGGTATTTCAATGGAGCCTAGCTTGGAGACATGGTGGAGATTGCTTCTCTCAATGTTTCAATGGAACCTATCTTGGAGAAATGGTGGATCATCCTTCTCTCCATGTTTCAATGGAGCCTATCTTGGACAAGTGGTGGATGGAGTTAGCTTGGACAAGTGGTGGGTCTTGGAACAAAACCCCTTTGTAAAACATAGCATGGACATTACAAGTGATGAGGAAAAATATCATTCAAGATATAACCTTATAGGTTGGAAAAGTGGTGATGGACCTTGATAAGTGGTGAAGGATACCATTTAAGATATACCCTTATAGGTTGGACAAGTGGTGGACCTTAACACCCAGTTATTCTTAATATAATGACATAGAGTGGATAAGTGGTGAATCTTAAGACCAAATCACTCATGCTACTAGGTATAATACGTTAGAGAAGTGGTAGACCTTGAATGTAAACACCCCATGTACAAAATATCATGGTTTTAGGGTGTTTCAATGGAGCCTAGAATCTCGGAGACATGGTAGATCTTGATTCTTTCCATGTTTGAATGGCACCTATCTTGGAAAAATGATGGAGGTTACTTCTCTCCATACTTCAACGGAGCCTAGCTTTGACAAGTGGTGAACCTTTGCTTCTCTCTATGTTTGAATAGAGTTAGCTTGGACAAGTGGTGGACCTTTGCTTCTCTCTATGTTTGAATAGAGTTAGCTTGGACAAGTGGTGGACCTTGGAATGAAACCCCCGTGTAAAACATATCATGGGCATTTCAAGTGGTGAGAAAGGATACCATTTAAGATATAACCTTATAGGTTGGACAAGTGGTGGACCTTAATACATAGTTCTTCTTAATATAATGACATAGAGTGTACAAGTGGTGTATCTTGAGACCAAACCACTCGTGCTACTAGGGATCCTAGCTTGGACAAGTGGTGGACCTTGGAAAAAAGTCCCCCTGTACAACATAGATGAGTTTTTTCATGTTTTAATGGAAGAGAGATTCGACAAATGGTGGAGCTTGCTTATCTCCATGTGGATTTTAGAACTAGCTTGGACAAGTGGTGGAGCTTTGCTTTTTTACTCTTCATAATACAATGATGTATAGGTTGGTTACATGGTGAATCTTAAGGCCAAACCTCCCATCTTACTAGAGATGATAGGTTGGACAAGTGGTCAACCTTCTATCATTTCTCCATGCCTATAATTAGACAATTAGTAGAACTAGCATCTTTCTATGTTGTCTAGAGCTGAGCTTGGACAAGTAGTGGACCTTGCTACTCTCTTCCCTTGGATTATTAGTTTGAAGACTCATTATATATACTTGCTTAGATCTATATAATTACTCATTAGTTAGGTTACAAGTGGGTATGTAATTTGTTAGCCTCAAGGGACTTTGAATATTGAATAGTAAGACCAAGTGCTGGTTTGAAGATCTTTTGCTTATCTAAACTAGACTCTAACTCAATAATAAGTTTCATAAGTTCCACGAATTGTCCTATCTAGGCTCCAAAAGAGTCTTAATTGGTTTGTGCTAGATTATAACTTCCTTGATGGGGTAGAATCCTAGAAAAATGAGGCACTATAAGTTTTACCTTAGCTCAAATGGATTTTTCACTTAAACTCGACTGCAATTTGGCTATCTAGTCTTTGTCTCGATGGAGTTTAACACTAGATACATAGTAGTGATATTTAAGCTTCATGTCTCTTCACTTGATCGAGATATGAGACCATACTTTCAAGGTCACCACTTGTCTTACCTAAAGACCAATGTGAGACATGGGAGCAAGAAAGCCATCCGATATTGTTTTAAGGACTATTACATAGGCAATCAATAACTTAAGTAAAGAAAAAAAACTTGGATCTTTCACAATTAATAACTTAAGTAAAGCCAAAAAGACTTGGATCTTTGACAGTTTTTTTCAAACTAAAAAAGCACAATCTCATGCTAACAAAACTATAAATCACAATTGAAAGGTTTGAACAAGAAAAAGATCAACAATCTTAATAAGAAGGATACTTTTCATTTCATTTGATGATTACAAACTAAAATAAAGTCTCTCAAGAAATTGATAAACAAAAAATGTAGGTGACTGCTTCATTATTTTGAGCAAAAATATCAAAATCTCTATTGATTGAGCTCCATCTAGTAGTATCCTTTGTAAGATCCTGCAAGAAGGAATAAAAAGAAAGATTTGTTAGATACCATGCACATGAGTGTTCAAGCATGTGTATCAAGAATATATGACATGTCACTAGTACCTTAGGGTTGCTTTCTATCCAGCCTTAGAAGATTGTTCTCAGCTTTCACCTTATTTATATAAGCCTTTGCTGTGGTTGCCTTCAAAACTCCTTTTGTGTTACAACCCAATTGCCTAGCTAAAGTGGTCAATTGTGACGCCTTCATGCTTTCAATGGGTGTACGCTCCTTTGCCAAGATCTCTTGTATTTGGGCTCTTCTCATTTCATTGCGGTGGCTTGTGTCACTTGCATCTTCAATGATAGTTTCATCTCTGTCACCTTTTGCAGGTGGTATTCTTCTTGTAAAGAACACCTTAGCTGACCAAACATCATTTTTCTGCTTCCAATACTCCATGATTTGTTTGTATTCACTATCATTTGTCACTATAGGTTGTCCATAACGATTAGAAGCAATTAAATCACGCACATCCCTTCTCTCATCAAGCTGAATCAAGTATGGCAGTAGCTCCTCCAAGAGCATATTGTCAACCATCTTCTCAGCATCAAATTGTGGTGGAAAAATGCAATTGTTTGCTGGTGAAATACATCCCTTGTAAGGAGAGTCATCAATAAGCACTGTTCTTTGTGGATCACATTCAAACCCCATGGCAATTTTGGCTAGAGGCTTGAACATTGCCTCAACGTTTGGATTGTCGGGTCTAAACAATTTTTGAGTTTGAGCGGTGTAGCAAACATCTTGCGACCAAATTGCAAAGAAAGGCAATGTATCCTCAGCTAAGTTGTTTAGTGCTGCAAGGATTTGATACACATTATTCCTAGTAGCTGTCGACCAAATTGCAACATTAAACCTTTGTAAAATAGTCTTCAAGAATTGGATGCAACCTGGCCTGAGTATAATATATCTTTTTGAATCCATTTGCACTGAGTTGTGGTGTGAGGATGGTTGAGGGGAACGTTTCAACAATAGACCATTTAAATCCAATATAATTGTAAGCATGGATTTCTCAACATCTACGCTACATGACGTAGTACCAATTGGCAATAGCTCGTGAGTGGACTTTTCAGTCTCTTTTGATGTATGTTGCATTTTTGAAGCATCGATTTCTTGGTTCTCATTATTGGAAGCTTGCTCAAGTTGCACAACACTAGACTCTAGTATAGAAATATCATCCATCTTGGGCACTTTAGAAACCATAGAATCTATGGATTCTATAGTTGTTGACTGAACCATAGGAGCGTTATCCATCCCAGTTTGTGAATCTAAGAAAACACACACACAAATGGTATCTCAAAACCACTAGAATTTTATTCACCATATTTATATGTAGAACTCCTAGTAAGAAATTTATTTAAGGTAAAGTCGTTGTTAGAATCCTTGCAACCATTTTCAGCATTCGTACACCAAACACCACTTGTCTAAAATACAATCTACTAACTCAACATTTTCCATCCTACACTTTATTAAAGATGAGTACTTAAAGTGAAAACTAAAAGCCACCCTTGTTGAGGAAACATGGATACAAGGTCCACCAAATGTCCAACCTAGACTACAAGAAAATAATTAGAGATTTGGCTTAGATTTGGATTCAAAGGCCACCACTTATTCAAGTAAGATAACTCCACTTGTTTAAGACAGTAATGTTTGAAGCCCCACCACTTGTCCAACCTAGACATTGATTAAATTTTGGTAAGATTTATCACAAATCTAGAGTAGAATCAAGATTCTATGGCCAAGGTAGTCAAATATGTTAGACAACACACAAAGCATAAGAGCACTCTAGATTCTCGTTGAGCATAAACTAAACAATAATCAAATGTTATATTCACTTGAGATTTCATCCATGAAAAATGAAAATGATGCATGTACTTGAGATTTCCATCCATGTACAATACTTTACAATGTCAAGTAAAGTTATAGTCAGCAAACAACTCTTCTCCTGCTTCAACTTGACAAATAGTCTCAATGCATACATGGCCATATTCTTCTGACTTGATGTGTGAAGAGGTGCATTTATGCCAAGGTGGCAAATTTGGATCAAATGTATAGCGTACGTTGGGACAGACATTTGTACTGTGAGAACTATTTATATAGCCCGACACGTTTCCTTCTTCTACACAACCAATAATGTATGATTGATCTTCCTCTTCTTCTATGTTTGGATCCTCTAGAAGAGAATATTTATAAGCTCTTGGAAATATTTTGCATATCTTTTTCCAGTCTTGAAATCTATACTTATGCCCTCCATAGTTTAGAATAGTCAAACCACTTTCCAGGGTAGTATGCACAAATAGCCCATAACCAGCTCCTTCAATACATGAAAGTCGCACTTCAAAATCCACACCGTTAATATGGAAAATTACATCTTTGGGAATAGGAAAAGTTGGTGTCCCAAAAGGATCTTCATGCCAATCATAGTGTGAAATACATCTAGATTTTATATCACTTAACTCCTTTGTGTCTGCAAAAAGAAGAAAATATTATGCATAAAATAATGACAATATCAAAGAAAGATATCATTATTTTATAGTCCAATAGGTCCATTGTATGGAAGACTTAGAGTGCCTCTTACATGGTGCCTCCAAGGTTTCCAAAAAATAAAATCATTGGAAAAAAAAGGCCACTGTGTCTCCAATCTATTGCCCATTTGAAGCATAGAGAGAACCAAGGTCCACCACTTGTCCAAGCTAGACATGGAGCATTGACACAAGATCCAACACTTATCCAAGAACCCTATAGTATATGTGGTAACATGGGATGCATTGATGCAACAAAAGTAGTCTAGCCTCCTCATCCATCTCTTTTTTCTTGTAGCCTAGAGGGATTAGTTTCAAGGTCTATCACTAGTCAAAAACTACACATAGAACATTGATACAAGGTTCCACCACATGTGAAACCTATCATCTCTAGTAGCATGGATGGTTTGATATCAAGGTTCATCGCGTGTCCTACCTATACTCTATTGTAGCATATAGATTCTGGTTTGGTGGTACTACACTTGTCCAAACTTGGCTTGTTGTTGATATCTGGAGGTAATCAAGGGTCCTCCACTTGTCCAAGTTAGGCATATAAAACAATTGCAAGGTCCACCATGTGTACAACATATGATTGATTATAGCATGCATGGTCTTATTTCATGGGCAACCATCTTCTCTCCAACATGTGTCCAACCTCGGCTCCATTGAAGCATGGAGAGAAGCAAGGTCCACCACTTATCAAAGCTATTATTTTCTCCCAGTGCTTTCAAAACCCATAATACGTTGTACATGGGGGGGGGGATTCTTGTTTCAAGGTCCACCCCTTGGCTAAGATTGGATCCATTGAAACATAAAGAGAAGCAAGCTCTACCATTTGTCCAAGCTAGGAGCCATTGAAACATGAAAACCCCATAATATGTTGTATACGAGGGGTGTTTTTCAAGGTCTACCACTTGTCTAAGCTATGGTCCATTGGAACATGGAGAGAAGCAAAGCTCCACCACTTTTCTAAGCTAGGATCCATTGAAACATGGAGAGAAGCAAGCTCCATTGTTTGTCTAAGCTAGGCTCCATTGGAACAAGGAGAAAACAAGCTCCACCACTTGCCTATTATTGCATAGAGATTCTGGTTTGAAGGTCCACCACTTGTCCAACCTTGCCTTCATGTATGGAGATAATCAAGAGTGCAATGCTTCTCTAAGCTAGGGACATAAAAGAGTTTCAAGGTCCACTACATATACGATCTATGATGGGTTGTAGCATGGGAGGTTTCATTTTAAGGTTGACCACTTCTCCAGCTCCGCTTGTCCAACCTCAGATCCATTGAAGAATGGAGAATAAAGGTGTACCAACTCTCCAAAATAGGCAGGACAATCTCTATAAAACCCATGAATTGTTAATATATGCTATGCTGTGGAGTTTTGTTTGAAGTTCCACTCCTTATCCAAGCTACAATCCATTGAAGCATGGAACTAAGTAAGATATATCTCTAGTCCAAGATAGGATCCATTGAAACATAGAGAGAATCAAGGTCCACCACTTGTCCAAGCTATGCATGGGTAATTGATATAAGGACCACTACGTTTTCACCTATACTATGCTCTATCATGGATGGTTTCATATCCTACCAATTTTCCAACCTATTTAGTAGGTTGTATTATGGGGGTTTGGTTTCAAGGTACTTCACTTGTCTGAGGTGGGTTCCATTGAACCATGGAGAGAAACTATGTCTACCACTTGTCCGAAATATGCTCCTTTAAAACATAAAAACAAGGTCCACCACTTGTCCAAGCTAAAGTTTCTCTCCATTGAAGCATGGAGAGAAACAAGGTCTACCACCTGTCCAAAATATGCTCCATTGAAACATAAAAGCAAGGTCCACCACTTGTCCAAGCTAATATAACAAATGGGTGTTGGTTACAAGGTGTACCACACTTGTCTAAACTAGTCTTCATGCAAGGTCTACCACATGTCCAAGCTATATGAGCTTGTTTTGAAGGTCTACCACACCTCTTGAAATTAGGATCCATGTAAGGTCCACCTTTTGTCAAGCTATGCATTTAATGAGTACTAAAACTAAGTAAATTGCAGTACTTAAATACCTTTCCAAGCTCATTAAGATTTTGGTCTCTAAGGCCGGCCACCACCACATGTCTAATCTATGCTCTAATTGATTACTTATGCTATTTCTCTCAAAGTCCAAACATAAGCTCCCTTCTAGCAAGGTTAGTTTAAATTTAGGCTCCAGCACCTGTCTAAGCTAGGTTCAATTTATGAAGCATCACCATTTAACCATGCTACGATCTAATGTATCATATCAAGGGGGTATTGATAAAAGGTCCAAAACTTATTGAGTTCAAGCTCTTAAGTAATTAAGTCTTTGTGAGTATTAAATGTTTTAGTTTTAGTCTACAGATCCACCATTCAAAAACTCAAGTAATTTACTATTTACATTCAAACCTTGAATGCTTGAGATAAAAAATACAAGCTCAATCAATACTATATAAAGCAAAATCTAACATTAAGAGTATCAAATCAGTAACAAGAAACACTAACATGCACAAGAAACTCAAAACATACGTGTCTCCATTTCCAAAAAGTCCTCCATTGACAGAGGATGGTGTTGTTGTTGTTCTTCTTCTCTTTGTGGAGAGCACTCCTCTGTAACAGGCACAATGTCGCCTGATTGCGAAGTGGATTGTTGAAGTCCAGCCCATTTTTCTATATCTTCATGAGACTTAACAAAGTCTAGCAGCATGGTCTCCATGCTTTTTGCCTCCTCCACACTATCAATTAAGCAGATGACTTCTTTTTTCTGTTGTATTCCTTCTTGTGCAACCAAGGAGCCATCACCAAAAACATCAACAAGCTTGCGGTCTTCAAAACAATATGTACGAATGTAGTGCTTGACCAAAGCTCTTTTTTTGGCCTCCAAATATTGCAAATCTGACATATCGTTATCTGCTACTTGAAGAAGAGAACAATCAATTGGCATGGGATGTTCCTCTGATCTTCTTCTCAGGTCTTCAAATGCATTGCCTTGTCCCAAGAAGGCAATAACTGTTAGGAATTGAATTGCTCCTTTGCAAGGAGCTGATGGAAAGTGATGCAATGCACCACAACAATGGTAGCTCAAATTATCTCCCATGGCGTGAAAGGCACATTGCAATTTTGTGAAGTTAGTGAAATCCACAAATGCAAGAAAGACAAATCCAGGATCTGTTGACCCTCCAGCAATAGCCAAGATCCCATCCAAAGCATTGTTAAATGTCTCCTCACTCCACTTCAAATTGCCTCCAACGTTTTTTGTCATATCTAAAACACATAAGCCAATAGGCACTTTATTATTGAAGTGGCGCATCAAGTAGAGATTGCCTTCCATTTGTAGGCTCACCACATAGATTGACCATGGCAAATCTCTAGGCTCAGTTTTCTCCTTTTGAAGGTGAATTGCCCATTGCATGTATTTTATTGCTCCATCTGGAAAAGCCATTTTCTTTGTTCCACGCGTCAAACTAGATCTGATCCATTCCTCGCATAGCATTAAAATTGTTTTATAAACAACATCATTGATGTTATACATTTTGACCACCTCCTCCCAGTCTTTACATGGTGAAGACTCATTCAAATTGTTGAAGCCTTCAAGAAGTGCATCTTGAATCAATTTGTCTTGCTTCAACTGCTTGATTCGATCATACATGTCAGTTGCATCACCATCCTTTGCACTCTTTGACAGTAAAATCTTCTCATCTCTAATCTCTTCTTGAATAGTCTTTACCTCTGATTCCTCAAGGCCACAAAGATATCTAAATACAGTTGTTGGGGGTTTCTTATTCTCCTCTTCTAGATTTTCAATGATTTCTATCCAGCAATCATAAACTAAATCAGAGTAGGTGACCATGTGTGCCTGTTTAGCAATCCAACTTGCTGCTGCACTCATTCTTGCCAATCGAAGAAAACCCTGAAAAGAAATAGAGAAATAATTAAACTATTGAGCAAGATTTGTTAATTAAACACTATCAAAAAGACAAAGAAAATAACTTACATCCCATCCGGCACGAGATGCATGTCCCTCTGCAATTCCACTTGCTGCCTTTGGTGGTCGTCCTGCGAAGATCCATTGACTCCGTAAATGTCTCAATATTTGGCTGTAAGGTTGCTTGACATACAATGCCTGAGCCTCCTCATTTGCAATGGCAGATATAGCAGTTGCAACAAATGGAGGAGCATTCACAACAATGCGAGCCTTTCTAAATTTATACACGCTAATCAGTCTTTCAAAGATCTCTTTGTTGTTTTGTTCATTGTGAAGCAAAACTTTTGCAGCATAGATTGAATGCTGCCCATCAAGAATCCAATAATGATAATCTTTAATTTTTTGCTCCTCTACCTCTTCTACTGCCAAAGGAGTCCCCTTCTTTGATTTTGCATTTCGAACAGGCATCAAATATGCACATGCTGCAGGCTTGGTCGTACTCCGTGAAAATCCAAATAACACACTTTCAGCGTGTTTTTTATCCATAATACGTGCATTATAGTGATCAGGAGCAAGCCAACAATTTTGAATAGGGATATCAAATTCCCTATATTGGAAAGGAAAATAATTTATGTACTTATTCATTCCACCTGTATCTTTTTCTTGTCCTTTCATGGCCTCAGCTTCTAAAACATCTGGATCCACAATTCTCATCTTTGACATTGAACCCTCTGTTGATGAGGATGCCAAAGATGCCTTGTCTACATCCAAAATGGAGCTAGTTCGCTTAGCTTCTACTTTCTGCACTTTTGCTTGCTTCTTTGTGGATGGTGGTCGTGAAGCTTTCACCTTTTTTCGTTGTAGTGTGGCAATGATGGAGCTTTGAAGTTGATCTGCTGTGATATTTGGATTTGATTCTGCAAACTTCCATCCTCGAGAAAACATTGTCTCTTCTTTGTTTCTAGACATGCGCTCCAATGCATATGCTCCTGGAGATAGTTGAAATTCTAGATTCATTGGAACTAGAATGTCAATGCATTCCACCTCTGGATGACTATCAACTACAGAGACAGATGCTTCCACAACTTGTCCAACATCTTCAAACAAGCTGTCATTATCCTTTTTGGCAATAAATAGATGCACCTTATGAAATTGTGCACCCTCTATACCATGTATGTCCAAATACCATTTCCTAAGATCATTGCAAGTATAGTCAACTGAGACAGCAACCCTTGCAACCTGTTTTTTTGGAGCCATCTTTCCTGAAACAAAAAAAACCAAATGTTATTTTAACATATACTTTTTTGTAATGGATTAAGTTTGTGTGAATACAAGTTCCACCACTTGTTCAAGCTAGATCTAAGCAAGTATACATAGTGATCATTTAAGCTAGTAAACTAAGGGAAGGGAGAAGTAAGGTCCACCACTTGTCCAAGCTTAGCTCTAGACAACATGGAGAGATTGGAGGTCTACTAATTGTCTAATATAGGCTAACTATATTGAAACATAGAGAGAAGCAAAGGTCCACCACTTGTCCAATCTAGGGTCCATTGAAACATGGAGAGAAGGATGCTCCACCATTTGTCCAAAATAGGCTCCATTGAAACATGAAGAGAAACAAGATGCACCATGTCTTTGAGATGCTAGGCTCCATTGAAATACCTTAAACCCATGATATTTTGTATATGTGGGGTTTAAATTCAAGGTCCACCACTTGTCCAACCTATTATCCCTAGTAGCATGAGTGGTTTGGTCTCAAGATTCACCACTTTTCCACTCTATGTCATTATATTAAGAAGATCTGGGTGTTAAGGTCCACCACTTGTCCAACCTATAAGGCTATATCTTAAATGGTATTATTTACCACCACTTGGAATGCACATGATGGGTTTTACATAGGGGTACGGTTCCAAGGTCCACCACTTGTCCAAGCTAACTCTATTGAAACATAGAGAGAATCAAAGGTCCACCACTTGTCCAAGCTAGGCTCCATTGAAACATGGAGAGAAGGATGCTCCACCATTTGTCCAAGCCAGGTTTGATTGAAACATGAAGAGAAGCAAGCTGCACCATGTCTCCAAAATGCTAGGCTCCATTGAAATATCTTAAACCCATGATATTTCGTACATGGGGGGTTTACATTCAAGGTCCACCACTTGTCCAACCTATTATCACTAGTAGCATGAGTGGTTTGATGTCAAGATTCACCACTTTTCTACTCTATGTCATTATATTAAGAAGATCTGGGTGTTAAGGTCCACCACTTGTCCAACCTATAAGGCTATATCTTAAAGGGTATTCTTTCTCACCACTTGGAATGACCATGATAGGTTTTACATGGGGGTTTGGTTCCAAGTTCCACCACTTGTCCAAGCTAACTCTATTGAAACATAGAGAGAAGCAAAGGTCCACCACTTGTCTAAGCTAGGGTCCATTGAAACATGGAGAGAAGGATGCTCCACCATTTGTCCAAGATAGGCTCCATTGAAACATGAAGAGAAGCAAGCTGCACCATGTCTCCAAGATGCTAAGATCCATTGAAATACCTTAAACCCATGATATTTTGTACATGGGGAGTTTACATTCAAGGTCCACCACTTGTCCAACCTATTATCTCTAGTAGCATGAGTGGTTTGGTCTGAAGATTCACCACTTTTCCACTCTATGTCATTACGTTAAGAAGATCTGGGTGTTAAGGTCGACCACTTGTCCAACCTATAAGGGTATATCTTAAAGGGTATTCTTTCTCACCACTTGAAATGTCCATGATATGTTTTACATGGGGGTTTGGCTCCAAGGTCCACCACCTCTCCAAGCTAACTCTATTGAAACATAGAGAGAAACAAAGGTCCACCACTTGTCCAAGCTAGGCTCCATTGAAACATGGAGAGAAGGATCCTCTACCATTTGTCGAAGCTAACTCTATTGAAACATGGGGGGTTTACATTCAAGGTCCACCACTTGTCCAACCTATTAACGCTAGTAGCATGAGTGGTTTGGTCTCAAGATTCACCACTTTTTCACTCTGTCATTATATTAAGAATATTTGGGTGTTAAGGTCCACCACTTGTCCAACCTATAAGGCTATATCTTAAGGGTTATTCTTTCTCACCACTTGGAGTGACCAGCATAGGTTTTACATGGGGGTTTTGTTTCAAGGTCCACCACTTGTCCAAGCTAACTCTATTGAAACATAGAGAGAATCAAAGGTCCACCACTTGTCCAAGCTAGGGTCCATTGAAACATGGAGAGAAGGATGCTCCACCATTTGTCCAAGATACACTCCATTGAAACATGAAGAGAAGCAAGCTACACCATGTCTCCAAGATGCTAGGCTCCATTGAAATACCTCAAACCCATGATATTTTGTACATGGGGGGTTTACATTCAAGGTCCACCACTTGTCCAACCTATTATCTCTAGTAGCATGAGTGGTTTGGTCTCAAGATTCACCATTTTTCCACTCTATGTCATTCTATTAAGAATATATGGGTGCTAAGGTCCACCACTTGTCCAACCTATAAGGCCATATCTTAAACTTTATTCTTTCTCACCACTTGGAGTTACCAAGATAGGTTTTACATGGGAGTTTGGTTCCAAGGCCCACCACTTGTCCAAGCTAACTCTATTGAAACATAGAGAGAAGCAAAGGTCCACCACTTGTCCAAGCTAGGCTCCATTGAAACATGGAGAGAAGGATGCTCCACCATTTGTCCAAGATAGGCTCCATTGAAACATGAAGGGAAGCAATCTGCACCATGTCTCCAAGATTCTAGGATCCATTGAAATACCTTAAACCCACGATATTGTTTACATGTGGGGTTTAACGTCAAGGTCAGTCACTTTTCCAAGCTATTATCCCTAGTAGCACTAGTGGTTGGGTCTCAAGATTTACCACTTTTCCACTCTATGTCGTTATATTATGAAGATCTAGGTTCTAAGGTCGACCACTTGTCCAACCTATAAGGCTAGATCTTAAAGGGTATTATTTCTCACCACTTGGAATGACCATGATATGTTTTACATGGGGGTTTGGTTTCAAGGTCCACCACTTGTCCAAGCTAACTCTATGGAAACATAGAGAGAAGCAAAGGTCCACCACTTGTCCAAGCTAGGCTCCACTGAGACATTTAGAGAAGGATGATCCCCCATTGGTGGAAGATAGGCTTCATTGAAACATGAAAAGAAGCAAGTTGCACCATGTCTCCAAGATTCTAGCATCCATTGAAATACCTTAAACCCACGATATTGTTTACATGTGGGGTTTAACGTCAAGGTCAGTCACTTTTCCAAGCTATTATCCCTAGTAGCATGAGTGGTTTGGTCTCAAGATTCACCACTTTTCCACTCTATGTCATTATATAAAGAAGATCTAGGTGTTAAGGTCGACCACTTGTCCAACCTATAAGCGTATATCTTAAAGGGTATTCTTTCTCACCACTTGAAATGTCCATGATATGTTTTACATAGGGGTTTAGTTCCAAGGTCCACCACTTATCCAAGCTAACTTTATTCTTCTCATAGAGAGAAGCAAAAGGTCCACCACTTGTCCAAGCTAGGCTCCATTGAAACATGGAGAGAAGGATGCTCCACCATTTGTCGAAGCTAACTCTATTGAAACATGGAAGGTTTACATTCAAGGTCCACCAGTTGTCCAACCTATTAACGCTCGTAGCATGAGGGGTTTGGTCTCAAGATTCACCACTTTTTCACTCTGTGTTATTATATTAAGAATATTTGGGTATTAAGGTCCACCACTTGTCCAACCTATAAGACTATATCTTAATGGTTATTCTTTCTGACCACTTGGAGTGACCATGAAAGGTTTTACATGGGGGGTTGGTTCCAAGGTCCACCACTTGTCCAAGCTAACTCTATTCAAACATAGAGAGAAGCAAAGGTCCACCACTTGTCTAAGCTAGGGTCTATTGAAACATGGAGAGAAGGATGCTCCACCATTTGTCCAAGATAGACTCCATTGAAACATGAAGAGAAGCAAGCTGCACCATATCTCCAAGATTCTAGACTCCATCGAAATACCTTAAACCCACGTTATTTTGTACATGGGGAGTTTACATTCAAGATCAACAATTTGTCCAACCTATTATCGCTAGTAGCATGAGTGGTTTGCTCTCAAGATTCACCACTTTTCCACTCTCTATCATTATATTAAGAATATTTGGGTGTTAAGGTCCACCACTTGTCCAACCTATAAGACTATATCTTAATGGTTATTCTTCTCTCACCCCTTGAAAGACTATATCTTAATGGTTATCCCTAGCTATTATTGCTAGTAGCGTGAGTGGTTTGGTCTCAAGATTCACCACTTTTATTAAGAATATGTGGGTGTTAAGGTCCACCACTTGTCCAACCTATAAGGCTACATCTTAACGGTTATTCTTTCTTACTACTTGGAGTGACCATGATAGGTTTTACATGGGGGTTTGGTTCCAAGGTCCACCACTTGTCCAAGCTAACTCTATTGAAACATAGAGAGAAGCAAAGGTCCACCCCTTGTCTAAGCTAGGGTCCATTGAAACATGGAGAGAAGGACGCTCCACCATTTGTCCAAGGTAGGCTCCATTGAAACATGAGGAGAATCAAGGTGCACCATGACTCCAAGATGCTAGGCTCCATCGAAAAACATTAAACCCATGATATGTCGTAGATGAGGGGTTTACATTCAAGGTCCAACACTTGTCCAAGCTATTATTGCTAGTAGCCTGAGTGGTTTGGTCTCAAGATTCACCATTTTTCCACTCTATGTCATTATATTAAGAATATGCGCATGTTAAGGTCCACCACTTGTCCAACCTATAAGGCTACATCTTAAAGGTTATTCTTTATTACCACTTGGAGTGACCATGATAGGTTTTACATGGGGGTTTGGTTCCAAGGTCCACCACTTGTCCAAGCTAACTCTATTGAAACATAGAGAGAAACAAAGGTCCACCACTTGTCCAAGCTAGGGTCCATTGAAACATGGAGAGAAGGATGCTCCACCATTTGTCCAAGATAGGCTCCATTGAAACATGACGAGAAGCAAGCTGCACCATGTCTCCAAGATGCTAGGCTCCATCGAAATACATTAAACCCACGATATTTCGTAGATGAGGGGTTTACATTCAAGGTCCACCACTTGTCCAAGCTATTATTGCTAGTAGCCTGAGTGGTTTGGTCTCAAGATTCACCACTTTTATTAAGAATATGTGGGTGTTAAGGTCCACCACTTGTCCAACCTATAAGGCTACATCTTAAAGGTTATTCTTTCTTACTACTTGGAGTGACCATGATAGGTTTTACATGGGGGTTTGGTTCCAAGGTCCACCACTTGTCCAAGCTAACTCTATTGAAACATAGAGAGAAGCAAAGGTCCACCCCTTGTCTAAGCTAGGGTCCATTGAAACATGGAGAGAAGGATGCTCCACCATTTGTCCAAGTTGGCTCCATTGAAACATGAGGAGAAGCAAGGTGCACCATGTCTCCAAGATGCTAGGCTCCATCGAAAAACATTAAACCCACGATATGTCGTAGATGAGGGGTTTACATTCAAGGTCCACACTTGTCCAAGCTATTATTGCTAGTAGCCTGAGTGGTTTGGTCTCAAGATTCACCACTTTTCCACTCTATGTCATTATATTAAGAATATGCGCGTGTTAAGGTCCACCACTTGTCCAACCTATAAGGCTACATCTTAAAGGTTATTCTTTATTACCACTTGGAGTGACCATGATAGGTTTTACATGGGGGTTTGGTTCCAAGGTCCACCACTTGTCCAAGCTAACTCTATTGAAACATAGAGAGAAACAAAGGTCCACCACTTGTCCAAGCTAGGGTCCATTGAAACATGGAGAGAAGGATGCTCCACCATTTGTCCAAGATAGGATCCATTGAAACATGACGAGAAGCAAGCTGCACCATGTCTCCAAGATGCTAGGCTCCATCGAAATACATTAAACCCACGATATTTCGTAGATGAGGGGTTTACATTCAAGGTCCACCACTTGTCCAAGCTATTATTGCTAGTAGCCTGAGTGGTTTGGTCTCAAGATTCACCACTTTTATTAAGAATATGTGGGTGTTAAGGTCCACCACTTGTCCAACCTATAAGGCTACATCTTAAAGGTTATTCTTTCTTACTACTTGGAGTGACCATGATAGGTTTTACATGGGGGTTTGGTTCCAAGGTCCACCACTTGTCCAAGCTAACTCTATTGAAACATAGAGAGAAGCAAAGGTCCACCCCTTGTCTAAGCTAGGGTCCATTGAAACATGGAGAGAAGGATGCTCCACCATTTGTCCAAGGTAGGCTCCATTCAAACATGAGGAGAAGCAAGGTGCACCATGTCTCCAAGATGCTAAGCTCCATTGAAAAACATTAATCCCACGATATGTCGTAGATGAGGGGTGTAAATTCAAGGTCCACCACTTGTCCAAGCTATTATTGCTAGTAGCCTGAGTGGTTTGGTCTCAAGATTCACCACTTTTCCCCTCTATGTCATTATATTAAGAATATGCGCGTGTTAAGGTCCACCACTTGTCCAACCTATAAGGCTACATCTTTAAGGTTATTCTTTATTACCACTTGGAGTGACCATGATAGGTTTTACATGGGGGTTTTGTTCCAAGGTCCACCACTTGTCCAAGCTAACTCTATTGAAACATAGAGAGAAACAAAGGTCCACCACTTGTCCAAGCTAGGGTCCATTGAAACATGGAGAGAAGGATGCTCCACCATTTGTCCAAGATAGGCTCCATTGAAACATGACGAGAAGCAAGCTGCACCATGTCTCCAAGATGCTAGGCTCCATCGAAATACATTAAACCCACGATATTTCGTAGATGAGGGGTTTACATTCAAGGTCCACCACTTGTCCAAGCTATTATACTAGTAGCCTGAGTGGTTTGGTCTCAAGATTCACCACTTTTATTAAGAATATGTGGGTGTTAAGGTCCACCACTTGTCCAACCTATAAGGCTACATCTTAAAGGTTATTCTTTCTTACTACTTGGAGTGACCATGATAGGTTTTACATGGGGGTTTGGTTCCAAGGTCCACCACTTGTCCAAGCTAACTCTATTGAAACATAGAGAGAAGCAAAGGTCCACCCCTTGTCTAAGCTAGGGTCCATTGAAACATGGAGAGAAGGATGCTCCACCATTTGTCCAAGGTAGGCTCCATTCAAACATGAGGAGAAGCAAGGTGCACCATGTCTCCAAGATGCTA
This sequence comes from Adiantum capillus-veneris, assembly GCF_014529385.1. Lineage (NCBI taxonomy): Eukaryota > Viridiplantae > Streptophyta > Polypodiopsida > Polypodiales > Pteridaceae > Adiantum > Adiantum capillus-veneris. Next base: position 102,872,508 of record NC_140933.1, on the reverse strand, counting down.
AGCTCCATTGAAAAACATTAAACCCACGATATGTCGTAGATGAGGGGTGTACATTCAAGGTCCACCACTTGTCCAAGCTATTATTGCTAGTAGCCTGAGTGGTTTGGTCTCAAGATTCACCACTTTTCCACTCTATGTCATTATATTAAGAATATGTGCGTGTTAAGGTCCACCACTTGTCCAACCTATAAGGCTACATCTTTAAGGTTATTCTTTATTACCACTTGGAGTGACCATGATAGGTTTTACATGGGGGTTTGGTTCCAAGGTCCACCACTTGTCCAAGCTAACTCTATTGAAACATAGAGAGAAACAAAGGTCCACCACTTGTCCAAGCTAGGGTCCATTGAAACATGGAGAGAAGGATGCTCCACCATTTGTCCAAGATAGGCTCCATTGAAACTTGACGAGAAGCAAGCTGCACCATGTCTCCAAGATGCTAGGCTCCATCGAAATACATTAAACCCACGATATTTCGTAGATGAGGGGTTTACATTCAAGGTCCACCACTTGTCCAAGCTATTACTGCTAGTAGCCTGAGTGGTTTGGTCTCAAGATTCACCACTTTTATTAAGAATATGTGGGTGTTAAGGTCCACCACTTGTCCAACCTATAAGGCTACATCTTAAAGGTTATTCTTTCTTACTACTTGGAGTGACCATGATAGGTTTTACATGGGGGTTTGGTTCCAAGGTCCACCACTTGTCCAAGCTTACTCTATTGAAACATAGAGAGAAGCAAAGGTCCACCCCTTGTCTAAGCTAGGGTCCATTGAAACATGGAGAGAAGGATGCTCCACCATTTGTCCAAGGTAGGCTCCATTCAAACATGAGGAGAAGCAAGGTGCACCATGTCTCCAAGATGCTAAGCTCCATTGAAAAACATTAAACCCACGATATGTCGTAGATGAGGGGTACATTCAAGGTCCACCACTTGTCCAAGCTATTATTGCTAGTAGCCTGAGTGGTTTGGTCTCAAGAGTCACCACTTTTCCACTCTATGTCATTATATTAAGAATATGCGCGTGTTAAGGTCCACCACTTGTCCAACCTATAAGGCTACATCTTTAAGGTTATTCTTTATTACCACTTGGAGTGACCATGATAGGTTTTACATGGGGGTTTGGTTCCAAGGTCCACCACTTGTCCAAGCTAACTCTATTGAAACATAGAGAGAAACAAAGGTCCACCACTTGTCCAAGCTAGGGTCCATTGAAACATGGAGAGAAGGATGCTCCACCATTTGTCCAAGATAGGCTCCATTGAAACATGACGAGAAGCAAGCTGCACCATGTCTCCAAGATGCTAGGCTCCATCGAAATACATTAAACCCACGATATTTCGTAGATGAGGGGTTTACATTCAAGGTCCACCACTTGTCCAAGCTATTATTGCTAGTAGCCTGAGTGGTTTGGTCTCAAGATTCACCACTTTTATTAAGAATATGTGGGTGTTAAGGTCCACCACTTGTCCAACCTATAAGGCTACATCTTAAAGGTTATTCTTTCTTACTACTTGGAGTGACCATGATAGGTTTTACATGGGGGTTTGGTTCCAAGGTCCACCACTTGTCCAAGCTAACTCTATTGAAACATAGAGAGAAGCAAAGGTCCACCCCTTGTCTAAGCTAGGGTCCATTGAAACATGGAGACAAGGACGCTCCACCATTTGTCCAAGGTAGGCTCCATTGAAACATGAGGAGAATCAAGGTGCACCATGACTCCAAGATGCTAGGCTCCATCGAAAAACATTAAACCCATGATATGTCGTAGATGAGGGGTTTACATTCAAGGTCCAACACTTGTCCAAGCTATTATTGGTAGTAGCCTGAGTGGTTTGGTCTCAAGATTCACCATTTTTCCACTCTATGTCATTATATTAAGAATATGCGCATGTTAAGGTCCACCACTTGTCCAACCTATAAGGCTACATCTTAAAGGTTATTCTTTATTACCACTTGGAGTGACCATGATAGGTTTTAAATGGGGGTTTGGTTCCAAGGTCCACCACTTGTCCAAGCTAACTCTATTGAATAATAGAGAGAAGTAAAGGTCCACCACTTGTCCAAGCTAGGGTCCATTGAAACATGGAGAGAAGGATGCTCCACCATTTGTCCAAGATAGGCTCCATTGAAACATGACGAGAAGCAAGATGCACGATGTCTCCAAGATGCTAGGCTCCATCGAAATACCTTAAACCCACGATATTTCGTAGATGGGGGGTTTACTTTCAAGGTCCACCACTTGTCCAAGCTATTATCGCTAGTAGCATGGTTTGGTCTCAAGATTCACCAGTTTTCCACGCTATGTCATTATATGAAGAATATCTGGGTGTTAAGGTCCACCACTTGTCCAACCTATAAGGCTATATTCTAAATGATATTTTTTTTGACCACTTGGAATGTGCATGATATGTTTTACATGGGGTTTTATTCCAAGGTCCACCACTTGTCCAAGCTAGATCTATTACATATATATTATACATACAATATTCAACTAGATTCCCTACCTATCATGTCCAGTAGCATGGATGCTCTAGCTTGAAGGTCCACCACTTGTCCAACCTATACTCTCTTATGTAAGGGAGATCTCGCTATAAATTCAAAACCTTCCCGCCTAAATTTAAAATATCCCTCCCAAATCTTAAATATCCCGCCTAAATTTTAAACTATCCCGCCCAAATTTTAAAATTCAAACTTTTTTATAAAAATTTAAATTTTACTACTTAAATTTAAAATATTCTACGCAAAATTGATTTTAAATTCAAGTTTACCACAAAAAGATATCATTATACCACCTAAATTCAAATATGCAAACCTCAAATCATTATATTGTACATAAATTCAAACAAATTCAAATTAACAAGCCTAAACTGATATTAGTTTGCATAGATATGAATTTATCACACCTAAATTATGTCACCATGTTAGAGAGAGTGGTTAGAGAATTTGAACAAGGTCCACCACTTGTCCAACCTAGATACCAAGAAGGATTGAGTGTACAAGGTATTGTTTGGAGGTCCTTATAGTCCATTGGTCTTAAGGTCCACCACTTGTGGTAAGGGTCACCAAAAAGTGTATATATTCATCCAAAGAAATACACGTATTTTTGGTCTACATGTCCTAGTTTAAACCATTTATGTCCATTAGGTGTATCACTAAACAACACTACTATTTTTGAGAAACGGAAGTTACAATCATATCTACAAATGGATTAGAGGAAAATCAGCTCAGCATACATCCAGAACTCGCTACAAGAATCGACTTTAACAGATCACGCAAGTAAGTCTTCCATTCAATTTTACTAGTATTACAATGTGTTAGTTATTTGTGATATTTATGTATGTATATATACTATGTGTGCATATCGTAATTAAGTGTAATTGTGTATCTGCATTATGTATGAGTATTACAATGAAATAACACAAATATACATACATACACATAGATAACACAGACGCACACATACATGAGCATGTATTTTCAAGAGAGAGATAGCAAATACAGAGATAGATAGATAGAGAGAGAGAGAGATAAATAACTGTTTTTTAGAGAGAGGAGAGAGAAAGATAACAGATTTCACTGTGTTTATGTATGTGGAAGAGAGGAAGACGATGTATGGGAATATGTGCACGTATTTTCAAGAGAGAGACAACAAGATAACAGATTTCATTGTGGTTATGTATGTGGAAGTGAGGAAGACGATGTGTGGGAATATGTGCATGTATTTTCAAGAGAGAGACAGCAAGATAACAGATTTCACTGTGGTTATGTATGTGGAAGAGAGGAAGACGATGTGTGGGAATATGTGTATGTGTGCGGGGATACGTTTAAACTATGTATCTCTGTCTTTTGACGAGAGAGTGTGTGTGCAAGAAGAGTTACAGAGAACCATCTTCTCTATATGGAGAAAGACAGAGAGTGAGAGAGAGAGAAATACCTGTTTTTTCTCTATTCGTGAGGTGTGCAATGTCTCCTGAGAAGACTGCCCGATCCTGCCCTTCTGGAAAGCGTTGTGTACGCTGCTGTTTCTTTGTCTTGTGCGCGAACTTTCAATCCTGTGCACTCCACCTGTGTGTTGTGTACGATGCCGAGCTTGCTCCTCTACGCGCGCGTATACTCCAACTGTGTGCGATCCGTGTGCGCTTTTTGTGTTTTTGCTGCTCGCCTGCTTTCTCTGTGTGCGTTTCTCGTGCGCTCTCTGTGTGCCTAATCTTGATAGGGTTTATTAGAATGCCACGTATGCTACAAGTCCATGTTTTATCATAGGATTAAAAAAAACAAAAGCAATATAAAAAATTAACCAATTCACACGGCCAAAATTAAAGAAATCATGGTTGAAAATATGAAAAACATGCATAACTCTATACTAGGAATTCACTTAAAAAAAAAAAAAATCTTTGGGCGCTGCCCCAGGACCCCGCTCAGAACAATATCCCAAAATCAACCTCCCAAGCCCCGCCATCGAGAGCGCTATATTCCACATCCCCATCAAGAGCGCTACCCCCAAACCTCACGTGGAAGCGCTGCCTTGTCACCCCATTGTGGCATTGCCCTAAGACCCCGCATCTGGAGTGCTAAATGGGAACATTCTTCATTAGTGAAATTTTGAACATAAATTATATTAGCATATACTTAAATATAATACAAATATTAACATATTAGCTATACTACTAATTTACTATAGCAGTTCTAGATTATGTCCCATACTATATTTAAGGTGCCAAAGGTTTGGCCTTATGGTCCTAGATTTAGCCAAGTGGTCAACACATATAGGACCAAGTGCACACTGTGCCACAAAACTTGGCCACCACTTCACTTGCCAAAGTTTAGGCCACATGGTCAATCCTAACTTTCCAATGTTCTTATTATGTCACCTTTTGCCTCGTGGAAAACCTAGGCTTGTTTTCACATACTCAGGCACTTCAAGCCACAATAAATTGTCATTACTCTTCAACAACCCTTTTGTTCAAGTCTTTGAAAAAACATTGTTTAAGGCCACCCTAAACCATTTTCATTTAGGGGTGTCTAAAACTAGCTTTTTGGCAATTCGAGAAGAAAATGGTCAAAGTTTTATACTTAGTTTTAACCACTTGACCAATTCAAATATTGGAAAGCAAGGTCTTGTAATACTTTTCTTTGGACATCACACATTAAAACTAGGTCCCTCACTTGTCCAAGCTATGCTCTAATACAATAAAGGGCTTTTGGTTTCAAGATGCACCACTTTCCCAACCTTGATTCCATTAAAGAAGCTAGCTCTACTTAGACATTTAATAGCAAGGTCTTGCAGCAGTTCAGATTGAACATTTTCCATGGCAGCTAGGTCCACCACTTATCTAAGCTATGCTCTAATAGAGTAAGGGGGTTTTGGTTTCAAGATCCACCACTTGTCCAAACTTGATTTGGGAAGCAAGGTCCTATAATAGTTTGCTTTGGACATTCACCATTACAACTAAGTCCACCACTTCTCCAAGCTATGTTCTAATACACTAAGGAGGTTTTGGTTTCAAGGAGAACCACTTGTACGACTCTGTTTTTGGAAGTAAGGTCTTTACATAGTTCACCTTGGACCTTGGACATTGGATACTACAACTAAGCCCACCACTTGTCCAAGATATCCTCTATATATAGCCAAAGGGTTTGGGTTTCAAGATTCACCACTTTTCCAACCTTTCTTCCATTAAAGAAAGGAGGGGCTTTATAACTAGGTCCACCACTTGTCCAAGCTATGCTCTGATATGGAAAGGGGATTTTGGTTTCAAGGTCCACCACGTGTTCAACCTTGCAAGACTCAAGGGATACTTGGACATTGGAAAGCATAGTCCTATAGTAGTTGATAGGTGGCAGTGGGTATTACAACTAGGTCCAACCTATGCTCTCATATCGCAAAGAGGCTTTTCTTTCAAGGTCCACCACTTGTCCAACCTTGCTTCCATTAAAGAAATGAGGGGCTACGTAAACATTGGCAAGCAAGGTAGCAAGGTTCTAAGGTGTTTCACCTTGGATATTGGGCATTATAACTAGGTCCACCACTTGTCCAAGCTATGCTCTGATAAAGAAAGGGGATTTTCGTTTAAAGGTCCACCATGTGTTCAACCTTTCTAATATAGAAAGGGGATTTTGGTTTCAAGGTCCACCACGTGTTCAACCTTGCAAGACTCAAGGGATACTTGGACATTGGAAAGCATAGTCCTATAGTAGTTGATAGGTGGCAGTGGGTATTACAACTAGGTCCAACCTATGCTCTCATATCGCAAAGAGGCTTTGCTTTCAAGGTCCACCACTTGTCCAACCTTGCTTCCATTAAAGAAATGAGGGGCTACGTAAACATTGGCAAGCAAGGTAGCAAGGTTCTAAGGTGTTTCACCTTGGATATTGGGCATTATAACTAGGTCCACCACTTGTCCAAGCTATGCTCTGATAAAGAAAGGGGATTTTCGTTTAAAGGTCCACCATGTGTTCAACCTTTCTAATATAGAAAGGGGATTTTGGTTTCAAGGTCCACCACGTGTTCAACCTTGAAAGACTCAAGGGATACTTGGACATTGGAAAGCATAGTCTTATAGTAGTTGATAGGTGGCAGTGGGTATTAAAACTAGGTCCAACCTATGCTCTTATATAGCAAAGAGGCTTTGGTTTCAAGGTCCACCACTTGTCCAACCTTACTTCCATTAAAGAAATGAGGGGCTACGTAAACATTGGCAAGCAAGGTAGCAAAGTCCTAAGGTATTTCACCTTGGATATTGGGCATTATAACTAGGTCCACCACTTGTCCAAGCTATGCTCTGATATAGAAAGGGGATTTTTGTTTCAAGGTCCACCACGTGTTCAACCTTGAAAGACTCAAGGGATACTTGGACATTGGAAAGCATAGTCCTATAGTAGTTGATAGGTGGCAGTGGGTATTACAACTAGGTCCACCACTTGTCCAACCTATGCTCTCATATAGCAAAGAGGCTTTGGTTTCAAGGTCCACCACTTGTCCAACCTTGCTTCCATTAATATAGCAAGGAGGATTTGGTCTCAAGGTTCACCACTTGTCCAACCTATGCAAACCTTTTTCATGTTGTAGCATGATTTTTGGTTTGAAGAGTATTTTTCTATAACTATGGATTTAACAATGTAATCTTTTTACTTACAGGATGGACTTTGAATCTGGGGAGAAAGTACATATGATACTTGACAATGAAATCGTTGGTATTGGTTGTGTGTGTAGAACAGATCCAGATTCCACTTGTGGTGGTACAAAGATAGGGCTGGGAAATGTCTCCATACTAGTGGAGGAATGCTTGAAGGATGTGGTCCTACCTTTTCCTACAATGGATACTTCATCTCTCCAAGGCTCATTATGGAGTGCTGTTCGATGGTCAAAGCTTCTTTTGCAATCTTTTGTATTAAATGGGAACTTAATTGATCCACACGAAAGCTACAATGGTGATGAAGAACATGATCATTCTGATCCTCTAGTTACAGATGCAATACCTATGACAAGCCCAGAATTTGAAGCAATGATTCGAGAGTCTTGGAGAAATCAGAGGGTCCTTTTAAAAGATGACACAATGATGCAAACCATGAATGAAGGGACCATCTTATATGTATTTCCACATGATTATGTCAACTTTCAGGAACTTGGTCCTGATTGTGTGGGTGTGGGTATTGAAAGAGAAAATGCAAGCATTCATGATGTGGTTGAAGTGGGTAGCATCACTTTGCTAAAGTGGCCCATCAAGCAGACAACAATGTTGAATGGGAGCCCATTACAACGCTTTGTTCCTGTTGATGGCATGCATGCTACATATGAGGATGTATCCAACGATGGCAATGTTGGAAAAAAACTTGATGGGAGTAATGTTGTCCAGTTGTCAAGGAAGAGACGATACACTTTCATGAACAGGACTCAAAAATCAAAAGCAGCACCAGCTTCGACTTTTTACCTTTCAAACAAATCAATTCAAAGGGTATCATGCATTGATTGTTGTGCACAAAAATGCTGCCAATTTGCAGATCGTGATATGGTGACAAGGTTACGACAACAATTTTGGGGAGAGTCTCAAAAATCACGCACTAATTATGTTTATGATGTTCTTTCTATATGTTATCAGAAAGATGAGAAGTCACGATACCAATTCAGGCTAAATGGCTCTATTGTTTGTTGTAGAGCATGGTATGAGCTACATGGAATACCAAAGACATCATTTTATCGATACAAGGAGAACTTTGAAAATGGTGTGCGCCAATATGTACATGGGAACACATGTACATTGAGAAGGGGACTTCAACATACTAGTTTAGCAAGAGCACTACTAAACGAGTTTGTGGAAAATAACTCTGAGAAAATGCCACATAGAAGTAGAACACTGCTAGATGGCTCAAGAGAGACTCAATTGGTGATTCCATCAACATACAAACAAGTGGATATTTTATGTGAAATCAACACGACACTTGACCAAATGGGCTATGAGAAGAAGCTATCCCAATCTTCTTTTGGTAGAATTTGGAACAAAGAGTACCCACATGTCACTTTAACAAAGACGAGTGAGTTCTCTAAGTGCAATATTTGTAGCTCAATCAAGGCAAGGTTAGAAGCTAAACCTTCTCTTGAAGAGAGAGCTCTTCTCTTGAGGGAGAGAGAAGTTCACATGGCACAACAAAAGAGTTGCAGAAGCCTATATTATGCATGGCGCACGTATTCAGAAACTCAACCACAAAAATATGTATGCATAATCCATGATAAGATGGATCAAAAGAAGACTGCCATTCCTAGATTACGCATTGTTCCCAAGGGTGTGGATTCAGGATATAATCTGCAGGTGGCATTGATTGGCATGATCACTCATGGACATGGAGAAGGTCATTACGGACACTTTGTCTTGAATGGTTTGTGGCCAGCTGATCCAAATCTTACAATTGGCTCAATTGCTAATTGTTTACATAACCTCGAGAGGATAGATAAGCATCCTCTTGGTGATCTAGTAACAAATGGACTTCCAAGGAGCAATATTTCACTACTACATGCTTTGAACTCAAGGGATGCTTTGGACTACCATAACTTGAGTGATGGAAAAGAGCCCATTGTGCAGTCGTCAGAAATTGCAGAAGAGGAATTGGGGTCAACATTTCGCAGATTGCCAGAGAACTTGTTGCTACAATTGGATAATTGTGCAGGGGAAAACAAAAATCGATACTTATTTGCCTATTTGTCAATGCTTGTTGCAAGGGGTGTTTTCAAAACCATCCAGCTGGGATTTTTAATGGTTGGGCATACACATGAGGACATAGACGCCATGTTTAGTAGGTTTTCAGAGAAGTTGAGAGTTACACAAACCTATACTTTGCCACATTTGATGGATACATTACGAAACAGCTCATCTTCATCTCCAGCTCCATTTTTTCTCACAAAGATCCCTGATTTCAAGCAATATTGTGATGGCTATCTTTGTGATGGACAAGACATACTTGTTGGACATTCCAAACCGCTTCAGTTCAGGTTCTTTATGCAAGATGAGACACCAATGATGCAATATAAGGCACATGTAGGTGTATCAAGTTGGAGTGGAAGTATTCGCCTTTGGAAAACAGACACAGAAGGCAAGCCAATGTTACCACATGGAGATCCACCTCTAGTACAAATGGCGGAGTATGTCAAGGCCCACGAAGAAGTCATTTTGGGGCTAAAGAACTATATAAAATTTTGGAAAAATTTAGGGAATGGTTCAAGTATTCCGCGATATTATAGACCCGTGATAGATTATTGGAGTAAGGTAATTGAAGAGATTGGAAAAGCAATCATATCAGAGGGAGTCTTGTATGAAATGTTTTGGCCAAAAACTCAAGAATATTCTCATCTACAAAGCACTACAATGAATTTGCAACAAGGAGCAGAAAGATTCCTAGGCCTTGAAGAGTTGAATGATCATTTTTGTGGGCCTCAACGAGATAGGCCAAGGGAAGAGTTTGACCCTATGTCTGATGTGCACCAAGGTGACTTTCTTATGCTTGTTCCGAGTGACACAGAAATCTATCCAGTGTGGCTTGCAATGGCTTTATCTGACATTGATAATGAGCCTACATCACCAAACTACAGAAAACTCTTGATTCAATATTGGGCACCTTGCGCGAGAAAAAGTGGGATGACAGATACTCAAGCTTACAGTAATTGTTGGAAGGGTTATTGGGCTGTCAACTATAAGGACCCACAAGTGTGGGAAACTATAGATGCAATTGTTTGGTCCTGGAGACCCAACAAAGAAGGACCATTTTCTAGAATAAAGATTCCAGAAAGACATGCTCTAAAAGCCAAAGAAGGCCTCACTCGTGCACATCAGCCACACTTGGATCAAAGTTCAGATATGGTATCAAATGTGGAGTAGAATTATGTGGAGCTTCTATTGTGACTATACTAGTCAATTTGTAAACAAAATCTTTTTTGTATCTTCCTTTGTTTTATGTAATTTATAGTTATTATTCAAATCCATGTGTTGTACATCCTCTTGACTTTTGGTGTTTATCAACACCACAATCCTATGAGATTTTCACTTTATTTACTAGCCACACACCTCAATTTTTCCCACTTTAAGTGGAAAATTCCCAAATTACATGAATTCGGTCGATTTGGAGATTCCCATAATGTGAGATTTTTACCAAAATACCTAATATGGTCTTTCCATCTAGAGTTTCCACACGAATGGTACCTTGGGGGGTAATTTCACACACTCGATATGGTCCCTTACCAGCGTATTTCAATTTCTTCTTTTCATTACGTACCCCATACATAAGAACTTTATCACCAACCTTGATGTCTTTATCCTTTAAATGGCTATCGAACCACTTATTTCTCCTATCCTTCTCCACTAGAGCATTTCGCACAGCTAATTGCCTCTCTTCATCTAGCCTTTCCAGGATATATAATCGCTCAACTAAGGGGTTACCATCCCAACCTTCTTGAGAAGCTACTCGAAGACTAGGAATGACAAACTCCCATGGCATAACTGCTTCTTGGCCATACACCATTTTAAACGGTGTGCAATTAATAGCAACTTTATACACAGTACGATAAGCCCATAAAGCTGATGTAAGCTTTAGGTCCCAATCAGTGCGATTAGCCTCAACTGTCTTTGTCAAAATGGAGATGAGAGTTTTGTTGGTACTCTCAGCTTGGCCATTTGCTTGGGGATAATAGGGTGTAGACTTGTGGTGAGATATTATGAAGTTTGATGTGAGTTCTTTTATTACTTCATTTATAAAATGAGTTCCATTGTCACTCACAAGTTCGAAGGGGCATCCAAAACGTGTGATAATGTTCTCAAAGAGGAACTTAGCTCTTGTTTTTGCATCCGCCTTTCGTGTTGCTTTTGCTTCAGCCCATTTGGTTACATAGTCGGTAGCCACAATGATATATCGTGATTGCGTGTTACATGCAGCCGGACTAATCGGTCCTACAAAGTCTAAGCCCCACTTTTCAAATGGTTGGGTTACCTTGATGGGATGTAGAGGCATCCTATCCCTTCTTTGTGGCTTGTTGAAGCGTTGGCATTCATCACATCCCTTTGCAAAAAGTGATGTATCCTTAAACAGAGTGGGCCACCAATAGCCCGACTGTAAGATCTTTCGGGCAATCAACTTTCCTGAAAAGTGACCACCAGCTACGTCCATGTGTGCCTCTTGTAGAATATATAAATACTCATCCTCGCGGGCACAGCGTCTAAGAACATCATCTTTTCCTCTCTTATAGAGAGTTCCAGCCAGTAAGCAATAGGGTTCGCATTCCTTGATTAATTTTCGAGCTATATCTTTTCGCAGCTCTTTGGGTGGAAAACCATTCACTAAGAAGTTAACAATCTTTTCACTCCATTCAAGCATTGTCTCAACAATGAACAAAGGAGTATCATGCAATTCATCATCAACCCCCGTAGGAGCTTCGCCATTAGGGATACGAGATAAATAATCCGCCATGACATGTTTCCTCCCAGGCGTCACAACAACGGTGAAGTCAAACTCAAGAAGAATTAACAACCATCGTGTAATTCGACCTGTGGAACACGGCTTGTTTACCAAATATAGCAATGCTTGATGATCAATATAAAACACAAACTTGGTAGCAAGAAGGTAATAGCGAAATTTCTTTACTGCGTAAATCATAGCTAGACCTTCGTGCTATATAGTAGTGTAGTTCATCTCGGCATCATTTAATTGGCGACTTGCAAAGCTAATAGGGTAGTCCAATTTATGTTCTCCTGGTTGAGTTAGAACACACCCAATAGCAAAATTTGATGCATCAATATGCACATGAGAAGGTACATTCCAATCAGGTATTCGTAGGATTGGAGCACTTGTTAGGGCCTTCTTTAAATAACTCATAAGATTGATGACATTCTTCCATCCAGTGAAACTCGATAAGAAGCTTGTACAATGGACGCGCTATCTCGGCAAAGTTTAAAATAAATCTTCGATAATAACCAACATGGCCCATAAATCTTTGAACTCCTTTATAGTTCGTAGGTGGTGGCAAATCGGCAATGGCTTTAATCTTACTCTCATCTGTGGATATCCCGTTCGTGGACACTATATGCCCTAGAATGACTCCATGCTTAACCCAAAATTGGCATTTGAAAGGGTTCAATGAGATGCGATAAAATCTGCACCTTTCAAATATTTTTCGTAGATATAACAAATGCTTCTCCCAAGAAGAATAAACACAAAGGTCGTCTAGGAAAGCTTCACAAAACTCCCTTAGAAATTCTTTAAACGCAGTGTTTATTAATCGTTGGAATGTAGCAGGGGCATTTGTTAAGCCAAAAGCCATAACACGAAATGCAAACACTCCAAACTCTGTGATAAAAGCAATTTTAGCTTGGTCCTCTAATGCAATTGTGATTTGATTGGAACTAGAGTATCCATCTAAAAAGCTATAAGCTTCCTTGCCCGCAACTCTTTCAAGCACATGTTCTGAATATGGCAAGGGATAATGATCTCTCCTAGTAGCTGCATTAACTTTCTTGAGGTCCACGCACACTCTTAGTTTACCATTCTTTTTTGGCACAATGACTATTGGAGAAACCCATTCTGAGTGCTCAATAGGGTATATGAATCCACATTGGATAAGTTTTTCAATCTCCTCTTGTACAATTTTGGCGTACTTAGGATTCATTGGATAGGGTCGTTGCTGGACGGGTTTAGCAGTGTTGATCATGGGAATCGTATGTTGCACCACAGAAGGTGGAACGCCCTTCATGTCATGATATGTCCAAGCAAAGATATCCTTGTATTCCTTGAGGAGCTCCTTAAGTACAGCCTCTTCAGTTTCGGTAAGGTCTTGAGCAATAAAGACTGGTTTAGACTCCTCACCTGGTTCCGCTAATTCTATCTCTTTAACTACCGCTGGACCATCATAGACTCCACTACTTCCATTGGTAGGTATTCGTTGGGCTTTGGCATACACAACCTTTCGCTCCCCCGTGGTATAAGATTTAAAATGTTTAGGAGCCGTATGTAAGTCAACAGGCTCTTGTCCTGACGGAGACCTTTCTTTTAGTTCTGCCTCCTTTTGTTGTTGTGCTAACTCTCGGTTTTGACGTCTTCTTATAGTTCGACTCAATTTCGGCTTTGTAACCTCCAATTGAGCGAGGTCAATGGGTCGCGGGCTGCACCACATGACACTCTGGAGATGTTCACCCCAATTGTCTACTAGCTTTCGATGAGCATCACATGCCCCTAGATAGCTAAGCCATTCTGCAGTAGATCTTTCCTTGTTTATCCTAGCTCTCACATTTGCTCGATATCGTTGTCTCTTATATGACCTTTGTTTCTTGTTAAGGTTTTGATTTTGGTAAATGTTTGAACTCGACTCGCCGGATAGGTCTTCGCTTGTATCTTCTTCACTCTCATATAAATTACCATAGATGGTCGTACTAGGCCTTGAGTGTTCAGTTTCTATACTTGGTTCACTCGATGTTTCTTCATGTTCTGAATCCATTTCTCCCTGAGATTCCGTTTTTGATGTGTATTGGCCTGAAGCCTTTGAGGAATCATCGGTTTCACTCTCAGGTAGGTGTGCCTCTTTCTTATCATCGGATGTTACATGCGCTACACCTAACATGTTTACTGGTGCAATGTGTGGTATCTCTTCCCCATCTGGTGTTACCCAGGTTGTTCCTCTAGCTCCCCATGTATCTATAGTTGCCGCTAGGTGTACCCAATCGACATTGTCTAACTCAGCCATTCCGGGTAGGATATCCATATAAGGAGAGTTCTCCCCAATATCCGTGTCTTCGTTACACGTGTAACAATACTGTAATGGAGCTGAGTGAATTGTTGTGTCTGATCGATTATCAATGATGAATTTATTTCCTAGAGGATGCGTTCAACCACTTAAAAGATCAACTCGAATGACAGAGTCTTGGAACTATAAGTAGACGTGGTTTTTGGATCAGTCATGCACCATTTTTGCTTCCCTCATGAATGGACGCCCTAAGATCATCTCAAATGACATAGGATGCTTGGAAAAATCCATAACAATGAAAGTCTGCCTTACCTTGTGTCCCAAGACTTTGATCCTGAGATCCTTTAGCATTCCAATAGGCGTAACAATAGATCCATTAGCCATTTTTACCACTACGCTTGTGGCTTCAAGGTGAGGTCGCCCCATAGACTCCCAACAACTCTTTTTCACCATGCTGACTCCCGCACCACCGTCAAGGACCCCCTTTACAGTTAATCCTTTAGTAGTGATTGGTAGAGTAGCATTAGATTCATCACCTTCAAAGTATTGCCCCAACTTGTTAACGGGTACTTCAATTACAGATTCATGTCCCGCTAGGTCAGATGGTGGTGCTAAATGTTCCTCATCATTCATTACCGAGTCAGGTTTGTTCATATGTGCAAATTGTGGTAATCCGGCCTGTAATTCTCCATTGAGGAAGGCTCGAAGAGCTGAGACTAACTCGGGGTCTTTATATAGTTTGGACATGATGGTGGTTCTAACTTCTGAAGACATGAAGTCCATCAATTTGGCAATATTTAATGGCATCTTGTGGGACGTAGGACCCTGACAAGAGAATGGTGAAGATGGAATCTCCACTTCCTCAAGGGGGTCGGGCATTCCCTCATTGAACATTCTCTCTAGTAGGAAAGGTATGTGTCCACTTTCAGATGTCCTACCCTCACTCTCTTCCCGAATGATACTGGGTATAGCTAACGGCCTGTAGTTCTTGTGAGGTTGAACTTGTGTGGGAAACACTGTGTCCGACATCTGGATATGTTTGGGTTCAGGTTCTAATGTTCGTTGAGTTTCTTCCACCAAACCCCTCAGTTGTTGGACTCGTTCAATTTCCACTGTTGGGTTTGGATAGGTTCCAATCTTTCTCTTGCAATCCTCATTTTTTGTCTCTTGTGGCTTCTCTTGGGGGTTCGCAACTGGGTGGTTTAACTTTGAATACTCTTTTGGTGTTCGTCGTAAGTCCCTCTCGTGATCCTCCTCACTGGCTTTTTCCTTTGTAGTAACAGTTTTGGTCTCCGTGGTCTCTATCGAATCTGAGTCATCCTCAGGGTCATTCATATACACGGGATCCTCTCCTGTCCCTATGTTAGTCTTTGAACTAGGTGTTGAGCTAGAAGCATCGAGGGATTTCTTTCTTCGTGTTTTCTTCTTTCTCGCTCGGCCAATGGATGCAGCATCTCTCTCTTCGAGGATGTAATTTTGCTTTTGGAGCATCGACCATGTGAGTGCATTCATTGGTGCTATGTTTATAGTTGGTGGTGTCCCATCAACAATCTCTATTAAGTTCAATGGTGTGATTTTCGGCGCGTTTGGATTGTTAGGACACTGTGCGATCAAATGATCTATGCCACAATGATTACAAATGAGTATTGGCATTGCCAATGCACTCCCTTGACTTGTTTGCATTAGTGTAGCATTCTTTTGCATTCTAATGGGGCACTCAGCTACTCGATGTGGTCCACCACATTCGTAGCACTGAAGAGGTGGTCTCCTGGCAAAACTATTAATGTTTTGGCCTCTTGCTGCTAGCGCAGTAGCTTGATATACCGGTTTGATTTGTCCCCAATGGTCTTCCATATAGTACATGGGACACTCCTCAAGCATGTCGACTCCATAGGTGATACTAGAGTCTATGTCCTCTTCGCAATCTACATAAGTACTAGATGACTCGCAACCTATTTGGTTCATAGGTGTAACTCTTGGATGAGGGGGTTGCGGTCCTAGCATTGGAGGTGGCAACGGTGTGGTTTGGACCACATTTTGGGTTCTAGGGACCATGTGCTGTAATGGCAACTGTTGCTCCATGGGTGGGGTAGGCATCAATGCAGGAACTCGAGGTGAGTCTGCCCAAGCTATAGGCGGTCTATTTTCCATGATGCGTTTAAGCATTAGGCAATCCTTCGCTTGATGGCCATACCTACCACACGCGTTACAAGAACTTTACTCTGAAAGTAGGGCATTCACTCGTAGTATGTGGGCCCAAGCAAATTGAGCACCATTGTTGCTCCCTTCTTGGATACATATGAGTGTTTTGTGGAGCACGATTACCCCTAAGGCTTTCTTGGATGGCCTTGGTGAGATCTGCCAAAGTCATCTCAGATATCGTTTGCTCTTTCACGATTGGCTTTATCTTCATTGGCTCATGCCCTGACGCTTGCGAGCTACTAGACTTCGGCTCGGTGGACACTCTTTCTCCTGCAATCATTAAATTATCCTCCAATTGGATTGCATTCATGGTGACTGCTTCCCAAGTAGTGATACCTCTAATGACTAGGCCATTATAGATACTTTCATGTCGTAGTCCCCTAATGAATCTATCGAGCAATTGGTTGTTGTTGAATCGCTTGTTTGGATTGCATCGAGAATTCAAATTCTTTAGGCGACTAATGAAGTCTCTCACGGATTCACCTTCTTCTCGTTGGGCTTTCTGGAGCTGAGAGGCTACACCCCAAAGTACTCCCTCTCGTATGTATTCTTTTAAGAACAGTCTCCTAAGAGTAGAGTAGATCGTTTTCTCTTCTACTCTTAAGGTTCTATACCAATCTCCAGCCTTTCCGCTTAGGGTCAAACTCAAAGTCTTACACTTATGTAGCTCATTGTGCTCTTCCAAGGAATCGCACACATGTTCAAAGACTTCCATATGCTTTCTAGCATCTCTGTCTCCACTGAATTTCTGTGTGAGCTTAGCTACTTGAAATGCCTTGCTCCTAGGCTCTCTATCAGGTGCACTACGCATGTTTTCCACAATAGAGCGACCGATAGTTTGAGCAAATGCTGCCAAATCTCCTATTTGAGCAGGTATAATGGGTGTATGTGCTCCTGGAACCACGTGTGAGATGGGAGTTGGCCTTGGCCTTGGCATACGCGCGGCTCTTGGGTCCCATATTTCATATGGTGGTGTACCAGATGGTGGTCCAAAGTTTATAGTCGTAGCCCTAGGCATAGGGGGTGCCTGATATGGCATGTTATTATTAAATGGCATGGCTCCCCTTGTATAAGAGCTTGGATAATGCCATTGTGAATTGTAAGCTCTTGGAATAATTGGAGGTGTAGGAGCTACATGAGGCTGAGGTACGACAGGTGCACATGATTGATACATACATGTAGGTATAGTTGGGGGCACTGTGCTACTAGGCATCGACGCAGTGTTAACAAATGAACTCCATGGTGTACTTCTTGTCATGCTCACCACTGGGATATGCATGGTAGCCGTAGTGTCATTAAGAGAAAGATGAGCTAGATCTGGGAAGATAAAGCTACCACTTGTGGGTTCAGATTGTACTGAGGCTCCTGGCGAAACAACATATGGAGGATCAAGGGGGCTCACTGAGGGAGTCTCCATTTGTGATAGGGCTGGTTGGTTGGCCTTTCCCGTATCCAAGAATCTCATTAGGCCTGTTGAAGGCATGTTGATCCCTGTGTTCTGTCTTTCTAACTCGACAATCCTATGGAGAACATCACAGACTTTCTGTTGTTGCTCATCTATGCTAGTAGCACTCAATGTGGATTGTAGAACATCTAACCAACCCACATGATAGGTGTGTCATGTGTACCGATTAGTTAAAGCTTCTGCTTGTAGGTCATACTCCCAATTTTCGTTTAGGAATATCCCATCTAGGCCTGGCGTGCTGGAGGTTTCCCTTGAAGTGGAAGCATTATTGCTCCCCATTGCTTGCCCCTCCGTGACTGCTACCTTGGGAGCACTCGGTTGCTCGACTGGCATGATTGTTGTCATAGGAGCCTTTGCTTTCAGGGCTCGACTTTGTTCTAGCTTTCGTAGGTTCTCAATTTCCCTCTCCCTTGTTGCTTGCATATAGCGTTCGATCTCTTGCACTTCGGCAAGACTCCTACCATCGGGTAGTAGAACCTCAAAGGGAGATAGTCCTAAAGGATCAGGAGGTGCAGTGGATGGAACATTCACATGCACACTCTCAAGAAGCATAGGGTCTATTTTAGGCATGAATGACGAATTTACTTCCCCACTCCCTTCATTTATTTCATTAACCGCATGTTTGGAATGAGTAGCTCTACTAAGGGTCTCTTTTAAGCGGCTAAACACGCTGGACCCGGGCCGTGGGCCCATGGCATGCATGTCTTGACTTGAACTATCAGGGTTTGGTGTAGGATACCCCTCCATGACTTCGAAGTCAGAGGAAGAATCACTAGACGCGATATGAGGATCTTGGGTCGCGCTACCTTGAGTCCCGGCCGAAGGTCCAGAACCTAGGGTGGAGGAATAATGGGTGCCCGCGTAAATGGAGGCACTACCAATATGCTCGTGCTCTAACAATCGTCCGGAGCGTAGGTTCATATGACTTCCACACTCTAAGCGCGTTGGTGAGTGCCCGTGAAGGCCGCTCACTTAGTTTTTTTTTTTTTGGTGTTTATAACCCAAGTTTTTCGTTATTCTTGGTTATGTTTTGTAACCAAGCCACAAAATATGGCGTGTAATAGCTCAAGACGAGCGTTTTGGCTAAAGGAACGTGCCGTGCATTATAGCTCCCTATTCGGCTACGTGAAGCCCTCGAAATCCTAAAAATAGTCTTTATAGTCCTCGAAATCCTAAAAATAGTTTTTAAATATAAAAAGGTGTATAAACTATATTTTAAAACTGAGGACTGAGGTCTGGGTTTGAGCTTGGGCTTGGGGAATGATCCCCAGCCCGATCCTTCTTTTTATTTTATTTTTTTTGAGTTTATTTATTTATTATTATTATTTTTTTAAAGTCGCCGCGGCCGCGCCGCGCACGCGCGCACACACACACACTTAACCTACACCTAACTTATCTACTTACAGCTAATAGAGATACTGCCACACACACTCTAACATTGTTTACACAGTACTACAGTAGCTAACAGATCTACAAAACTAACCTTACAGAACTAACATTGAACCTTACAGAACTAACATTCCATAGCTAATACCTTAATTCTAACAGTACATTGCAAAAAAATTGTAACTCCTTCTTTACAGAAAACAAAAAAGACAGTACAGTGTAAAAAAAATCTTCTCCACACAACCACACACCTTCCTTCTTCACAAATCCTTCTCCACACAACCACACCTTCCTTCTTCACAAATCCTTCAATTGAAATTGCATCACAAGAAAGCGTAAAGTGCTTAACCGAGCTTAGTGTAGGGCATTTCCCCGGCAACGGCGCCAAAAATGTGCGCTCCTTGCCACACTGTCGAAGCAAGGGACTTGCCGATACACCGTGTGCGAGCCACAAATGGCTCCAAGCACACAACAAGCCTAAACTAGCAAGCTCAAGAGAGCAAAGGGTGTGTCACTCACCGCTCTACGCTCGCCTTCGTGGTGGATTCCTCACCGCGATGAAGAAGAAGCTGCAGTCGTGCCGTGCTCAACCGCTTCGCCGCCGTCGTGCCTTCGTAATGCTCGATCGCACACACACTCTCCCTCTCTCTCTCTCTCTCTCTCACATACACACACACACAAGGAGGTGAAGAAGAAGAAGACGGAGATGGAGATGGAGCAAGAGCACTCTTCTATTGCACAAATGAGAGAATACCTGAATTTTAGGTTTAGTTGGCTTTTATATGAGCTCACCCCATTCACACTTGGGCGCCCATGCTTAGCCAACTAATCCCTTGAATGTCCCAGTTAGAGTGCGCCTCTCATCGGCGATCACTCTTACCCTTTTCCTATTGGTCCAACAAGCCCGGTACCTGACTCTACCAAATACATAATACACGTCCGTCGTAGGTGATGGGGTGTCTGTGAGCCGTGAGGGTTAACAGATAGCAATGCATATAATCAACAATTTGCCTAGTACACCATTGAACTATAAGATTTTGTAGGAGATGTGGACAGGCAAGAAGCCTAACTATGACAGGTTATCATGTGTGTTTGGTTGTGAGGAATTTTCACATGTGCCTAAAGAGCTTAAAAAGAAGGTAGACCCCAAGTCACACAAATGCATCTCCATTGGCTATGGTGCAGATGGAGAGATGGGTTATCATCTCTTGCACCCAAAATATTAGAGAGTTATTCGTAGCTCACAAGTGATCTTTGATGAGTCAAAGATATATAGACAACCTGTGAAAGTATCCCAAAGTGGATTCAAGGATGTAGCCTCAAGTCCAGTTACGCAAACAACATGTCTACCATATATGTGCATACACTAGTAGTGCTCCAGAGAGAGCAAGTGCTGCTCTTGAGAGCGCAGAGTCCAACGGTGAGGCATCAAGGAGATATACACGTGTCTCTCGTACCCTTGAATGTTTTTAGCCAGGGTTAGACTATTTTTTGGTCACTGACTGCGGAGAGCCTACTCGCTACCAAGAGGCTATTCAGATGGAAGATAGCATGAAGTGGAAGCAATGAATTTTAAGTATAGCTCAATTCTAGCAAATGGAACTTGGGAACTAATAGAGTTACCGAAGGACAAACAAACCTTGCCTTGCAAATGGGTGTATAAGAAAAAGTACACGCCAGAAGATCCCGAGCCTAAGTACAAGACTAGATTGGTTGCTAAGGGTTTCAAGAAAAAGAAAAGGCGTGGATTTTGATGAGAGTTTTTCTTCGATATTCAAGATGACTACATTGGATCTTGTGCTTGGACTAGTAGCCACTGAGGACATGGTACTTGTATAGATGGACATAAAGATAGCTTTCCTTCAGGGGGGATCTTGATGAGGAAATCTACAAGAAACAATCCGAAGGTTTGAAGTCAGATATGACAAGCTTACAAGGGCAGAACTAGTGTGTAGATTATGTAAGGCATTGTAGGGCCTAAAACTATAGAGTGCGTGTACATGCGGATGTGTGTGTGCGTAGGTGCCTAGGTGCACCTAGCAAGGGAGAGTGTGTGAGGGGGAATTGGGGAAGAAGGAGAAGCACAAACATCTGCTTGGGTTAGTGGAGTAGAAAGTGAGAATGCAAGTCAACTCTCACTTTATCTCCCTATATTTCATTATAGAGAAAATGAAGTTAGGGGTGGTTCCCATGGCCACCTGGCCTACACCCCAACAACCTCCCACTTGAAGTTCAAGGTGGCCAATAGTGGCGTCAGTATAGTTAGTCTATACAAAGTCGATGAAGCATCACCTATGCTTCCTCCTACACCCATAAGCTCTATGCAATGTGTAAACCGCTCGAGACTAGGCTCTTCATGAGAGCATTTGCGGGGTTGTCGTCAATGTGAACCTTGACAAGCTCAATGCGCTTGCCAACCAATACATCTCGTATGACATGGTATCTGACCTCTTTGTGTTTTGACTTTGAGTGAAACATCAGATTCTTTTCCAAAGCAATGAAACTTTGACTATCACTTACTAGATGTACCCTTCAGGTATCTAAGGATTTTCTTCACTGCTTCCCAATGCTTCTTGCCAGGGTTTGACATGTACCTACTAGCCACTCCCACTACATGTGTAATGTGTGGTCTTGTGGCTACCATAGTGTACATCAAATTGCCAACTGTTGAAGAATATGGCACTTTTGCCATTTCCTCTTTCTCAAAATTTGTCTTGGGAGAATCTTCCTTGCTAAGTTTTAAGTATGTTTGCATTGGGGTACTCAATGACTTCCCCCCCTACATATTAAAACGTTGTCAAGAAGTTTGCAATCTTGCCAGGAAAGTACCGCGATTTTGGCTGTGAGAGTTTGTGAGAGAACTCCAAGAAACTATATGAAGGAGTTATACCATAGATACCATGAAATCTAGGGTTTGGAAGGAAGTGCAGTCAAAGAAGCCCCACTCTTTTGCTCTTGCATTCACACACACAAAGAAAGAACACAAAAGAGTATCAAAACAACACAAAGATGAAAACATCAAGGCTATGGTCATATCGTATCATGGGTAATATGAAAGGGTTAATAGATGAGTTACTGGCGTTCGATCTTTGCCGACCAAACAGGCTACAAATTGTTCTTTGGAATTGTAATTTTGTGCTTATCATAATATATATATTTTGTCTAGTGATTGGGATTAATTGTGTATACAAATCCTCTTGGTTCATAGCAAGAGAACTACACTTATGTCAAAAGAAAAGTTATAGTTTATAAAGGGTAGTATGATGGGATCCGGTGAAAGAAGTATTTCATTGAGCCTTTCTGGGCCAAAGAGAAACACTATACGTTGTTGAAAGTGTATTTTATGGCTAATCTATACGTTAATTGCAATAGATCGCACAGAGTGGAAGCGATAGAAATTCACATAATGTGGATTATTCATCTAGAATAACTCTAGTATGTGCAAAATGTAGATATGAAAGAAGTGAAGAGAAGAGAAGTTTCCCTCCCAAGCCCTATTCTTGCTCGTAGGCAATAAGGATACTTCGGGAAGAGATGTACCTTGTGCACTAGTATTTCTTCACAAGAAGGTTGTTGGTAGCGCGTTGTTGCTTGAGTCTTCAAGAGAAACAATTAGGACACAAGAGAGATGGAGATAGGAGTAGAGATAGAAGTAGTAGAAAACATGGAGGTATAGATTTGGATTGAAGATTAAAAACAAAAATCAACAAAATAACAAAGCAAAAAAACACCTTACTTATCAACCCTTTTGAGAGTATTCGCCAATTTGATGAAGATGGTAAGAGATAGAAGACTTCGTCCTTGATTGAATAGAGTTGATGTTTACAAGAATGCTTTCAAGTTTAGCTAGCCTTCCTCAAAGGCAAGAGTAGGGCTAAAGGCTAATCTGGGTATGAATCCTCTCACTCCCTCTTAAATGGTTTTCAAGGAAGAAGAGGTCCCCTTTTATAGGTGAAGGGAACCCCCAAGGGTTACACAAGAAAGAGAAGAGCCAATGTGAACAGGAACTGGCAAAGTTTGAAATGGGTTGTCCTTGCATGATGTGGGTAGACTGAGGTCCACCATTTGATCATATCTCCTCAACTGTGGCTCCAAATAAAAAAGTAAAAATAGGGGCAAAAAATTCAGCTCATAAGCTACGACTCCCATTTTAAATACTTTTGAATTCGGATTGGAACCTTGTGTAAAAAAATCATCAAAATAGGATACATTTTTGGTAGCAAAAGTCTTCTTGTGGTCCCCTTAGCCTAGACTTTCATTTGATTCCAATGGACACCTCATGCAATATGAAGGCATGACATTGCTCCTTGACAAAGTTTTATAATCATCCTTGCAATAATGCATTAAAATAGGTGTATCTATGAGAATCGTGCAAGCTAGTGTCCCACTAGGATTTGATTCCTTCCTTGTAGCTATTAAAAAGAAACATAAGAAAAATATAAAAAATACATAGAATATATAAATTGTAAGCTACCTTAGATATGGGATCTAGCTAGGGTGTGAGATGATAATGAGATAGTAGAAAGAAAGAACCAATTCTTTTTGCTTCAAGTTAAAGAAGCGGAGCTATTGATGCTTTTTTCCATAGTACTTTCTAACTGTAAAGTAAAAATATGTTACCCTTGAGATAAATATTAGGATGAGATAGAAAGCTTATTATTATTCTTAGATATGCATATGTACAGTATAGGAAATATATTTATGTATCTAAAATGTTGCAAGATAGATCTTGTAGCATTCGTTCCCACTATGTACGTGTCACAACACGACATCCACCCCCTCTATACCTGCACATCCTCTGGTATGTGCCACATATGATTTTTTACAGTTTCAATTGTCTTGTAGATCTTTCATGATTTCATCTTCATTGGTAGCTTCCAACACTTCATCTTCACTTTGATCTTCACTTGTGTTTTGCACTTCCACCTCCTCAACATCTTCTGGATCAGTCTCCTCTTCTCTTAACACTTTGATCATTTTTCCTGCAATGGGAATCTTTACTGCTGTACCATTTAGTTCTGACAAGATGTAAGTAGCATTTCATGCACATGCTTTACAACATACGGTCCGAACCATCTTTTTGAGAACTCACATGATTGTGTGTTGGTTATTGAGGCTATTGTCATACACTAAAACCTAGTCACCTTTGTCAATTGGTTTATTCCTGAGCCGATGTCGCTTATCAAAGTAGTCCTTGTTTTTCAATCTTGCATTTTTGAGTCGTTCTTTTGCAGCCTCAATGTCTCCAAGTCTTCTCCCTAATTGCCTTATGCGCAATGCAAGGAGTTCTTCCCTGCTAAGCCCCTCTTGCCAAGGTAGTACATTCCATGTGGAAATTGTATCTTTAATCGGAATCACTGGTCTTTGACCATACATCAGCTCCGCAGGCATATAACCATTTACTGAGCTATGGCCCATAAAGCATATGGCAACAATTTTGGCCACTCACCAACTCTTCCTTCGAAGCATTGGCCAAAGCTTTGATAATAGGAGGATGCCCTCTTTCACTCTTTCCACTGCCTTCAGGGTTGTAAGTTGTAGTAAGAGAAATATTGATTCCTAATCTAGAAAAGAACTCCCTTGCTTTCTCGGCATCCAACTCACCTGTGTTTGCAGTGATCTTTCCCACACAACCATAACGGCAAATCACCTCATCAAGAAGGAATTTACATATAGCTTTTGTGGTTTTAGCTCTTAATGCTCGCCCTTGAACCTGGTTAGGTAGGTCCTCTCGTGCAAGAACTATGTATCTCATTTTCCAGAGTCCTAAAGGCATTGTGAATAGATCCACAAGCCATTTATAGTGCATGGCTAGTGGATATGTAGGGTGCAATCCATCACGATGTCGGACATTTGAATACATTTGACAAGTTACACACCACTCTATGAATTGAGATACATCTTTATACATACCCTTCTACGAGTATTTTTCTTTCAACTTGGAGAAGGTTGCCCACACACCCCTGTGTCCAGCCCATAGACTCTCATGAAACTCTTGCATGATCTTTACTTGAGTCTTTTTTTTTACATATAACCCTTTGTGGTGTAGCACCCTTTTGTTTAGGATTCTTCCACAAGTAACCATCCCTCAAAAAGTACCCATATGCTTTTCTATGTATCCTCCTGCATTCTTATTCAGACCAATGATCCTGTTTTGCTAGAGTACTCAAGTAGTTTTCAATAAGAAGCCAATCACCTTCATAAAGCTCTTTCAAGAACAATTCAAGTGGATTAGTCCTGCAGACATACCATAAAAGACACATGCTCTCAGAAACCTTCTAACCTAAGTGATGCTAGTGCATGTTTCTTTCATTCTTTGGATGGTATCTACCTTTGTTGGACAAGGTCTCCTACCATATGGCCCGCACATGTGCCCCACAATGAGCACGTCATTGAAAACAAACATAAACTTTTTTTCCTGACAAAGTAAGATTCACTTCTTCCAACTTAGACAAAATTTTATCACAATCATTTATGTGATTTACCACAAACCTGTGACATCTCCTGAGATCCAAAGCTTCATCTTTCTCACTTTCTTCACATCCTTTGATAGGAAAATCATCAATGAAAGGCATTGTGATTTGAGGAATAAAGTCACGTAAGACCTTATTCATCCCATTCATCATATGTGCAACTGAGTTGGTTGCTCCTTGTGGCAAGGCACACATTCTTATCAAACCTAAAGTGTCCTCATGGTTGTCAAGTCTTTGCTTTCTATTGCAAGCTAAAATTGATCATACCCTAAGTAGAGGTTCCCCATTGAGTAGATTTCCCTCCTTGCAAACGCCTCTGCAAACTCATCCATAATCAATCTAGTACCTACATTTCTAATTGTCACCTTGTTCATTGGTTGCATATCTTGGATGAAGCGTAGAGCACCGTTCTTCTTCGGAATTGTGAACCACTTGTTTGAGTATGGAGCACAAGAAGGCTCCAAAATCTCCATTTTGATCTTTTCATTCAATAGCTCTACTAACTTGGGCAAATGAGCCTTTGGAACCGGAATAGGCCGCAAATTCCAAGGCACATGAGGTATTGTAAAAATTACCATAGGAGCTACAATAGAAGGATCAACACATCCCCATGCTTTGAAAGCATTTCTTTATAGCACTTTGTCTCCTCCTTTGTTAGAAACTCCTCACAACCAGTGTGCAACTCTTGAAAAGACTCCTTTGTGAAGGTGTGCATATTTTTAGGATTCCTCAAACTTGGTTGCAAAGAAGCCTGTTCAATCTTTTTCCTGTTGTTTGGTGGTAAGGGTGAAGCTACTGGTTTCACCTTCTTTGCTACACTCTTGTATTTAGTTTCAACGTGGACTTCTGGGCCAACTGTTTGCTTAAAACATTGGTTTTCTTTAAAGGCTTCTATGACTTATACATTTCCATAGAGCATACTTCCACAACTTCATTTTCAAGATGCAAAACTAGACTCCATTATAGTATCAAGCTCACCCATAGTATATACAAAAGAAACTTGCTCACACAAACCCAAAACATTTTCAATAGGCTCTAGCAACCCATTCTCTTTCATGCCTATTTGTATATTATGTACATATTGCCTCTCACATCCCTTCAAATCTTCAAGTTTTGTAAAACATACTGATCCATTCCTTGTTACCAAGGAGCACATTGAGAAAGTTTCACTTGTTTTTTGATCAAGCGAGACCCTTTTTATTTCTGTACCACTGCAATCTCGCTTTACAATGGTATTTGGGCAAAACCCATCATTTCCCTATGGTCATGAAACTCTTCGCTTACCTTTGGTAGAGGATGATCTCCGGTTGTCACAATTTCTTTCATGGTTTACACAAACTGTGAGAAATTGAACAACACGTTTACCATCTTTGCTTCGTATCCTGGCATAAGCTGGACCATCATCCATTACCTTTGTTTCCATTCGAACTCCCACAATGTAGGGTTGTCCAAGGATAAGATGACATGAAGATGTGTCCTATATAAAGAAGTTTTGCTCAACCTTTACACTTGGACATGCTGCATACAATTCACCTGATGAATTGTTTGCAAGTCTGACCATCCAACCATGTTCTGTGTCCATTGTCCATTTGCATTTGTTGTAAAGACTTTTTGACAATATATTTATTTCAGAACCATGGTCAATTAAGGCAACAAATGGTTCTTCAAGGTCACCTACCTTGATCAATGTCTCTGTAGTAGCCCGTGCCCAATGGCTTCTAGAATAGTGGCTCTTAGGAATACTTTGAGATTCTTCCCCATCATCAACAAATTTCACTTGCCTTACATTCCAAGAAGACTGGTAGCATCTCACCATAGCTCCATCACCTTCTTTAGCATGCACCTGTACTCTTTGTGTCTTCACAGTATCGCCTTCAGCTTGTGGGCGAATAGGCTCTCCAAGTGTTTGCTTCTTTCTCTTGATGATGTCGCTAATTTATTCATGGAATTCATGCTTGGCTATGACAAGCACCTCCCCTTCAAGTAAACTCAACCTTGCTATTCAAAATCCTCTCCTCTGAACTCTCTTCAAGTCTGTAGCAAGCTCAATGTCAGATTGTAGCTTGTAAGCTGGTCCTTTTGGCTTACCTTTTGTTGGCTCCTTTTTCTTCCTTGTTGTAGATTCCTCCATGGTCACTTCTAGTGAAGGTGCCTCCTATGTTGGTGGTGCTCGCAAAGGTGCTGCATCATTCCTCCCTCCACTTCTTGTAGCTCCCTTCATCACCATTTTCACGCCTATGCTTTTCTTCTACAATGGCTTCATGGCTTATGGCATAAATGACACTTCAACCAATGCATGATTTTATGATTGTCCAGATTAAAGACCGAAGAAACAATGTCCTCGCTACAAGATAAAGTGAATCAAAAGTGGATTCCAAAATCCGTGATGGTGATGCAACCACAACAAGCATCATCATACATGGCTCCTATACATGAAGAAAAGACTCAGCCAAGAAGAAGACAACCATGTCAATGGGCTAATAAAGCTCTAATCAATTGGCTAGAAAAGTCATTCCAGAAATAGCAATCCAAGAGCCAACGAATAGTAACTTTCCATAACCAGCCAAACCACAAAGGGAAAGTGCTAGAATTCAACTTGGCTAAGAATAATAGTGACAATGATGATTCTTATGACATCCCCTACCAGGAACTCAGGTCATGACTATCACTAACAACTTCCATAACAACCATAGAAGTCCAAATGGAAACAACAAGTCAGAGCCAAAAAGTTTGACAAATTTGGATACCAAAGAGCCAGCTCGGTCAAAAGCAAGTAAGGATCAAGAAGATGAAGATCTTTGATGAAAAATCACAAGATCCAACACCAAAAGGAAGACATTTGAAGTATGCAAGAACGACTAAGAAAGTCGCAAAGTTGCAAGCTTTTGCAACTCAAACTTGGGTTCCAAAGAAGTTGATTCAAGCACAAAGAGGTGAGGAGTTTAATTGGATTCCGAAAGGGTTAAAGCATCACAACTCTCAAAGTCAAAATCCTATCCCCAACCAAGCATACAAAGGCTAAAGCAAAGACCGCTGTTGACTCGCACAAAGACAAGGTGGACCCCAAATAAGTCTCTTCAAACACAAACAATTAAGGGACAAGTATGGGTTCCCAAACCAGCATCACCAACAAAACAACCAATCATCACAAAGAAGTGGGTCCCAAAGGAAACCAATAAAAACTATTGTCATTGCACCGCTGCTTGAATTCTTTCAATTTCTCCTATGGTTACAATATAGTTAGAAGCAAGTAAGTCACTCACTTCACATGTTGCATAAGGCTTACGGATCAGGAGATGAAGTGAATGCACAAAAAAAGCTCAGAAGAAAAATCACCAGAGGTAACCAACGAGGAAGTCCAAATCTCTCTACAACCTTCAATCAAGCAAATGGCATAGGATCTACCATCACATTGCTTAGACTAGGAAGCCTCGCAGCAAATGCCAATAAGCAAATTGCTTATACCCACATCTTGCACAACATAAATTTTTTCCATGCACTGACTGTGTATGCATAATAGGGCTACATTACAAGGCATGCATTAGCACAATTTTTAATTGCCCAAGCACAACACATACCCTTGACGATACCATGTCGTCCAAAAGGACTTCAAATAGGAGAGGAGGAGGCATTCTCAATGTGGACCTGATATTATGAATATTAGAGGGCAATGTTTTGTGATCATTGCATTGAATTTTTTTGTTTGATTGTGATATTTTTTTGACAAAATTCAAAGTATATGCCCTCATAATAGCGTTACATGAGGAGTATGGGGACAAAAGTCATATATGAGCCCCTAGAGACATGTGTACAGTGTACATAGCATTTAGAATTCTATTAGAAAAATTTTATTTTTTTGTTGAATTGATTTTTGGTTTTATTTAGTTATTTTTTAAGGTTTTCTTGAGAGAAACAAGAAAAAAAACCATAATCCAGATGATGAAAATACTGAAGAGATGCCTGAGCAGTACAAAGAGAAGAAGGTACACAAAAATGACAAAAATTCATGAGGTATGTCTCAAAATCCATATGCACAAGGCTATAATGTCAAAGATAAGAAAACAATGTAGATCAGTCTTCAACCAACATAAAACTTTGGGATGGTATGCAGGGACAAAGAAAGTCGGTGATGCGACTAAACGAAAGAACCCATCAAGTGTAAAGCTACCTATCAGACACTTTATTCAACTACAAGGCCATATACAAGAAGTAGATTATTATTTTGTATCTTTTATCTTGTATGTGACATAATGAAGCCTAAAAAACAAAAGGGACTAACAGTACTGACAAAAAAAGGGGGACATAAATGACAATTCAGTCATCTATCGTGATAGAAGTCTACATGAGCAACGAGGGGTCAAGCCAAATTTTGGTCATCATCATTGGTTCTACTGTGTTTGGCAGCCAGAAGGTGCCAGAGATGCCCATTAGTCGTTTCTGAGACTGAAATCCAAAGAGTTAGCTTAGAAAGCAATACAAATCCAAATCAAGCCCAAAGTTTGTTAGTAGGCTATGAATAAGAGAATACAAGCTAAGCGTGAGCTTCATCCTAGCACTACTTCCTACCCGCTCATTGCATTGGATATTCAACTACACCATTGCGATAGGCTCGGAGAGAGCTACGCAACAACGCCAAGCATTCCACACGAAACAGAGCACGCGCGCTAACGCATCTACGAGCTATTTGTGGTCGTAAGTGTATCAAATGATGTCTGTTTTATGATATCTATTTTTTGCATGCAAGTAGTCGTTAGAATCGTGGCAACATAAGCTACGCGCATGCACATAGGTACTCATAAATTTCAATTTCGGGCATTTTTGAAATTTTGATCTTTCTTCAACACGTTTTTTGCAGATCAGTTTGGAGTGAGGATTTTGAGTGTAGAGGCTTTTGGACATGTGTATTCTAGTGAGGGGGTGGTGTTCCTTAAGTTTTGTACGATTCTGGTATGATTTGGTGAGTTTCCGTTCGTTTGTGTGTATGTGGATTGGGTGGTGTAGTTGAGAGCAGTTAGATTCTTAATTTTGGTTTAGTTAACCTTCCAGAGTGTTGTATGCGTGAGATGGTCTCAGCCTTTGACAAGCTATAGAGATTGCCTACGTACGCCTACCATGTCATATGTGTCCTCGATTGACATTATGTTGATCTAGCTAGTGTTGCATGCACTTTATAGGTGGTTTGATTCGCTCCCGCAACAGTTGAGTTGGTTCGGAGGCCACATCCTCAAATCAAACACGTATGTACTCAATTTCTTTAATGGGATTCTTGTGCATCTTTGATTCATTGAAAATCACATTTGAGCTGTGAATGACTTTGTGGGATTCTGGGAGCCAGAGACAATAGCCCATCTCTCCATCTGCACCATAGCCAATAAAAATGTATTTGTGTGACCTGGGATCTAACTTGCGTGAGGAATTTCGTTGGGCACATGTGCATATGCCTCACATTTAAACACATAAATGCTCATAGCTTGGCGTTTTCCCATTCCACAATTCCTTTGGAATCTTGAAATTCAAAGGAGAGCTGGGTGACCTATCGATAATGTGCACTGCTGTCACAACAGCTTCTCCCCAAAACTCTGGAGTAAGTTTTTTTTAAAGAAATCATAGAGATAAATCGCTCTTGAATTGTGTGATTCATTCTTTCAACAATCTCATTTTGAGTAGGTGTGTACAAAGCATTGAACTGCCTACAAATGCCTCTTCGATTGCAAAAATCCTTGAACTCCGTGGAGACATATTCTCCACCATTGTCCGTGAAAGCTTTGAGCTTTTTCCCTGATTGGTTCTAAATGATGGCAAGGAAATTTTTAAATGTAGAAAAGACTTCTTCCTTATGCTTAAGGAGATACACCCACACCTTTTTGGTAGAATCATCTATCAATGTGAGAAAGTAGTTTGCCCCCCCCCCCCCCCCCCCTAGAGTCTTATGTGGCATTGGACCACACAAATCACTATGCACTAAGTTCACCTAGTTTCTTGTTCAATGGCAAAGATGTCAACCTAGTCTGTTTGCCATATAGACAATGCTCACACAATCTGTGTAATCTAACGCATGTAAGTAGCCAAAACGTTGAAGTGTTTTCATTCCCTTCTAGCTAATATTTCCTAGCCGGCTATGCCACAACTCAATAGATGAAAGCTCAACAACAAGATAGAGTGTTCATTGAAACTCGATACAAACATAGAGTAGAGAGATCCGTTTTTACGGTCTTTCATCATGACAAGGTTGTTCTTGCAGATTAGCGAAGAACAATTACCAAATACTACAGTGTAACCAAGGTCATCCAATTGACTTATAGAAAGCAAGCTCTTTGCAATCTTGACAATACAAAAGTAGTGTCGTTATGCATCTGAAGCTTCACATCACCAATGCCAATAATGTCAAGCTCATAGGAATCACCAAGCTTGACTATGCCCTGCATGAACGCATAAGAGATCTCTATGCCCTCTCTATGCTGTGTGACATGAAAACTTGTGCCAGAATCTAGAATCCAATTATGTGCATAACCCTCATCATGTGCAACCAAAGCATCTGGAGTGAGATCCAAAGTGAAAATGAGAACATATAAGGGATCTATTGTCAGCTCTACATGAATCATTGATGGCATAACATTCATCACTGAAGGAGGAGCATTCTCTATTACAGTGGTAGGTATGGGAGACTCAACCACATTGATCTCCTCAATCTTTACCGTACTTTTGCCTTTGCCAGAATTATCTTTTTGCATGTTTTTTCCTCTCTTAGGAAATTGCGACAATCCTTTTTGTAATGGCTCTTTTCGTGGCAATGGTAACACTCGACATTTTTGGCACTACGTTCTCTACTAGAGTTATTGTGTTTGCTCGGAGTAGAGGTTTTTGCTCTCTACTTTTGCTTTTGTTCTTTTTCTTGTCACGGCCTCTTTGCTCCGTTGAACTGGCAACCATATATGCATCTCCATGACTATCACCTTTAAGAGATTTATGCCAAATCTCTTCAGTGAGAAACGCATTTGTGACATCATTGAACACTAGCTTGCAATTCGGAGCTGGACTACTAATGGCTGTGCAAAATATGTCCCATGAACTGGGTGGAGAGCATAACAGGAATATAGACTTGAGTTCTTTGTCAAACTCACTAAAGCCCTGAGATGTCAATTGACTGAACAAGGATTTGAACTCATTTAAGTGTCCAAGAACTAAGCTACCTTCTTTCATGTTGAGCTTTATATGTTTTTTCATGAGAAAAAGTTTGTTGGATGCACTTTTGCTCTCTCATGCTGAACATAAGCTATCCCATAGATCCTTGGCTATCGTCTTCCCTATGATAGTAAAGAACACCGACTTGGCTAGATGTAGATGTATCGTAGCCATGGCTTTCACATCCAAAAGCTCTCACTAAGCCTGCATATAACCATCACCCTCTACACGCTGTTCTAGTGGTTCTGATAGACCTTTGTTAGTCAAAACATCCTTCATGCGCTCTTTCCCCATTGTGAAGTTGTTGCCATTAAACTTGCGAATGAAATACTCCTCCTTGTTTGAAGAAGAAGCCGTTGCTAACAAGAGGGTTTGAGAGGTTCCTAGCTATGTCGAGAAGATGCAAAAATTTGGACAGAGTAACCTTTGTATCGGGAGCAAAATCAACCAAAATAGGCTCAAAAGTGCCAAACATGAAAGTCACGACTCGCAAGAAAAATCCGGCAGAGTCTCCTTTGTATAAGGAGTCAAAACTCAACTAAAAAAAACCGCATAGAATGTGCCAACTACACTAATGGGCATCAAAAAATTGACGTTGTCACCGCCAATAGATTGCCATACACAACATCAAGCATAAAATCCGACCGGATACATATCCTATGGCAGAATACCGTAATGGGAAACTCTAGCTACCTATATCACCGAAGGTATCTCAACATTCAAGAATACCCCAGCTGTAATGGACATGGCCTATGAACTTTGAGAGTAGCAGAATTAGGAAATTAGGTGAAGCACTTTTGAGAGATAACTTTGTAAGCATAGCGGGTGAACTTAATTGATGGTAGAACCATAAACATGGTACTTAGTTAACTTGGCATGAAAAATACTTTTGCGAGAGAGAGAGTTTAAAGAACATGACAATAGTTGAGGACCAGATTCATATAAAGCTGGTCCCCCCCTCCAATAGGCATTTGTATTATAGTTTCTCCCATCAAGAGAGACTTGGTAGAATACAATCTTTGTGTTCCTTGTGATCTACGTGATGCAATGAAAATGGAAAGCTTCATGCATCACAAGCATAACATAAACTTGTAGAAAGCATTACCTATCCCAAGCCTCAGTCCCAAGGCCTCAAACATCTTCAAAGGTGGAGAGAGCTAGCGGGGAATGAGGGTAGGGAAGAGGAAGAAGAAACATTCCATAGGAGAAAGAAATAGTTCCTCACTTATCATTACTCTTCTTGCTAGCATACATAATAGCATAGTAATGGAGATGGAGAAGATGGCAAGCTTAAGCATTGAAGCATGGCTCTTGGTTGGATTTGCATTCCGTAGCCAAGAGTGTTGATGTAGGCTCTCACTTCTCACAAGCTTGGAGAAGGAGGTGGTGTTCCTCAACTTTCACGAAGTGAGAATGCCCTTGCAAATGAGTGTGTGTGTGTGTGTGGAGTATATCCCTTGTAACATTTAATGGCCTAAAAACTTGTGTGTAGCGAAAATTAGCATGAACATAGTGAGCATTTCATTAGAATAGATTCCTAATGAGAATTACAAGAGTGCTTGGGTGGAGAGAGCAACAAAAAGCATAACACCTAGTTAGATAGCATGAACAATACTTTCAAAAGAGAGAGAAATTAAGCTATTGACAATAGTTGAGGACCGGATTTGCATGGAGCCGGTCCCCCCTCCAAAAGGCTTTGTATTATGGTTTCTCCCATCAAGAGAGACATTGTACAATACAATTCTTTGTGTTCCTTCAATACTAGCTAGTGCAATGAAGATGAAAGTTTCATGAACTAAGAAAAACACTTAGCAAACACAACATTAATTATCCCCGGTCTCAGACCCAAGACCTCACACACCTTCGAAGATGGTGAGAGCTAGCAGGGTATGAGAGTAGATTGAGAGGAAGGAGTATCTTACGAGAAAGATATACATCTCCTCACATAATCACTCATATTAGCATAGCTTAGCTTAGTAATTAGCATGGTAGAGGAGATGAGCATGCATTGAAGCTTGGCTCTTGGTTGGATTTGCATCCACATGCCAAGAGTGTGTCGATGTAGGCTTCTATCTCACAAGCTTGGGAAGAGATAGTCTTCTTTACTTCACACATGAGATTGTGTGAGTGTGTGTGTGATAATGCCTTGCAAAAATCAGCCCCCCCTCTCTCTCTTGGGCGAGCCCTCTTGCTATTTGCTCTTGGGAAGAGATAGTCTTCTTTACTTCACACATGAGATTGTGTGAGTGTGTGTGTGATAATGCCTTGCAAAAATCAGCCCCCCCTCTCTCTCTTGGGCGAGCCCTCTTGCTATTTGCTCTTGCTCTACCCTCATTGGACCTCCCCACGTCAAGCCAATGACTATTAAGCAACATAAGTGATAGCCTTCTGACATGTGTCCCCTTTTCCCCTTATGTGAGAGCTTTAGGTAATTTAATAATTCAACTAAACTCTCATTGGACCCCTTTTCCTCCTGGCCAATAGGAATCAGGAAAGCCATTGGGTTGCTAAATGCTCATTGGTCCCCTTGGGAGACTGTCCAATAGTCTTCTAGGGGACTTAATTCTCATTGGTTCTTTTATTAAGTGTTTTTAAATTAATTAAACTAGATTTACTCTAGCCTAATTCTCATTGGTCCACCTCCAAGGCCATCCAATAGGAATTGGGTACACCTTGTGGGCATCTGGCCTAGGGAGCTGACATATGTCCCTCATTCCCTTTGTGTAAAGGGAGCTTGTGCATGTGTGTGTGGCTTTCTCTCTCATCCCCTACATGCAAGGCTCGCCCCCTCCCAAGTAGGGATTGCAAAGACTTTTTTGTACACACACAAAGCATCCAATTCCCTTAAGGTTGACCTTTGGACACAACCTTTGAATTTTGGAACCTAAGCATTTTGGAAGTCTTAATGGGCTGAACCTTAGGGTCTTTTTAGCCCATTGTTGCACATGGATCTTTTAGAGATGGCTCCCCCCTTTGGATCCCTATTTTCCCTCCTTTGGATCCCTACTGTGGTCGATCTGCTAGCTTAACCAATATTCTAGCTTTTTCTACCCTGGCACTTCCCCATATTAAGTGGTCAGTTTAACATGAGAAAATCATTTAGGAGAATTAGATATTGATTATTATGACATTACCTCTCTCTTGAAATCATAGTCGTCCTTGACTATTGTGTAGAGAAGATAAAGCATATTCATGAGTCCTTTTCTTAGCGGGTAGAGGATCCCTCTGTTACCCTACGACATCATTCCACAATGGATGACTAGTCCATTTGGCGCTTGAGAGCCTGAGGCTGCCGCAAGCATGTCTGCACATTAGTCCTATCAGTCTTCCATAGTAGAGTGACAAGCTCTACTTGGTGTTTGGGAGACGTCGTCTCCGCAAACTTGATCTAAGCATGTATACTACTTCATTTTTGTGCACAATAAAGAAAAAGAGAGTCTTATAAGACAAAAAATTTGTTCATTTCTAACATTTTGCACATTTGCTTACTCTTGGGAAGCATTGTAAGCATTGACAAGGTTTAGGTTATCCTTTCATTATGAAAAGTTTCGACTCAAAAATGGGCCTTGTAAGAATTGTTGATGTGGCATAGCTTTCAAAAAGTGGGGATCGGTAAATTTTTTGCAAATAAGATCCAAACTTATCGGAGGTTGGATATTTAGAATCTACTCTTCAAATGCTATCTATTGATATATAGCATGCATGTATCAGACATTGCCTTCATGTAGATCTAAAAAAAGGTGATTTTAGATTACCGTAACGGTAACAAAACCTGGCTGATTGAAAAAAAATGGCATAACTTTCATGGAAGTCATCCAAACTTTTCGGACCTTGGCTCTTTAAAATCCATTTTTCAAGAACTTTCCAATGATAGGTCATATCATGGGGTTCTAAGCAATATTTAGAGGGGTCTACCGGGTTGCTTTCTTTTGTACAACTTTGATGATGTGTCACTCTTAAAAGGCCCAAAATGAGTTCAAAATTTTCCTAATGAATTGTATGCCTTGCATCCATCTAGCATCTTCAAAAGGATAATTCTTAAACTTAATAAAATATCGTCGGATAGTCTTACCACCTCTTAATACCTTGTCTTCATGTCAGAGAATGGACTCGGGCTGCAACACCTCCTCTTGGTCCTCGATCTCTGGTGGGTCTTCAATGGTTGGTTCTTGAGGTGGCTCTCCTTTGTAAGGCTTTAATAGGCTCACATGGAAATCATTGTGTATGAGCCAATGATTGGGCAACTTGAGTTGATAGGCCATCTCATTGATTGGCCTAAGAATCTGGAAGGGACCATAGTACCTTTTTGCTAGTTTAGCATAGTACTTTTGGTGTCCCGTAGGATTCTTGCCCGTCGTGTGCCTTAATCGATCCTTGGGAAACTTTAATAAGACCCAATCATTTTCTTTAAAGGCTTGGGCTCTTCTATGCTTGTCAACAGCAGCCTTTTGCCTTTGCTGTGAGATAGAGATAGCATCCTTAATCTTTTGAAAAGATTCTTGTAGGTCTCGGCTATACTCATCTACAGCGAAGATCTTCCCATGTACCTTAAGTAGCAAGGGACTTTTTGATCTCCCCTCAATTACCTCAAAAGGTGCTTTTCCCGTGGAAGTATGTATAGTGTTATTATAAGCATACTCCACTAAGGGTAAGTACTTCTCCCATTGGGATCTTTGATCTACTTCCGTTACATAGGCTTTTAGTAGATCGAGAATGGTTAGGTTAGCTATTTCACTTTGGCCATCCGTTTGTGGATGATAGGCCGAAGAGAAGTTTAGCCTTGTCCCTAAATTCTCAAAGAGACCCTTCCAGAAATTACTGGTCATTCTAGGATCTCTATCTGACACTATGGACATTGGCAAGCCATGGTACTTGAAAATTTGTGAAATGAAGAGGGTTGCCATTTGATGGGCTTTGATAGTCCTTTTGACAGGTATAAAATGAGCTTGTTTACTGAACCTATCTACTATCGTCCATATTTCCGTATTCCCATGGATAGACTTAGGCAATCCAAAGATAAAATCCATCGATATACTCTCCCATGGTGAATTAGGGAGTGGCAAGGGTTGAAGCAATCCAAGTTGCTTCCCTCTATCAAATTTTGTCTTTTGGCATACCACACATTTAGAAACATACTCTTGTATGTTCACTTTCATGGTAGGCCAATAGAAATATGTTTCAATTCCCTTTAAGGTAGACTGAATCCCTCTATGCCCCGCATAAGGTGGAGCATGAGATTCATACATTACTTTCTCACGTAGTGAGTAAGTAACACATAGTCTATTGCCATAGAGAAGATAACCATCTTGTAAAGTAAATGGTTCTTATTTCTTCCCTAATGCAAGGGCTGAAATCACATCTCTAAAATCGGGATCAATAGCATACTCATCTATCATTGAAGATAGATCATTGTGAGTTGCTATGGAAACCGCATTCACTCTCGGCCGTCTTGAGAGTGCATCAGCTACTTGATTATGCTTGCCAGCAATGTGAGCAATATGAAAATGAAATTGCGAAAGGAAATTTGCCCACCTCATTTGTTTGTCGGAGATCTTGGTCTGCGTCATGAAATACTTAAGACTTTGGTGATCCGTTCGCAGAATGAAAGGAGTCCCCAATAAATAGTGCTTCCATGAGTCTAAGGCATGTAGAACTGCAAGGAGTTCCTTTTCATATATGCCTAAAGCTTTTCTCAACAGGGTCGAGCCTTCGACTCTCATAGCCTATGGCGTGCCCTTCTTGGAGCAAAACAGCTCCAAGGCAATCACCACAAGCATCACATTGGACCTCAAATGGTTTTGAGAGATCCGGTAGTGTAAGCACAGGTTGAGAGATAAGCTTTTCTTTAAGCTTTTCGAAAGCATTGTTCTCCTTAGCAGACCATGTATACCTAACGCTTTTCTTTTTTAGGTCATGTAATGGTCCCGCAATTTGTGAGAACTTTTCTATGAAGCGTCTATAGTATACACACATACCTATAAAGCTTCTTAGTTCATGAAGATTCCTTGGTTTAGGCCATCTTTTTATTACCTCTATCTTGGATGGATCCATTTGGATGCCATCTTGAGAGATAATGTGACCTAAATACCGAATCTCTTGCAAGAAAAATTCACTTTTCTTTCGATTAACATAAAGTTTATTCTCTCTTAAAACTTGAAATATTACCTGGAGGTGTTGCTTGTGTTCGTCTAATGAATTAGAGTAGATGATAATATCATCAAAGAACACTCCAGTGAAGGTTCGATGAGGCCTGAACAGCTTCTCCATCAAGCGGTTGAATGTGGCTGGTGCATTGGTCAATCCAAAAGGCATGACAATGTATTCATAAAGACCAAATGTGGTGCGAAATGCGGTCTTTACAATGTCTTGATCAACTATCCTTATTTGATGATAGCCACTTTTTAGGTCAATCCTACTGAAGTAGGTCGATCCTTGTAGCTTATCAAATAGGTCTTCTACCCGTGGAATGGGAAACCTATTCTTGATAGTGATCCTATTTAGTGCTCTATAGTCGACACACATACGATATGTGCCGTATTTCTTTTGCACTAATAGCACAGGTGAGCAAAATGGAGAGGAGCTAGGCCTAACCATGCCCTTCTCAACTAACTCATGCACTTGCCGCATAATCTCCTCTTGTTGAGCTTGAG
Organism: Adiantum capillus-veneris; assembly: GCF_014529385.1. Lineage (NCBI taxonomy): Eukaryota > Viridiplantae > Streptophyta > Polypodiopsida > Polypodiales > Pteridaceae > Adiantum > Adiantum capillus-veneris. The sequence continues at coordinate 102,832,932 of NC_140933.1, read as the reverse complement.
AAACTCTATAAGGAGGTTTGTTAGGCGGTGAACTTTCTGGAAGAAGCTCAATTGCATGGTTATCATTACCTCGTTTAGGAGGTAGCTCACAAGGGATGTCGTCAATAAAAACATCTTGAAACCCCTTGAGAAAATTGGATAACTCTAATTCCTTTTGGTTGCTTTTATTTTCTTTTGCTAAAGCATTAGGTTCATTTTGAGAATCTTTAACAAAAATCATGTACACGGAAATAGAGCTCTTTATTGACTTGTTGAAAGCTGGTGTATGTACAATGGGGATAGTGTTACCCATTTCCTTAGCATCTATATACATGTCTTTTTCCTTGAACTTGAAGGAGATTCTCCTTTCAAGAAATTTAACATTGGCAGCCAGGCGGTCAAACCATGGTGCCCCTAGGATTACATCCTCATACTTGAGAGGAGAGATAAAGAAGTCCTCTTTGTCCACATAGCTTTGGACATGAAGCCTCAATTTCCCGATTAAGGGAGTGACTGAAGCTTCTTGCCCCTTGAAAGCATTGTCGGGTAGGACATCTCCCATCTCGTAAGCTTGTATGCCTAGCTTGGTGGCCAACTCTATAGATATAAAATTGTGAGTAGAACCAGGGTCAAAGAGAATAAAAGCATCATGTTCTCTTACCTTTCCCCAAGCATGGCATAGAGGAGATCCTTTGTGATGAGTTTGGTGAGTCTCCTCCTCTTGGATTTCAACCAAGGAAGCTCTAGGAGGATCTTGGCGGTTGTTCTTTTGGGGACAAGCGCGGTACGCATGCCCTTGTTCGCCGCACTTGAAACACCGGTTATCCTTGCGATAACGCTCAAGCTCTTCAGGAGAGAGTTTGTTTTTACCTTTGTAAACTCCCTTCGCTTTAGCTTTGTTGGAGTTGCCCTTAGGAGACTTTTGGACATTGTCCTTCCCCTTAGGCTCGTTGGAACCCTTGTTTTCCGTGGGCTTATTATTTCTTTTAGCCCCCGTTTGGAAATTGATTCGAGAGGCCACCATAGTATGGTGTATTACCGGCGATATGGTACGTGGCCTTTGGGAGTTGACATACTCCGCCATTTCTTCGGTTAAGCCCGCACAAAATTGTTGCTTTTGCTCTCCAAAATCCAACTTTTTGAAGACAGTGGCTTTGAGTTGTAGGTCCCAAAACTTGTCTACATATTTGTGGATGGATTCATAGGGAGAGAGCTTTAAGCTTCGCCATTCGGTGAGTACTTTGTCTTTGGCATCGGTGGCCAAAAACTACTTCATAATGGAAGCTCTTAAAGCTTTCCATGTTCGTGGAGCTTCACCGTTGGCTCGTAGGCTATACCACCATTGCCTGGTGGACTTTTGAAAGTGCATAGCTACATGGCGTAGCTCAGAGGACTCCGTGAAGCCCTCATCTCCAAACGCCGCATCGAACTGTTGGATAAAGGCCAAGACTTTGTCTGTAGCACCAAAGGTACCATCATAGGTAAGGAAAGAGATGCTCTCCCTCCCTCTTTGAATTTCCTCAGCTTGGATGACCTCTTCCATGCGGCATAGGATTTCCTATGGCCTCTTCTTTTTGATGGTTCAAAGGTTGCACCATCACTTTCTTCAGAAGGTGAAGAATTTGAAGAAGGTGGAGAAGAGGGTGACATCTTTCTCGCTTTTTCTTGTCTTGATCTTCGTCGTCTTCACCATCACTTTCATAAGAGGAAGAGGATGAAGAAGATGGAGAAGAGGGTGTCCTCTTTCTCGCCTTTATCTTCTCTTGCTTTTTATCATCCCTCTTTGAATTATGACGTGGAGAAGAGTGTGATGGTCTTCTCCGCTTTGGTGGTGATGGAGAGCGTTTAGCCCGCCGTCTTCGTGGAGCCATCTCCGCCGAGGTGGCGGGAGACTCACTTCTTTCTCGTTCCTTCGGTGGAGGCTCTTGAGTTCTCCTTTGGGAAGGAGATGCATCATCAAGAAGTAAATTCTTGAGCCCTTCGTATGGATTCTCTTCTTCTTCCCGAATCGGAGAGAGACCTCTTTTGGGAGTCTCACAAGGAGGCTTCCTAGGTGTTCTCTCGTCATGGTGATGAGCTTGGAGAATCCCGTGAGCACGGAGCTGCCGTTGCACTTCACTTTGGAGAGATGGATTGCCCATGGCTTGTTGAAGCCTAGAAACAAGATAGTTAACAAGCATCGGAGCATCAGTAGTAGCTTGCTCATTAGCAAAATCAAAGTTATCAACATTAATTTCACTCTCTTTACTATTGTCAGCCATTCTAACAACTTTTAGGTGTAAACTTTTTAGGTGTACTTTGGCACTTCAAGCCCTAGTTGCTACTCCTCTTTACCCCTTTAGAAAAAGCACTCAAGCTATTGTACCCGTGGCTCGAATACCATTGATTGCAAGGAATAGAAGAGAGGGTCTTTCAACACCAAAACAACACTGGCTCCTGTCAAGCTTCTAATAGCTCAATAGTGGTTAAGCCGTAAGCAAGCCCCGTAGGACTCCACTATTAAGACCATAGCTCTCGACGGTGATGCCCCGATAACTGCACGAAGGTAGGCGCACTGCAAGGCTGAAAAATCCCTATTCTACTTACTCACAGGAAATTAATAATACCAACCATTTATAGCTAGCTTGAGGACCTCCCTTCTTGAGCAAGAAAAGAGAAACCTTGTGCTCTGATACCAATGTAACATTTAATGGCCTAAAAACTAGTGTGTAGCGGAAATTAGCATGAACATAGTGGGCATTTCATTAGAATAGATTCCTAATGAGAATTACAAGAGTGCTTGGGTGGAGAGAGCAACAAAAGCATAACACCTAGTTAGATAGCATGAACAATACTTTCAAAAGAGAGAGAAATTAAGCTATTGACAACAGTTGAGGACCGGATTTGCATGGAGCCGGTCCCCCCTCCAAAAGGCTTTGTATTATGGTTTCTCCCATCAAGAGAGACATTGTACAATACAATTCTTTGTGTTCCTTCAATACTAGCTAGTGCAATGAAGATGAAAGCTTCATGCACTAAGCAAAACACTTAGCAAACACAACATTAATTATTCCCGGTCTCAGACCCAAGACCTCACACACCTTCGAAGATGGTGAGAGCTAGCAAGGTATGAGAGTAGATTGAGAGGAGGAAGGAGTATCTTACGAGAAAGATGTACATCTCCTCACATAATCACTCATATTAGCATAGCTTAGCTTAGTAATTAGCATGGTAGAGGATATGAGCATGCATTGAAGCTTGGCTCTTGGTTGGATTTGCATCCACATGTCAAGAGTGTGTCGATGTAGGCTTCTATCTCAAAAGCTTGGAGTAGGTGATGAGCTCTCCATTAAAGCTTGGGAAGAGATGGTCTTCTTTACTTCACACATGAGATTGTGTGAGTGTGTGTGTGATAATGCCTTGCAAAAATCAGCCCCCCCTCTCTCTTGGGAGAGCCCTCTTGCTATTTGCTCTTGCTCTACCCTCATTGGACCTCCCCAGGTCAAGCCAATGACTATTAAGCAGCATAAGTGATAGCCTTCTGACATGTGTCTACCTTTCCCCTTTTGTGAGAGCTTTAGGTAATTTAATAATTCAACTAAACTCTCATTGGACCCCTTTGCCTCCTGGCCAATAGGAATCAGGCAAGCCATTGGGCTGCTGAATGCTCATTGGTTTCCTTGGGAGACTGTCCAATAGTCTTCTAGAGGACTTAATTCTCATTGGTTCTTTTATTAAGTGTTTTTAAATTAATTAAACTAGATTTAATCTAGCCTAATTCTCATTGGTCCACCTCCAAGGCCATCCAATAGGAATTGGGTACACCTTGTGGGCATCTGGCCTAGGGAGCTGACATGTGTCCCTCATTCCCTTTGTGTAAAGGGAGCTTGTGTGTGTGTGTGTGGCTTTCTCTCTCATCCCATGTGATTAAGCTTAGTGAGAGTTTGACATGTGTCCCATATGCCCTTTTAGAAAAGGGGTGCCCCTTGGGTGAGTGGAAGGTTAGTACAAAGATTCCCCTAATTTTGGGACTTTTATGCATAGGAAGCTTCTCAAGCAACTTTGTCATTAAGTGTGTAGGGTCTCTTTTTGACTCCAGCATCTTACCCCCCATGCATAGGAAGCTTCTCAAGCAACTTCCTCATTAAGTGTGTAGGGTCTCTTTTTGACTCAAGCATCGTACCCCCCATGCATAGGAAGCTTCTCAAGAAACTTCCTCATTAAGTATGACTAGTAACTCAAGTACCTTAGTCATCAAGCATGACAAGCACCTTAGGTGGAGCTCCCACCTCAAGCTCAGCCCTAGCTTGCCTAAGGTCAAAGGCAATTTTAGGTCCGGTTCCCACCTTAAGCACATCCCTAGCTTGCTTAAGGTCAAAGACAAGTTTAGGTCGGGTTCCCACCTCAAGCTCAACCCTAGCTTTCTTAAGGTCAAAGGAATTTTAACACTAACCATTGGAGGTCTTTAATGAAGCTAACCCTAAGGCCTTTTAAGCTCCATTAGTTAACCTTGCTCTTTGGCAGACCATCTCTCATGAGCCCTAGCTTGCTTAAGGTCAAAGGACTTTTAACACTAACCATTGGAGGTCTTTAATGAAGCTAACCCTAAGGTCTTTTAAGCTCCATTAGTTAACCTTGCTCTTTGACAGACCATCTCTCATTTGGGCTCCTTTACCATTGGCCCCGTGTTGAGATAGATCCGTAAGCACATGTCTATATTCTAACCCTTGTTCCCGTTTATTATTCCACATTAAATGACCAGTTTAATATGAGAATATCATTTGGGTTGGTTAGATATTAAATATTTAATGACATTACCTCTCTCTTGAAATCATAGTCGTCCTCGACTATGAGGTAAAAGAGATAAAGTCATAGTCATTAGTCAATTTGTCTTAGCGGATAGAGGATCCCTTTTTACCATACAACATCATTCCAAGATGGATAACTAATTCATTTGGTGCTTGGGAGATATAGCTGCCGCAAACATGTCTACTCTTTAGTCCATTTCATCTTTCCAAGTAGAGTAACAAATTCTACATAGTGTTTGAGAGACATCGTCATCCCAAACATGATTCTTAGTATGCATACTACTTAAATTTGTGCACAATAAAGAGAGAATTAGTCGTGTAAGACAAAACATTGATCATTAAAAGAAACATGTACATTTGCTTACTCTAATGTAGCATTGAAAGCATTGAGAAGGTTCATATTATCCTTAAGCTGCATCCATCTAGTATCTTCAAAAGGATATTTTTGAACTTAATAAGATACCGTCGGATAATCTTACCATGTCATAGTACCTTGTCTTCATGTCGAAGGATAGCTTCGGATTGTAGTACCTCTTCTTGATCTTTGATTTTGGGAGGGTCTTCAATAATTGGTTCATTTGGAGGCTCTCCTTTGTAGGGCTTGAGTAGGCTCACATGAAAAGCATTGTGTATGAGCCAATGGTTAGGAAACTTGAGTTGATAAGCCACCTCATTGATTGGCTTCAAAATTTGAAAAGGACCATAGTATCTTTTTCTAGTTTAGCACAATACTTTTTATCGCCCATAGGATTTTTGCCTGTCGTTTGCCTCAATTGAGCCTTAGGAAACTTAAGTAAGATCCAATCATTTTCTTTGAACGTTAAGGCCCTTCTATGCTTGTCAGCAACAACTTTTTGCCTTAGTTGGGAGATGGATATAGACTCCTTATTCTTTTGAAAAGATGCTTGCAGGTCACAGCTATACTCATCGACAACGAAGATCTTCCCATGTACTTTAAGTGGCAAGGGACTTTTAGGTCTTCCCTCTATGAATTCAAAAGGTGCTTTCCCCACAGAAGTATGGATAGTATTACTATACACATACTCTACAAGAGGTAAGTACTTTTCCCATTGTGAGCGTTGATCTACTTCTATAACATAGGTCTTTAGTAGATCAAGAATCGTAAGATTGACTATCTCACTTTGGCCATCCGTTTGTGGGTGATAGGCCGAAGAGAAATGCAATCTTGTACCTAGATTTTTGAAGAGACCTTTCCAAAAATTACTGGTCATTCTAGGATCTCTATCTGACACGATGGATGTTGGAAATCCATGGTGTTTGAAAATCTGTGATATGAAGAGAGTTGCCATTTGGTGTGCCTTAATAGTCTTCTTGACAGGGATAAAGTGTGCTTGCTTGCTAAACCAGTCAACTATTGTCCATATTCCCGTATTCCCATGCATAGATTTGGGTAATCCAAAGACAAAATCCATGGATATACTCACCCATGGTGAATTAGGAATTGGCAATGGGTGGAGTAATCCAAGTTGCTTCCCTCTATCATACTTGGTCTTTTGGCATACCACACATTTTGAAACATACTCTTGTATGTCCACTTTCATGGTAGGCCAATAAAAGTACGTCTCTACTCCTCAAAGAGTAGGTTGAATGCCTCTATTCCCCGCATAGGGAGGATCATGGGATTCATACATGACTTCTCACGAAGGGAGTGGGTAACACATAGCTTATTGCCATGGAGAAGATAACCATCATGCAAGGTGAATGGTTCCCCTTTCTTCCCCAAAGCAAGGGCTGACAATATGTCTTTCAAGTCAGGGTCAGTAGCATACTCATCTATCATAGAAGGTAGATCATTGTCAGTTGCTATTAACACAGCATTAACTTTTGGTCGTTGTGAAAGTGCATCAACCACTTGATTGTGCTTACCAGCAATGTGAGCAATGTGGAAATTAAATTGTGAAAGAAAATTTGCCCACCTCATTTGTTTGTCGGGAAGTTTTGTTTGTGTCATGAAGTACTTGAGACTTTGATGGTCTGTGCGTAAAATGAATGGAGTTCTCAATAGATAGTGCTTCCATGTGTCTAGGGCATGTAGAACAGCTAACAACTCTTTCTCATAAATGCCTAAGACCCGTTCATCCGTTTTGAGCCTTCGGCTCTCATATGCTATGGCATGCCCTTCTTGAAGCAAGACTGCTCCAAGGCAATCACCACAAGCATCACATTGGACCTCAAATGGCTTTGAGAGATCCGGAAGCATAAGGACTGCTTCGGAGATAAGCTTCTCTTTGAGCTTGTCAAAAGTACTTTGCTCCTTAGCAGTCCATGAATACTTAACGTTTTTCTTTGTTAAGTCATGTAATGATCTTGCTATTTGAGAGAATTTTGCTATGAAGCGTCTATAGTATGCACACATACCAATAAAGCTTCTTAGCTCATGTATATTCCTTGGATTAGGCCATGCTTTTATTACCTCAAACTTTGATAGATCCATATGGATACCATCTCGAGAGATAATATGACCTAAGTATTGAATCTCTTGAAGGAAAAATTTGCTTTTCTTTCGATTGAGAAAAAGCTTATTCTCCCTTAATGCTTGAAAAATCATTTCGAGATGTTGCTTGTGTTCCTCCAAGGAATTGGAGTAGATGATGATATCATCAAAGAACACTCCAGTGAATTTGCGGTAGGGTCAAAAATTTTCTCCATTAATCGATTGAATGCAGCTGGTGCATTAGTCAAGCCAAAAGGCATAACTAGATATTCATAAAGGCCAAACGTTGTACGAATTGGGGTCTTTAGGATATCTTCATTCACTATCCTTATTTGATGGTAGCCACTTTTAAGGTTAATCCTACTAAAGTAGGTAGAGCCTTGTAGCTTATCAAACAGATCTCTACCCGAGGTACGGGAAATTTGTTTCTGATAGTATATGGTTTAGTGTGCGATAGTCCACACACATGTGTATGTACCATCTATCTTTTACACTAAAACAACTGGAGAGCAAAAGGGAGAGGAGCTAGGCCTCACCATTCCTTTGTCTACCAATTCTTGTACTTGCCTCATGATCTCCTCTTATTGAGCTTGTGAAACTCGATAGGGAGGTTTGTTAGACGGTGAGCTTCCTGATAGGAGCTCAATTCGATGGTCATCATCCCCTTGTTATGGAGGTAAGTCCATAGGGATATCATCGATGAACACATCTTGGAATCCTTTTAGAAAGTTAGACAAGCCCAACTCTTCTTGATTCCTACCATTCACCTTTGATGAAACATTAGGACCTTTTAGGGATTCTTTGACAAAAATCATATACGCAGAAACTGAGCTTTTCATTGATTTATTAAGGGCGAGAGGATTTACAAGTGGTATAGTACGACCAGAATCATTATCATCTATGTACATATTCTTTCCCTTGTAGGTGAAGTAGATTCTCCTTTCAGGGAACTTCATGCTAGCAGCCATGCGGTTGAACCATGGTACTCCTAGGATAGCATCCTCATGTTGGAGAGGAAAGATAAAGAAGTCTTCTTTGTCGACATAGCTTTGGACATGAAGCCTCAACTTCCCAATCAAGGGAGTAATGGAGGCTTGCTGTCCCTTGAAAGCGGCATCTCCATTGATATGAATTTGAGAGTAGAACCAGGGTCAAACAAGATGAAGGCATCATGCTCCCTTACCTTTCCCCAAGCATAGGAGAGAGGTGATCCTTTGCAATGAGTATCCTCTTTTGGAGCTTCGATAGTGGAAGCTCTAGGAGTCTCATTGCAAGCATTTCTTTTCGGGCAAGAACGATAGCCATGTCCTTGCTCCCCACACTTAAAACATTTGTGATCCTTGCGAAAAGTTTCAAGCTCTTCAGGAGAGAGTTTATTTTTACCTTTGTAAACTCCTTTCTCCTTGGACCGATTGTTGTTGTTGTTGTTGGAATGGCCGTGGGAAAAATTTTGGGCATTAATTTTTCCCTTTGCATCACTTTCATCTTTATTTCCATGGGTTTGACATTCCGTCTAACCCCTTGTTGGAAATTGATGCGTGAAGCAACCATGGTATGGTGGATTACTTGGTTGATAGGGTCAGGCCGTTGAGAGTTGACATACTCGGCCATCTCTTCAGGTAATCCCGCACAAAATTGTTGTTTTTGCTCAGCAAAGTCTATCTTTTGAAAGACAGTAGCCTTGAGATGTAAATCCTAAAACTTGTCCACATATTTGTGGATAGACTCGTGAGAGAGAAGCCTTAAACTCCACCATTCGGTGAGCACTTTTTCCTTTGCATCGCTTGCAAGGAATTGCTTCATGATGGAAACTCATAGAGTTTTCCACGTCTTTGGGGCTTCGCCATTGCCACGAGGCTAGCCCACCATTGACGAGCCGATTTTTGGAAGTGCATAGCTACATGGCGTAGCTTGGAGGACTCCGTGAAGCCCTCGTCTCCAAAGGCCGCATCAAATTGTTGGATGAAGGCCAATACTTTGTCGGTAGCACCAAAGGTGAGAAAAGAGATACTCTTTCCTCCCTCTTTGAACTTCTTGAGCTTTTGTGACCTTCACCATGCAGGGTAAGATTTGCGATGTCCTCCCCTCTTATATTCTCTAGGAGAATAGCCATAGCTTTCATCAGTAGAGGAGGAAGGTGAAGAAGAAGGAGAAGAGGGTGACCTCTTTCTTGCCCTTTTCTTCCTTGGTTTCCTCTCTTCCCTTTTGAAGTGACGAGGAGAAGGACTATGGGTTAACCGTTTCCTCTTGGGAGGAGTTGGCGATCTTTTAGTCCGTCTTCTCCGTGGAGCCACATCTTCGGAGGAATTTAGGGATTCATTGCTTTCTTGATCTTTGGATTCCTCCTCTCGTATGGGAGAGAGTATTCTTTTGGGGGTCTCTTCAAGAGGCCTCGTAAGCTCTCTCTCCTCTTGGAGAGGAAAGGAAATCCCATAAGCGCGAAGTTGTTGAGTAACTTCGGCTTGCAAAGTGGGGTTGCCCATAGCTTGTTGCAACCTATTGACAAGATAATTAACAAACATGGGGGCATCATCATTGGCACCTTCATGTGCAAAATCAAAGTTATCAATGTTCATTCTACTCTCTTGGTTATTGTGAGCCATGTTGATTAAACTTATATGTTTACTTAGTGTATGCTTTGGCAATTCAAAACCTTAGTTGCTACTCCTCTTAGCCTTTGAAAATAGGCACTTAAGTATCTACACCCACGGCTCGAATTGGTTGACTATAGAGAGTAGTGACGTGAGTCTAACATAGCGAAGTTGCTGAGGGATAGCTCCTTTCAGACTTCTTATGGCTCAATAATGGTAAAGCCGTAGGCAAGTCTAAATAGACTCCATTATTAAGACCAAAGCTCCCGAGGTGTACACCATATCCCACATAGTGGGCTCAACAAAACCGATAATAGATCCCAGACCCACTTACCCTAATATAATTAACAAAAACAACCATTAATAGGCTACTTAAGGACCTCTCTTCTTAAGCAAGAAAAGAGAAACCAAATGCTCTGATACCAATGTAATGGAAATGGCCTATGAACTTTGAGAGTAGCGGAATTAGAAAATTAGGTGAAGCACTTTTGAGAGATTACTTTGTGAGCATAGAGGGTGAACTTAATTGATGGTAGCAACATAAACATGGTACTTAGTTAACTTAGCATGAACAATACTTTTGCAAGAGAGAGAGTTTAGAGAACATGACAATAGTTGAGGACCGGATTCATATGGAGCTGGTCCCCCCTTCCAATAGGCATTTATATTATAGCTTCTCCCATCAAGAGAGACTTGGTACAATATAATCTTTGTGTTCCTTAGACCTATTGATGCAATGAAGATGGAAAGCTTCATGCATCACAAGCATAAATAAACTTGTAGAAAGCATTGACTATCCCAAGCCTCAGTCCCAAGGCCTCAAACACCTTCAAAGGTGGAGAGAGCTAGCGGGGAATGAGGGTAGGGAAGAGGAAGAATAAACATTCCATAGGAGAAAGAAATAGTTCCTCACTTATCATTACTCTTCTTGCCAGCATACATAATAGCATAGTAATGGAGATGGAGAAGATGGCAAGCTTAAGCATTGAAGCATGGCTCTTGGTTGGATTTGCATTCCACCAACCAAGAGTGTTGATGCAGGCTCTCACTTCTCACAAGCTTGGAGAAGGAGGTGGTGTTCCTCAACTTTCACAAAATGAGAATGCCCTTGCAAATGAGTGTGTTGTGGAGTATATCCCCCTAGCACCCCCCTTCCTTGCTTTGGGCGAGTGGTGACTTTTCTACATGCTGCAAGCTCATTGGACCCCTCTCCCCCTAGCCAATCACATGCAGCATGCAATCAAGTACATGGGTAGTCTTTTGAAAAGTGTCCTCCTTACCCCTTAGAGAGAGAGAGCTTAAAAATATCTAGATATTTGTTGGATGGAAGTAGAATCTCATTGGACCCCTCTTTAGCCAAACCAATAGCATTCAAGCACACCATGTGGTTAAGCTTAGTGAGAGTCTGACATGTGTCCCATGTGCCCTTTTAGAAAAGGGGTGTCCCTTGGGTGAGTGGAAGGTTAGTACAAAGATTTCCCTAACTTTGGGACTTTTATGCATAGGAAGCTTCTCAAGCAACTTCATCATTAAGTGTATAGGGTCTCTTTTTGACTCAAGCATCTTACCCCCCATGCATAGGAAGCTTCTCAAGCAACTTCCTCAATAAGTCTGTAGGGTCTCTTTTTGACTCAAGCATCTTACTCCCCATGCATAGGAAGCTTCTCAAGCAACTTCCTCATTAAGTATGACAAGTACCTCAAGTACCTTAGTCATCAAGCATGACAAGCACCTTAGGCGGAGTTCCCACCTCAAGCTCTCAGCCCTAGCTTGCCTAAGGTCAAAGGCAATTTTAGGTCGGGTTCCCACCTCAAGCATAGCCCTAGCTTGCCTAAGGTCAAAGACAAGTTTAGATCGGGTTCCCACCTCAAGCTCATCCCTAGCTTGTTTAAGGTCAAAGGACTTTTAAAACTAACCATTGGAGGTCTTTAATGAAGCTAACCCTAAGGTCTTTTAAGCTCCATTAGTTAACCTTGCTCTTTGACAGACCATCTCTCATTTGGGCCCCTTTATTATTGGCCCCGTGTTTAGATAGATCCGTAAGCATATGTCTATATTCCAACCCTTGTTCCCATTTATTATCCCACATTAAATGATCAGTTTAATATAAGAAAATCATTTGGGTTGGTTAGATATTAGATATTTAATGACACCAGCTCAAAGAAAACCTCACGCTGGTCCCTCCAATAGACTACGTAGACTCAAAGACACTAGCCAAAGTCTAAGAAAGGGCTCTTCCGGAACCGAGTCTCAAAAACGGCCGGGAAAAAATGCTAGGACTAGCCAAATATGGCTCCTTAAAAAAAAGTTCATAGGCAATCTCCGCAACATGCGTACATAGAATTTGCAAGTGATAAAATTCCTGTTGGGAGCAGGCTCTCAAAAGAGCGAACAACATAAAACTGGAACCACTGTGAAGACACCACATGTATGGTCATAGCCCAAGTCTACCCCTCAGCCGAAAAATGTTCGTTGATCGGGTCTCCAAGGCATACACCACCTGTAATGTCGATGATGACAACTCCATCTCCGAGTGGTGTGCTCGAAAAAAGCGTCTCCTAAGAGACTGTAGAAAAAGGCTGTGAGTGCTCTCTTTATGTTCGAGTAAAAAAAAACTGGTTGATGTTGCCTTCCGCCACCGAAGGGAAGTACGCTGGTCGAATAGCCACCAAAACGCTCAAAGCCGATGCGGGTGTCACTCCTCTATGGTAGAGGCACCTCACTCGTGCAGATCATGAGCAATGGCATCCGCGAGAAAAACTAGTGTCAGATCGGATATCTAGAATCCACCGGGTAATGAGAGGTGTCGAAAAGAACGTTGATGTCGATGTCGAAGTCGAAAACTTATATCGAGACAATGTCGGTGCCAAAGAATGAGATCGATGATTGAGGGCCGAGAGCAATTAGGCTCGATGCCAAGAAACTGAGTCGGTGTCAAAGAAGCCGTAATGTCGCTTCTCTCTCTCTCTCTCTCTCTCTCTCTCTCTCTCTCTCTCTCTCTCTCTCTCTCTCTCTCTCTCTCTCTCTCTCTCTCTCTCTCTCTCTCTCTCCCGGCGCTGTGTGAACACGGGTCGTAATTTTGAGCCAGTGAGTTGATGATGGGGAAGGAGGGGGAGGGGTGTGCGCACCCACCTTAGTTTCATTTATAAAAAAAACAATTTCTATCTGTCAAAATCCCAATTGGCTGACTCCATCACTGTAGACCTGCTTCGCTTTACTCGACCTGCCAATTTGCCCCCCTTTGCCTTCGATTTGTCTATTCTCTGCTAGCGCTTTACTTTACTGCCGAATTGCAATTGCTTGGATCTGCTCCACCACATGTGTGAGTTGCTGCCTGCAATCTGCTCAATTGTTTATGGTTTTAATTTCCCCCCTTAATTTGCTAGATTTGCTGCCCGATTCAGGTTATATAACTCCCTCTAGCACTGTAAGGTTCGGTCTCGATACTGTGTGTGTGTGTGTGTGTACACACGAGCACACACCTGCTCGGTGCCTCTACTCTCTGAGCCCTTGCTCAATTTCCCTAATTTGTTTTGCCATAGCAGTGCCTTCAAGCTTCAATTTCTTGCTTGTAGCTTTCAAGTCTTACTCCCAAGCTTTCGATTTCAAGCTTCAATTGCTCAATGCTCTTCAGATCTTAAAGACCCCTATAGTCCGAGCTGCTGCTACTCAATTTAAGCTCGTTTCTACTCCAACACTCCTTGTGCTTGCTTTAGCTTCGAGTTCTACCTGCTTTCTTGACCCTGTAGATCCCGATTCTTTTGCCTTGAGCTTGAAACTTCCTGCAAGGCCAAGATCTTCCAAGAATGCTACAAGCTCAAAGGCTTCAAGCTCTCAAAATTCCATCTCCCGCTTGGGAGGGCTCCACCCACGATGGGCGGATCGAAAAACCAAATGCGCTTTGATACCAGTTATAGAGTGTGAATTCGTGCAGATGTGTGTGGGCGTAGGTGCACTAGCAAGGGAGAGTGTGTGAGGGAGAATTGGGGAAGAAGGAGAAGCACTGACAAGTGCTTGGGTTAGTGGAGTAGAAAGTGAGAGTACAAATCAACTCTCACTTTCTCAACCTATGTTTCGTTATAGAGAAAATGAAGTTATGGGTGGTTCCCATGGCCACCTGGCCTACACCCCAACAAAAGCAAGGCTCAATGTAGTGGTACATAAATTTTGACAAGTACATGTAGTCCCAAGGTTATGAAAGGAACCGCCGAGCACTTGATGATGTTTCACAATCATCAGTGAAATGTACATAAATGTCGTGTTGTACAGTGATTATGATTTCTAGTGATTGTTCATTCTTGGCTTGTCATTCTTGGCTTGGTTCTATGTGTTCATAGCCCGTGTTTGCACTCGTTCTCTATCACTAGACGAGGAGTCACTAATTTTCAGCTTGACTATTCTCCACACCCCCTTTTTCATTAAATATCCCTTAAATTTTTTATGCTAGGTGTGAAACCCATCCCTATTAGATTTCCTAATTTCCTTCTCCTCCATTTGTGTGAATTTAGAGGGGTTCTTACCTTATGAGACTCTCCCAATGCCAATGTCTAGCCTCTTACGATAGCATAATTGCAAAGTCATCTCCAAATGTGATGGATATGAGAGCATACATTTCAAACTTATTGTGCCTGGTTGCCAATTTCAGATTTGAATTAATTTGTAAGGGAGAGGGAGAGAGATAGGAGCCCTTTGACTTTCTTCAAGGTGAAGAACCTCCACTCGAGGTGAAGTCACACTTCACTAGAGGAGAAGTAAAACATCTCTTTCCTTCTTTGTTTTGCTAGAGATTACTTTGAGGCTCCTTCGAAGCCCCCTTTGGAGGAGGGAGGCCTTGAGGCCTTGGAGGGTTGGTGGCAAAAGGCTAGCATGGGAGGAAGTCCTTGTGAACCCAAGGGGGGATAGAGCCTTTTTGAATTTGAGGATGGCATTCAATTGTTATTAATCAATGCTACTGCTAATGCTATTACCCAACAGGCGTAACCTAGCTGGTGTAGCTCATGGCTCCCATACTGGCCACCCGAGTTCAATGCCCACCTTGTGTGTTTGTAGGAGGAATTTCCTTTTGCACATCAAGTTAGACTTGCATGTAGATTTCAATAAAGTTTAGTGCACTATGTGAAATCTGCACACGTTCTTTTGATAAAATTCCAAGGCTTTGAGCTCCAGACCCCACAAGGTTAACACACTATAAATAGTGTAGTATCCACTTGACCACTTGCTCCATGTGTGTGGGAAGGTTAAAAAGTAGCCTACTGAGTGTTGCGTACCTAATATCGGTGACAAAATTAGAGGCGATAAACTCATCCAAATTATGCAATTAGGGTCTTAAAATGAAGCTCTTTTCAAGGGACATGCAAGAGAATGATTACCCTATGAAGAAATATTTATTGAATTAAAAGTACAGCTCAATCAAATGTGCTCCTGGAGAGCTTCTCCCACACATGTATTATGGAAATGGTGGTTCTTTGGGTTAAAAGCCCAACTAATCTAGCATAAAGAGGCTTCCTATTACTAATGAAAAATGGACACCTAAATGGAGCTTCAAATCCCAAATCCACTTGTGAATTCGTGGGTGCTCTTTTAAGCTACTTGAGGGACCTTTTAATTAACTAAGTCTAGGTGAGTCCACACCCTCTAAAAATGCCCCTCATGGGTACATATACCATTTAGGTGTTTGCCAACATGCTACCACATGAGTCTATGCCACCTAGGCATCCAATAGATAAGAGGTTTTACACACAAGCATAGGCTAAAGCCCATAAACCTAACAAATAAAGGGCTATGAGGAGCAGTTGGATAGCAATTCTTGGACCCCTATAGAAGGCCTGGAATTTACTCACACCAAGATGGGGCTTGTTGTATATAGCCCACATGTGTGCAATACTTATGGAAACAACCTCTTACACAATCATACAATATTTTATGGGAGAACCTCTTATGCACTTGTAGTTGTAGCACCATACTTTGTTGTACTCTCTTCTTTTATACATCACACTTGCTAATAGCACTAACACCTCTATCATCTACAACCACACCCACGATATCTACCAATGCAACCACACAACAATGTATTGCATAGTATATACATGTATAATCATTACCTTCAAAGAGGAGCGGAGTGCATTACTATCCATGGTACAAATTTCCCATAGCACGCTAGAGCCCATCGTATTTAGTCTAGTGGTGGGCTTACTCTTAGTGCTCACAATATGCTACATTGTATACAATGTATGACATCCTTGGAGTAGAGTAATACAGTGTTGTTGTAGTCCTCTTATCTGGAGGTTATTATCTTGCATTGTTTTTTTCTATCATGACACACAAATCTATCCCCTCCCAACCTTTTCTTACTATTGTGGCCTCTTCTTGAGGTCTCTCTTCTATTCTCTTTGTGCTAGTTGTGTACTCTAGTGCATTTTCCACTAGTGTCACATGACTTGTATTATGTATCACACCATTGTGAAATGTTACTAGAGAGTAGCCCAGAAACATAGTTGCAGGTTTCACACAACTTGCCTAACTACAACTAATATTTCTTGCAATCATGATGGGGACTACCCTTTGAATAAAAGTGGAGTATGTATGCTAGTTGCTACACAATCTAACCTTACTCGTGGTCAATAAAAGTCAACACAAAACCATAATCATACCACCTACAAGATGATCACATACACCAACATGTGCTACAAGTTCTACACAAAATATAGTGTTATAGGTGTAAAATCAGCATCCACCCTGGATACCCTCATTGCATCTTCACAAAAAACAACAATCATTTTGAGAATCTTCCAATCACCATGCCATTTTCATGCATCCAAATCACCAACCTACAATGTTACTCACCTTCTCTCCCCATCTCATGCCTCCTTTAGACATAATTTTCACACAATGCAACTTATGATGTGTTTTGTTCTCCTCTACATTTTTCATGCAATTACTACCACACTGATCGAGCCGACTTGCCTACTCTCCACTTGCTACTTTAGAAGCTTTTTATGCATTGATGACACACAAACCATACCCTATTGCATGTTTCTCTTAACTCCCTTATGATATGGGTAAATCCAATAGTTTAGCCAAATGGATTGGCACTGTTATTTTCCTAAAAAACTCCTCATATTACTCTAATATCATTTTGTCAATCACTATATTTGGAAGTTCAACCGTATTGATTGATTACCATCTATACTGGGACAAGGGAGTTAGGATGCCATGCAAAAATTCAGTTTTCTTGTAGACCAACTGCTCAATTGATCGCCAAATCTCAACCATGCATTGGTACTACACTTTGGGATTGGATGTTATCACCAACCATAGAGCTAAGTACAAATTACTTCATTTATTTTCTTTAATTTCTCATTATTTTGCATATGTAAAAAAATTATTTAAAAAAATGAGATATTAAAAATAAATAAATAATTAAATAAATATATCATAGAAAAGAAAATCATGCCATCATGGACCATCTTCCACAACCACCCACTATTAATGAACAACTCTCAAATTTGCATCAATTACTTGAATAGGAATGCATACGAAGGTAGGAAACTAGAAGGCAAGCTATTGCACGCTGCCCACACCGAGTTTGCACCTACTCCAAAGGAAGATAAAATTACTAGAATAGATTTCACATTTAAGGATTTTGATGGCACTAAAGATGCTAGCACGGTACTTGCATGGATTAGCCAACTAGAGGAATAATTCCATGATGAAGACTTTCCCGAGCATGACATGATCAAGTGTGCATAAAATCACCCTACCGATAGCGCTACACTAAGGTGGAATGCCACCAAATAGCATGGGAGAAGACCTCGCACATGGCATGCATTCAAAAAGTTGTTTCTACCCCATTTCCTACCCACACAGTACAAAGCTAAAGCACTTTGCCAATGGGATAATTTGCCAACGTAGAAATGAAGATGTACATGCTTACATGATTGTTTTTGGAATTGTCTCATTCAACTTTCTGCCAAAGTGGACATGTTTGAGCCAGATTCACTATCAAAATCCATCAATTTGGCACTCAATGTGGAGAAAAAGAAAGGCAGACATCATCTTCGCATTGATCACTCTACTAACACTAACCGTAATTAGAAAATTCCTTCCTCTTCTACCTTTGACAAGAACAAAAACCTGAGTCGTACTTTCTTCAAGAGATGCAGATTTGACAACTGTGCTGCATACTCTCAACCTCATGGAAACAAGAACAACCACATGCAGCAGAGGGGCAACCAAAATCCTTCTAACAATCAAGCCCTAAAACCTTCCAATGGTAATAAAAAGGTGAAATGTTTCAAATGTTTTCAATTTGGCCACTGTGCATATAAGTATCCAAAAAACCCTACTAAGAGCAATGTTTATCCCAATGCTAACCTATTAAAGTCTCATGCAACAACCAAAGACCATTCAACAACAACCGCCCAAACGGCGTGCAAATTAACCTCACCAAAGATGCTTATCTCGATGAAAACGACGTTGGAGTTAATTATGGTGAGGGCTATGATCCTGAGTATGATGCCAATCGTAATCCTTCTCCAGGTATTCCTATATCTCCACACACTCTACTCAAAGTGAAAGGCATAGTCAAAGGTAAATATATCACAATTATTTTAGAAGATGGTAGTAGCCATGATTTCATCTCTACATTGTTGGCACACACATTTCTATGGACTTTGTTATTGGTTTCCCACTCACTGCTCGCAAGCATGATATGATTTGGACTATTATTGATCGTTCTTCTAAGCAAGCATAATTCTTTCCATATAAGAAAAATATCATTGCACATCAAGCTACACTTCTCTTTATAAAAGCTATTTTTTCTCATCATGGTTTGCCAAAAGTAATCATATTTGATAGAGATTCCAAATTTTGTAGTGCTTTTTGGACTAGAGTTTTTGAAAATCTTGGCACTACACTTGATTTCACTTCTACATTCCATCATGAGTCTAATGGTCAAACAAAAGTCACTATCGTACTATCATTGATTTATTGACAGCTTATGTGTCTTTTCAACCAAAGAATGGGATGATTACTTGCATGGTTTACAGTTCTCTTATAACAATACCACTCACACTATTACAAAAAAATCTCCATTTGAGATTGTGTATGGTCACTCGCTTCCTACACCTGCTTCACGTCTTTCTAACATTATGACTGCTGTCGATACTTTCACTGTCAATTTTTATGACATTTATGAAAGTGTTTACTGTACTATTAAGCATTCATAATAGCTTTACACTAAGCATGCTAATAAACATCAAAAAGCACATGAATTTAAAGAGGATATTATGTTATGCTTCAAATTAAAAAGAGAAGAATTAAAAGTATTGATACAAATGTTTTTGTTAAGCTTGCTCCTTGGGCCATTTAAAAATTTTGCTACGATAAATGATGTTTCATTTTGCTTAGAATTACTTTCACACTAGCACATTCACAATGTGTTTCACATTAGTTTATTACAACTCTTTTGAGGACCCCTTCCTACACATCATATATATGAGGATCCACCCACACTAATAGATCAAGAAGAACAACCCATCCCTGACCAAATAGTTGATCATGAGACCACCACCACAACACTGACAAAATTTACAATCATTATCGTTTGACTTTTAGGGCCACCCCAGAGAATATGCTAAATGAATGCCTGATTTTTTTTCGAAACTTCCCAGATCTTCTCCACACATTTCATCACTCCCGGTCCAATTAATTCTCTATTGAGCAACTGAGGATAGTTTAATATCCTTGGTGGGAGGGATGTTACAAGCTTGGACACCCTCTTCTTGTATGTGGTCACGTAATTCAAGGTGAGCAACAAGGAGAGTGGCCTCTAAGCACCCTTCAAGGCTACAATGTTGCTCAACTGGGTTGGAGTTGGAAAAAAAAACAAACAAACACACCCAAACCTACAACCAAACCCTACACAAACTTGGGGCACCACCTAGATTTGGAAACAAAGTAGAGAGAGAGAGAGAGAGAGAGAGAGAGAGAGAGAGAGAGAGAGAGAGAGAGAGAGAGAGAGGGAGAGGGAGAGGGAGGGAATTCTTGTTGCACTAATACTTGTTTGTGAAGTAGCCATGACCAAACAAAGTGAGATTAACATTTTTCTCAACATAGATTGAGAGTAAAATACACCACAACACATCACAAGACAAGCCACCTTAATCGTTGTCTAAAGGCCATGGGAGTCCTCTCCACCTTGTCACCCTCTTAGTGCATGTTGGATTTATGGCCAAATCAACAACAACACACCACAAATAAACTATCAAGAACTTAAGTAAAAAAGCACCAAGAGACTTACACAGCATTGTTCTCCCTGACTTCATATTGAAAGAGAGACAATGTAGTCATGCTTAGTCCAAATCCACCTCCTTGATTCAGCAAAATGTTTTGCTTACAATTAGTAGGAGAAATGAAGGCTTTCTACTCTCTATTGAATGATCACTCTCTCTTACAATGACATAAAACTCCCTTGCTAATCACACCCCTAAATGCAACACATACATGCACATAAGCTAATGAGATTTCACTCAAGAGCTCCTTCTCAAGAGATTGAGATTGGCTTCTAAAGCTATAGCATGGTGCTCTTGCTTATGGCTTGTATCCCTTTGTGCTAACTACACCCTCCTTTTCTAGCATTTTTGAGGACTAGGGTTACTCCTCTAACCGTGGGTAGGTTAGATTTTCAACAGTTTATCTATTTTCTTGTTTAGAATTATCAAGAAGGTGGTGGGGATAGAGAGATAAAAGAGAGAGGAGAGAAATGGAGGTGATAGGTCTTTACATAGTAGGGTTAGTGTTAGAAGATTAGTAGAGTTAGTATACAAGTGGATCTTGGATATTTACAATGAGAGTATCCATTTAGGATACAAACAAGAAAGATAAATGCTAGAGAGGTAAGAAAAGATGGATTTCTTACAATGTTGATACTCCAAGAAGCTTGAGTAGGCCAATTTTTTAAGCTTGTTGACGGTCCACTAACTTTGACGGCACGATTACTCTCCATTCTTGACCTTTCTTGGGGGCCAAAGTGATTGAAGATGACTAAGCCGTTACCATGATACTGTCCTTTAAGAGAAGAAGCTGAATTTTGTGGATTTTTTTGGATAGAAATTGATAATTTGAAGGAGAAAAAATGAGACTAGGAGCTCAATTTTGAAATAAAAGTGAGTGTAAGAGGCATGAGTTCACCATGGTTTCTATTATTCTTCAAGATTGAGGAGAAGGTGAGTATGGTGCAGAGAAGAGAGGTGAGAGAGATGGGGATGCTTAGTGGAGAAGTGTGTGTGAAAGAGAAAAATGATAAAGTGAAACAGGGATTGTTTCTGAATAGCGTGGATAGATTAGATCCACCAATTAAATCATATCTCACAGCTCGTAGCTCCAAAAATTATGAGCCCTCCATAATGCATGTAAGCATGCCACATATATTTGACCTTATTTTGTGGGTCTATAAGCAAAGATGTTGCTCATCTCATGATATAAGTGAATAATACAACTTAGAAAATTAAATATTGAGAGTCTAAAAATATGTACATGTGAAAATAAAATAATATAGATAGAAAAAAATATAAAGAGGTCAACTTAAAAAAATAAAGACCATATTAGGTAAAGTGGGAAAATCCCAATTCCCAGGTTGGACAATTTTCAATATATCATGTACAAAATATAGAGATTTTGTCAAAAATTTGAGTTTTCTTAAGTTCTCATTCCACTTTATGCACATACAATACACAATGAAAACAACTAAAATACCATGGTTTCAATCAATTGGATTATTAGGAGACGAGTATATTGCATCCATTATCGTTGTTTATGTTCTACTGTCCTACCTACAACTTATCTCAACATATAGAGCTTGGTTTCTAGGTCCACCACTTGTCCAAGTTAATGTAAAAGTGACTCAAGGTTCACAACTTGTGAAAGCAAGGATCCATTGAGGAATACAATCCACTTGTCTATTTTTCCTTAATTTATTGCATGTGACATTCAAGCAAGGTCCACTTCTAAT
Organism: Adiantum capillus-veneris; assembly: GCF_014529385.1. NCBI lineage: Eukaryota > Viridiplantae > Streptophyta > Polypodiopsida > Polypodiales > Pteridaceae > Adiantum > Adiantum capillus-veneris. The sequence goes on along the minus strand of NC_140933.1, from coordinate 102,811,110 downwards.
CTATAACTTCTTATTTGAGGCATGGGGCATACATAAAATATGTAGCATATGCTCTATTGCCTCATAGGAAGGTTGGTTTCAAGGTGCACTTATCCAGGCTAGCCTATCTTGGAGAAATGATGGAGCTTGCTTCTCTCCTTGTTTCAATGGAGACTAGCTTGGACAAGTGGTGGACCTTTGCTTCTCTCTATGTTTCAATAGAGTTAGCTTGGACAAGTGGTGACCTTGGAAAAAAACCCCCATGTAAAACATATCATGGGTATTTCAAGTGATTAGAAAGATTACCATTTAAGATATAACCTTATAGGTTGGACAACTGGAGCCTGGCTTGGAGAAATGGTGGACCTTTGATTCTCTCCATGTTTCAATGGAGCCTATCTTGGAGAAATGGTGGAGCTTGCTTCTGTCCATGTTTCAATGGAGCCTAGCTTGGACAATTGGTGGACCTTTGCTTCTCTCTATGTTTCAATAGAGTTAGCTTAGACACGTGGTGGATCTTCAAACTAAACCAACTATTATCAATGTTTCCTAGCTTGGACAAGTGGTGGAGTGTTTCTCCTCTCCATGTTTCAATGGAGCTTAGCTTGGACAAGTGTTGGACCTTAAAACAAAAACCCCATGTACAACATAGCATGGATTTTCTAGATTTCAATGGAGTCTAGCTTTAACAAATGGTGGAGCTTGCCTTCATCTATGTTTCAATGAAACTAGCTTGGACAAGTGGTGGACCTTGTAACAAACCCCCCCATGTACAACATATCATTGGTTTTCTAAGTGATGGGAAGGAATACCATTCAAGATATAAACTTATAGCTTGGATAAGTAGTTGACTTTAAAACCAAATTCATCATAATACAATGAAATACAGGTCAGCCAATTCCTAAATCTTGAGACCAAACCTCCCATGCTATTAGAGATAATATATTGGATAAGTGGTGGACCTTCTATTATTTTCCCATGCCTAGTTTAGACAACCGGTACACTTTGCAGCTATAAAGGTTGGACGAGTGGTGGAGCCTTGTTTCTATCCATGTTTTAATGGATCCTAGCTTGGACAAGTGGTGGACCTTGGAAAAAAGCTTCCATGTAATATATGAGGTTTTCCATGTTTTAATGGAACCTATCTTGGACAAATGGTGAAGCTTGCTTCTCTCCATGTTGATTTTGGAACTACCTTAGACAAGTGGTGGAGCTTTGCTTTTCTACTCTTCATAATACAATGAAGTATAGGTTGGTTACATGGTGAATCTTAAGGCCAAACCTCCCATTTTACTAGAGATGATAGGTTGGACAAGTGGATCAACCTCTATCATTTCTCCATGACTATATTGGACAATTAGTAGACCTAACATCTCTCTATGTTGTCTAGAGATGAGCTTGGACAAGTGATGGACCCTGGTTCTCTCTTCCCTTGGTTTACTAGTTTGAAGACTCAGTATATATACTTTCTTAGATCTCGCTTGAACAAGTGGTAGACCTTGTATCCACAATCTTAATGCATTACAAAAAAGTATATGAAAAAATAACATAGGAATCTTGGTTTGAAGGTCAAGCAATTAGGTTCCAAATGCACATAATAATATATTTTCCACCCATAAGAAAAGAAAGTTAAATATGTTATTACCAAATTGACAAAGGTAGCGTCCAAGAATTCTAGCTTTGCATCTTGTCAGATCTAAATCTTCATCAAGGCGACATGCATGTATACATCAACTTTCAAGCCATTCAAGAATACATGCACTTAGATTCCATAGTTTTCTTTTCAAAGTCTTTTAGGTTCTAAAACTCTTTCACATAAAGTATGTAAAGAAAAAATTCTTGAAGCAAACATTTGTGCCCAAGAAAAAGATCCCTCTCACATATTTAAAGTCCATGAATTCACTAATCCACACTTACAAGTTTTATTTTGACATGAAACATCAATTCTCTCATAGTTACAAATAAATGCAACCTCGATATGAATTGACAAAAAATGAATTTCTTTTACTATATGACCCAACATAGGTCCCAATCAAATAAAAAATGAGTCCCCAAAAATTTGGGTGCACTCTAGCAATACATCAGAGTCCCCTTACAATAGGATGCACTCCAATAGTACATTAAAGTCCCCTTAGAGTAGGGTGCACTCCATTGAAGTGTTCATAAAATTGACACACCTTTGTTTTTTTTATAAAAAGACTATATCAAATTATACAAATGTTGAAAGATACACACTAGAATAAAAAAAGCATCTTATGGCCATATTTATTCAATGATTTCGTGTTGACAAGTACACACCAAGGACATAATTTGTCTCAGAATCACTATAGTGATTTACAATTGTCTTGTATGTATAGACTGTCTTATCTCTTGCATACAACCATCCTACCAACCATGGAATTATGGTTCTCTGCAAGAAGTTTTGAAGTTGCTCGGAAGTTTGCCTCCACATCTTTGGAAATATAAGATATGTCCATGGCATGTTCCACATCACCCTATATGGAGTGTCATAAAAAATTAAGGTATTGTTTGCATCCAAATCCTCAAATATCTTCCAAATATCACTCAAATTTTTGTGATAAACCCTTGTAAATCCTAACATGATATTTGGATTTTGGCAATTTTTGTTACTCATAAATACCTTGAACTTGGTGTATTGCTCAGGAAAACATTTTTGTGTGATGCGTTGTACCCTTGTTAAGTTATAGCAACTCCATATCCATAGCTCAAAGTATTCAGCACAAAAATCCAAAAAACTTTGTGCGTCTGGTTGCACCATATGATAAACTTCATCTTTATCCTCCACAAGTCGCATGTGTTGAGCCCATGCTGGCATAGAATCTCCATGTTTCATTTCAATTGTCTTGAGAAGTAACCCCTCTAGATCCAAGATAAGTACTCTTTTGATGTCCTTGAAAGCAAGTGGTAGGTGATAAGGAGGTGATTCATTCCTTGGACAAGGTCTTGGAGGAGGTTGGATGGGTAATTCAATAGTTTTCTTCAATTTATGCCAGCATATAGCCAATCCATTTTTCTATAATGATTCTGAAATTAAAGAACAAGAACACTTAATGCAAACACAACAATAGACATGAGTTTTACATTGTCTACCCTAAGGTTTTATTAGATACCAAAATCCATCTATGATCTACTCATTAATAGAAAGAAAGTCAAATTAAAATCCTGACTCTTTTTTATGCTACACTCTCTCTTAGTCTCAATACCATGGAGTTCAACTAGACTTAAGTCAACTAATAACTACTACTTGTTGTTAAAGGTATGCTTGAAGTGCATAAGGTTTAACCAATGCTCTAGTGTAGAATGGGTATTTAAGTCTCAAGGTCTACCACTTATCCAAGCAAAGATCCATTTAGATATGGAAACCCAATTTTTCTTAATATAATGATATAGAGTGGACAAGTGGTGAATCCTGAGACCAAACCACTCATGCTACTAGGGATAATATGTTGGACAAGTGGTGGACCTTGAATGTAAACCCCCCATGTACAAAGTATCATGGGTTTTGGGTATTTCAATGGACTCTAGCATCTTGGAGACATGTGGAGCTTACTTCTCTCCATGTTTCAATGGAGTCTATCTTGGATAAATGGTGGAGAATCATTCTCTCCATGTTTGAATGGAGCCTAGCTTGAGCCTAGCTTGGACAAGTGGTGGACCTTGGAACAAAACCCCCATGTAAAACATATCATGGACATTACAAGTGGTGAGAAAAAATACCATTCAATATATAACCTTATAGGTTGGATAAGTGGTGGACCTTAACACCCAATTATTATTAATATAATGACATAGAGTGGACAAGTGGTGAATCTTGCGACCAAACCTACTAGGAAAAGTAGGTTGGACAAGTGGTGGACCTTGAATGCAAACCCCCCATGTACAAAATATCACTCATGCTACTAGGAATAATTTGGTATTAAGGTCCATGTTTCAATGGAGCCTAGCTTGGACAAGTGGTGGACCTTTGTTTCTCTCTATGTTTCAATAGAATTAACTTGGACAAGTGGTGAACCTTGGAACAAAACCCCAATGTAAAGCATGTCATGGGCATTACAAGTGGTGAGAAAAAATACCATTCAAAGTATAACCTTATAGGCTGGACAAGTGGTGGACCTTAGCACCCAATTCCTCTTAATATAATGACATAGAGTGGAAAAGTGGTGAATCGTGAGACCAAACCTACTAGGGATAATAGGTTGGACAAGTGGTTGACCTTGAATGTAAATCCCCCATGTACAAAATATCATGGGTTTTGCGTATTTCAATGGAGCCTAGCATCTTGGAGACATGGTGGAACTTACTTCTCTCCATGTTTTAATGGAGCCTATCTAGGAGAAATGGTGGAGGTTCCTTCTCTCCATGTTTCAATGGAGCCTAGCTTGGACAAGTCGTGGACCTTTGTTTCTCTCTATGTTTGAATATGGTTAGCTTAGACAAGTGGTGGATCTTGGAATGAAACTCCCATGTAAAACATATCATGGGCATTTCAAGTGGCGAGAAAGGATACCATTTAAGATATAACCTTATAGGTTGGACAAGTGGTGGACCTTAACACATTGTTCTTCTTAATATAATGACATAGAGTGTACAAGTGGTGAATCTTGAAACCAAACCACTCATGTACTAGGGATAATAGGTTAAACAAGTAGTGGGCCTTGAAATAAAACCCCCTAGAGTGTTTCAATGGAGCTTAGCTTGGAAACATAGTAAAGCTTGCTTCTCTCCATGTTTCAATGCAGCCTATCTTGGATAAATGGTGGAGCATCATTCTCTCCATGTTTCAATGGAGCCTAGCTTGGACAAGTGGTGGACCTTTGTTTCTCCCTATGTTTGAATAGAGTTATCTTGGAAAAATGGTGGACCTTGGAACAAAACCCCCATGTAAAACATATCATGGGCATTACAAGTGGTGAGAAAAAAATATCATTCAATATATAACCTTATAGGTTGGACAAGTGGTCGATCTTAACACCCAATTATTCTTAATATAGTGACATAGAGTGGACAAGTGGTGAACTTGGGACCAAACCTACTAGGGAAAATAGGTTGGACAAGTGGTGGACCTTGAATGTAAACCCCCCATGTACAAAATATCACTCATGCTACTAGAAATAATTTGGTATTAAGGTCCATCTTTCAATGCAGCCTAACTTGGAAAAGTGGTGGACCTTTGTTTCTCTCTATGTTTCAATAGAGTTAGCTTGGACAAGTGGTGGACCTTGGAACAAAACCCCCATGTAAATCATGTCATAGGCATTACAAGTGGTGAGAAAACATACCATTCAAGCTATAACATTATAGGTTGGATAAGTGGTGGACCTTAGCACCCAATTCCTCTTAATATAATGACATAGAGTGGACAAGTGGTGAATCATGAGACCAAACCTATTAGGGATAATAGGTTGGACAAGTGGTGGACCTTGAATGTAAACCCCCCATGTACAAAATATCATGGGTATTGGGTATTTCAATGGAGCCTAGCAACTTGGAGACATGGTGGAGCTTACTTCTCTCCATGTTTCAATGGAGCCTATCTAGGAGAAACAGTGGAGGTTCCTTCTCTCCATGTTTCAATGAGCCTAGCTTGGACAAGTGGTGGACCTTTCTTTCTCTATATGTTTTAATAGAGTTAGCTTGGACAAGTGGTGGACCTTGGAATGAAACCCCCATGTAAAACATATCATGGGCATTTCAAGTGGTGAGAAAGGATACCATTTAAAATATAACCTTATAGGTTGGACAAGTGGTGGACCTTGAATGTAAACCCCTCATGTACAAAATTATGGGTTTAGGATATTTCAATGGAGCCTATCGTGGAGACATGGTGGAGATTTCTTCTCTCAATGTTTCAATGGAACCTATCTTGGAGAAATGGTGGAGCATCCTTATCTCCATGTTTCAATGGAGCCTATCTTGGACAAGTGGCGCACCTTTGCTTCTCTCTATGTTTCAATAGAGTTAGCTTGGACAAGTGGTGGATCTTGGAACAAAACCCCTATGTAAAACATAGCATGGGCATTACAAGTGATGATAAAAAATATCATTCAAGATATAACCTTATAGGTTGGAAAAGTGGTGATGGACCTTGACAAGTGGTGAAGGATACCATTTAAGATATACCCTTATAGGTTGGACAAGTGGTGGACCTTAACACCCAATTCTTCTTAATATAATGACATAGATTGGATAAGTGGTGAATCTTAAGACCAAACCACTCATGCTACTAGGTATAATACATTAGATAAGTGGTAGACCTTAACACCCAGTTCTTCTTAATATAATGACATAGAGTGGATAAGTGGTGAATCTTAAGACCAAACCACTCATGCTACTAGGTATAATACGTTAGATAAGTGGTAGACCTTGAATGTAAACACCCCATGTACAAAATATCATGGTTTTAGGGTGTTTCAATGGAGCCTAGCATCTTGGAGACATGGTAGATCTTGATTATTTCCATGTTTGAATGGAACCTATCTTGGAAAAATGATGGAGGTTACTTCTCTCGATGTTTCAATTGAGCCTAGCTTTGACAAGTGGTGAACCTTTGCTTCTCTCTATGTTTGAATTGAGTTAGCTTGGACAAGTAGTGGACCTTTGCTTCTCTCTATGTTTGAATAGAGTTAGCTTGGACAAGTGGTGGACCTTAATATGAAACCCCCATGTAAAACATATCATGGGTATTTCAAGTGGTGAGAAAGGATACCATTTAAGATATAACCTTATAGGTTGGACAAGTGGTGGACCTTAATACATAGTTCTTCTTAATATAATGACATAGAGTGTACAAATGGTGTATCTTGAGACCAAACCACTCGTGCTACTAGGGATAATAGGTTAGACAAGTGGTGGGCCTTGAAATAAAACCCCCCATGTACAAAATAAAATGGGTTTAGGGTATTTAAATGGATCCTAGCTTGGAGACATGGTGGAGCTTGCTTCTCTCCATGTTTCAATGAATCCTATCTTGGAGAAATGGTGGAGCATCCTTCTCTCCATGTTTCAATATAGCCTAGCTTGGACAAGTGGTGGACCTTTGGTTCTCTCTATGTTTCAATAGAGTTAGCTTGGACAAGTGGCAGACATTGAAACAAAACTCACATGTAAAACATATCATGGGTAGTTCAAGTTGTGACAAAAAAAACCATTTAAAATATAACCTTATAGGTTGGACAAGTGGTGGACCTTAACACCCAATCCTTTTTAATACAATGACATAGAGTGGACAAGTGGTGAATCTTGAGACCAAACCTATCAAGCTACTAGGGATACTAGGTTGGACAAGTGGTGGACCTTGAATGTACATCCCCTATGTACAAAATATCATGGATTTAGGGTGTTTCAATGGAGTCTAGCATATTGGAGACATGGTGGAGCTTGCTTTGCTCCATGTTTCAAGTGGTGGACCTTCAATTATTTTCCCATACCTAGTTTAGACAACCCATACACTTTGCAACTCTAAAGGTTGGACGAGTGCTGGAGCTTTGTTTATTTCCATGTTTTAATGGATCCTAGCTTGGACAAGTGGTGGACCTTGGAAAAAAGTCCCCCCTGTACAACATAGCTAAGTTTTTTCATGTTTTAATGGAAGAGAGATTCGACAAATGGTGGAGCTTGCTTATCTCCATGTGGATTTTAGAACTAGCTTGGACAAGTGGTGGAGCTTTGCTTTTCTAATCTTCATAATACAATGATGTATAGGTTGGTTACATGGTGAATCTTAAGGCCAAACCTCCCATCTTACTAAAGATGATAGGTTGGACAAGTGGTCAATTTTCTATCATTTCTCCATGCCTATAATTAGACAACTAGTAGAACTAGCATCTTTCATGTTGTCTAGAGCCGAGCTTGGACAAGTAGTGGACCTTGCTACTCTCTTCCCTTGGTTTATTAGTTTGAAGACTCATTATATATACTTGCTTAGATCTATATAATTACTCATTAGTTAGGTTACAAGTAGGTACGTAATTTGTTAGCCTCAAGGGCCTTTGAATATTGAATAGTAAGAAAGTCAAGTGCTGGTTTGAAGATCTTTTGCTTATCTAAACTAGACTCTAACTCAATAATAAGTTTCTTAAGTTCCACGAATTGTCCTATCTAGGCTCCAAAAGAGTCTTAATTGGTTTGTGCTAGATTCTAACTTCCTTGATGGGATAAAATCCTAGAAAAATGAGGCACTATAAGTTTTACCTTAGCTCAAATAAATTTTCACTTAAACTAGACTGCAATTTGGCACTCTAGTATCTTTGTCTCGATGGAGTTTAACACTAGATACATAGTAGTGATATTTAAGCTTCATGTCTCTTCACTTGATTGAGATATGAGACCATACTTTCAAGGTCACCACTTGTCTTACCTAAAGACCAATGTGAGACATGGGAGCAAGAAAGCCATTCGATATGGTTTAATGGACTATTACATAGACAATCAATAACTTAAGTAAAGCAAAAAGACTTGGATCTTTCATAATTAATAACTTAAGTAAAGCCAAAAAGACTGGATCTTTGACAGTTTTTTTCAAACTAAAAAAGCACAATCTCACGCTAACAAAACTTATATAAATCACATTTGAAAAAGAAAAAGATCAGCAATCTTAATAAGAAGGATACTTTTCATTTCATTTGATGATTACAAATTAAAAGAAAGTCTCTCAAGAAATTGATAAACAAAAAATGTAGGTGATTGCTTCATTATTTTGAGCAAAAATATCAAAATCTCTATTGATTGAGCTCCATCTAGTAGTATCCTTTGTAAGATCCTGCAGGAAGGAATAAAAAGAAAGATTGTTTAGATACCATGCACATGAGTGTTCAAGCATGTGTATCAAGAATATGAGTACCTTAGGGTTGGTTTCTATCCAGCCTTAGAAGATGGTTCTCAACTTTCACCTTATTTATATAAGCCTTTGCTGTGGCTGCCTTCAAAACTCCTTTTGTGTTACAACCTAATTGCCTAGCTAAAGTGGTCAATTGTGATGCCTTCATGATTTCAATGGGTGTATGCTCCTTTGCCAAGATCTCTTGTATTTGGGCTCTTCTCATTTCATTGCGGTGGCTTGTGTCACTTGCGTCTTCAATGATAGTTTCATCTCTATCACCTTTTGTAGGTGGTATTCTTCTTGTAAAGAACACCTTAGCTGACCAAACATCATTTTTCTGCTTCCAATACTCCATGATTTGTTTGTATTCACTATCATTTGTCACTATAGGTTGTCCATAACGATTAGAAGCAATTAAATCACGCACATCCCTTCTCTCATCAAGCTGAATCAAGTATGGCAATAGCTCCTCCAAGAGCATATTGTCAACCATCTTCTCAGCATCAAATTGTGGTGGAAAAATGCAATTGTTTGCTGGTGAAATACATCCCTTGTAAGGAGAGTCATCAATAAGCATTGTTCTTTGTGGATCACATTCAAACCCCATGGCAATTTTGGCTAGAGGCTTGAACATTGCCTCAACGTTTGGATTGTCGGGTCTAAACAATTTTTGAGTTTGAGCGGTGTAGCAAACATCTTGCGACCAAATTGCAAAGAAAGGAAATGTATCCTCAGCTAAGTTGTTTAGTTCTGCAAGGATTTGATGCACATTATTCCTAGTAGCTGTCGACCAAATTGCAACATTAAACCTTTGTAAAATAGTCTTCAAGAATTGGATGCAACCTGGCCTGAGTATAATATATTTTTTTGAATCCATTTGCACTGAGTTGTGGTGTGAGGATGGTTGAGGGGAACATTTCAACAATAGACCATTTAAATCCAATATAATTGTAAGCATGGATTTCTCAACATCTACACTACATGACGTAGTAGCAATTGGCAATAGCTCGTAAGTGGACTTTTCAGTCTCTTTTGATGTATGTTGCGTTTTTGAAGCATCGATTTGTTGGTTCTTATTATTGGAATCTTGCTCAAGTTGCACAACACTAGACTCTAGTATAGAAATATCATCTTGGAGAGCACTCCTCTGTAATAGACATAGTGTCGTCTGATTGTGAAGTGGATTGTTGAAGTCTAGCCTATTTTTCTATATCTTCATGAGACTTAACAAAGTCTAGCAGCATGGTCTCCATGTTTTTTGCCTCCTCCACACTATCAAGTTAGGGTTTCGGGTAGGCAACAGCAGGTTCACGCAAGCTGCAGGCGACATTTAGGGTTCGTGCAGGTAGGCAGGTTCGCACGCAGCTGCAGGGTCCCAATTGCATAGATGCAGTGCTCATTCGACTTGTCAAAAACCCTAAAATGACTCTTTGATTCCTCGTCATGACAATTTCATGGAAGCTTCAGTACTTCATTGGAGAAGCCCAAGTAGTTATTTGAGGAGGGGAAACCCTAATTGGAGGCCTCACAGCCTCAAACATGTAGTGAAAGCAGCAAAGCATATAACTTCTTTTTTATGTTGTATTCCTTCTTGTGCAACCAAGGAGCCATCACCAAAAACATCAACAAGCTTGCGGTCTTCAAAACAATATGTACGAATGTAGTGCTTGACCAAAGCTCTTTTTTTGGCCTCCAAATATTGCAAATCTGACATATCGTTATCTGCTACTTGAAGAAGAGAACAATCAATTGGCATGGGATGTTCCTCTGATCTTCTTCTCAGGTCTTAAAATGCATTGCCTTGTCCCAAGAAGGCAATAACTGTTAGGAATTGAATTGCTCCTTTGCAAGGAGCTGATGGAAAGTGATGCAATGCACCACAACAATGGTAGCTCAGATTATCTCCCATGGCGTGAAAGGCACATTGCAATTTTGTGAAGTTAGTGAAATCCACAAATGCAAGAAAGACAAATCCAGGATCTGTTGACCCTCCAGCAATAGCCAAGATCCCATCCAAAGCATTGTTAAATGTCTTCTCACTCCACTTCAAATTGCCTCCAACGTTTTTTGTCATATCTAAAACACATAAGCCAATAGGCACTTTATTATTGAAGTGGCGCATCAAGTAGAGATTGCCTTCCATTTGTAGGCTCACCACATAGATTGACCATGGCAAATCTCTAGGCTCAGTTTTCTCTTTTTGAAGGTGAATTGCCCATTGCATGTATTTTATTGCTCCATCTGGAAAAGCCATTTTCTTTGTTCCACGCTTCAAACTAGATTTGATCCATTCCTCGCATAGCATTAAAATTGTTTTATAAACAACATCATTGATGTTATACATTTTGACCACCTCCTCCCAGTCTTTACATGGTGAAGACTCATTCAAATTGTTGAAGCCTTCAAGAAGTGCATCTTGAATCAATTTATCTTGCTTCAACTGCTTGATTCGATCATACATGTCAGTTGCATCACCATCCTTTGCACTCTTTGATAGTAAAATCTTCTCATCTCTAATCTCTTCTTGAATAGTCTTTACCTCTGATTCCTTAAGGCCACAAAGGTATCTAAATACAGTTGTTGGGGGTTTCTTATTCTCCTCTTCTAGATTTTCAATGATTTCTATCCAGCAATCATAAAATAAATCAGAGTACGTGACCATGTGTGCCTGTTTAGCAATCCAACTTGCTGCTGCACTCATTCTTGCCAATCGAAGAAAAGCCTAAAAAGAAATAGAGAAATAATTAAACTATTGAGCAAGATTTGTTAATTAAACATTATCAAAAAGACAAAGAAAATAACTTACATCCCATCCGGCACGAGATGCATGTCCCTCTGCAATTCCACTTGCTGCCTTTGGTGGTCGTTCTGAGAAGATCCATTGACTCCGTAAATGTCTCAATATTTGGCTGTAAGGTTGCTTGACATACAATGCCTGAGCCTCCTCATTTGCAATGGCAGATATAGCAGTTGCAACAAATGGAGGAGCATTCACAACAATGCGAGCCTTTCTAAATTTATACACGCTAATCAGTCTTTCAAATATCTCTTTGTTGTTTTGTTCATTGTGAAGCAAAACTTTTGCAGCATAGATTGAATGCTGCCCATCAAGAATCCAATAATGATAATCTTTAATTTTTTGGTCTTCTACCTCTTCTACTGTCAAAGGAGTCCCCTTCTTTGACTTTGCATTTCGAACAGGCATCAAATATGCACATGCTACAGGCTTGGTCATACTCTGTGAAAATCCAAATAACACACTTTCAGCGTGTTTTTTTATCCATAATACGTGCATTATAGTGATCAGGAGCAAGCCAACAATTTTGAATAGGGATATCAAATTCCCTATATTGGAAAGGAAAATAGTTTATGTAATTATTCATTCCACCTGTATCTTTTTCTTGTCCTTTCATGGCCTCAACTTCTAAAACATCTGGATCCACAATTCTCATCTTTGACATTGAACCCTTTGTTGATGACGATGCCAAAGATGCCTTGTCTACATCCAAAATGAAACTAGTTTGCTTAGCTGCTACTTTCTGCACTTTTGCTTGCTTCTTTGTGGATGGTGGTCATGAAGCTTTCACCTTTTTTCGTTGTATTATGGCAATGATGGAGCTTTGAAGTATCTGCTATGATATTTGGATTTGATTCTGCAAACTTCCATCCTCGAGAAAACATTGTCTCTTCTTTGTTTCTAGACATGCGCTCCAATGCATATGCTCCTGGAGATAGTTGAAATTCTAGATTCATTGGAACTAGAATGTCAATGCATTCCACCTCCGGATGACTATCAACTACAGAGACAGATGCTTCCACAACTTGTCCAACATCTTCAAACAAGCTGTCATTCTCCTTTTTGGCAATAAATAGATGCACCTTATGAAATTGTGCACCCTCTATACCATGTATGTCCAAATACCATTTCCTAAGATCATTGCAAGTATAGTCAACTGAGACAGCAACCCTTGCAACCTGTTTTTTTGGAGCCATCTTTCCTGAAACAAAAAAAACCAAATGTTATTTTAACATATACTTTTTTGTAATGGATTAAGTTTGTGTGAATACAAGGTCCACCATTTGTTCAAGCTAGATCTAAGCAAGTATATACATAGTGATCTTTTAAGCTAGTAAACTAAGGGAAGGGAGAAGTAAGGTCCACCACTTGTCCAAGCTCAGATCTAGACAACATGGAGAGATTTGAGGTCTACTAATTGTCTAATATAGGCTAACTCTATTGAAACATAGAGAGAAGAAAACGTCCACCTCTTGTCCAATCTAGGGTCCATTGACACATGGAGAGAAGGATGCTCCACCATTTGTCCAAAATAGGCTCCATTGAAACATGAAGAGAAGCAAGCTGCACCATGTCTCCGAGATGCTAGGATCCATTGAAATACCTTAAACCCACGATATTTTGTATATGTGGGGTTTCAATTCAAGTTCCACCACTTGTCCAACCTATTATCCCTAGTAGCATGAGTGGTTTGGTCTCAAGATTCACCACTTTGCCACTCTATGTCATTATATTAAGAAGATCTGGGTGTTAAGGTCCACCACTTGTCCAACCTATAAGGCTATATCTTAAATGTTATTATTTACCACCACTTGGAATGCACATGATAGGTTTTACAAAGGGGTATGGTTCCAAGGTCCACCACTTGTCCAAGCTAACTCTATTGAAACATAGAGAGAAGCAAAGGTCCACCACTTGTCCAAGCTAGGCTCCATTGAAACATGGAGAGAAGGATGCTCCACCATTTGTCAAAGCCAGGTTCGATTGAAACATGAAGAGAAGCAAGCTGCACCATGTCTCCAAGATGTTAGGCTCCATTGAAATATCTTAAACCCATGATATTTCGTACATGGGGGGTTTATATTCAAGGTCCACCACTTGTCCAACCTATTATCGCTAGTAGCATGAGTGGTTTTTTCTCAAGATTCACCACTTTTCCACTCTATGTCATTATATTAAGAAGATCTGGGTGTTAAGGTCCACCACTTGTCCAAGCTAACTCTATTGCAACATAGAGAGAAGCAAAGGTCCACCACTTCTCCAAGCTAAGGTCCATTGAAACATGGAGAGAAGGATGCTCCACCATTTATCCAAGATAGGCTCCATTGAAACATGGAGAGAAGGATGCTCCACCATTTATCCAAGATAGGCTCCATTGAAACATGAAGAGAAGCAAGCTGCACCACGTCTCCAAGATGCTAGGCTTCATTGAAATACCTTAAACCCACGATATTTCATACATGGGGGGTTTACATTCAAGGTCCACCACTTGTCCAACCTATTATCGCTAGTAGCATGAGTGGTTTGGTCTCAAGGTTCACCACTTTTCCACTCTATGTCATTATATTAAGAAGATATGGGTGTTAAGGTCCACCACTTGTCCAACCCTATAAGGCTATATCTTAAAGGGTATTCTTTCTTGCCACTTGGAGTGACCATAATAGGTTATACATGGGGGTTTGGTTCCAAGATCCACCACTTGTCCAAGCTAACTCTATTGACACATAGCGAGAAGCAAAGGTCCACCACTTGTCCAAGCTAGGGTCCGTCGAAACATGGAGAGAAGGATGTTCCACCATTTGTCCAAGATAGGCTCCATTGAAACATGAAGAGAAGCAAGCTGCACCATGTATCCAAGATGATAGGCTCCAGTGAAATACCTTAAACCCACGATATTTCGTACATGGGGGGTTTACTTTCAAGGTCCACCACTTGTCCAACTTATTATCCTTAGTAGCATGAGTGGTTTGGTCTCAAGATTCACCACTTTTCCACTCTATGTCATTATATTAAGAAGATCTGGGTTTTAAGGTCGACCACTTGTCCAACCTATAAGGCTATATTTTAAAGGGTATTCTTTCTTGCCACTTGGAGTGACCATGATAGGTTTTACATGGGGGTTTGGTTCCAAGGTCCACCACTTGTCCAAGCTAACTCTATTGAAATATAGAGAGAAGCAAAGTGTTGAGCCAGCAGAGGATCACACCCTCATTTTTGCTCACACCCATCATTTTGTAACCATTGATTGTAATAAATGTCTTTCCGACATTAATTTTGATTTGAGCCATTCATTAAGTAACGGGACTCAATTGAGTTTCCAGCCTGTAATCCCGACGTAATTTCACCTGCTGATGTAAATAATTAGAAATGTTCTCACCTCCAAGGCTGAGGTATATAAGTCAAAGTTTTGTAACCTGAAGGGGAGATTCAATTATTAATCAAAGTGAGTTTTTTGAGCGCCGTGACTGTGTCTGAGAGAGAGAGAGAGAGAGAGAGTCTTATCTCCTTGCTACGCGAGCTACGGGGCCGCCATTGGAGAAGCGACACCGCCATTGTGTTAGCAACGGTGAGAGCTACGCACAGATACCAAGAGTGCGTGCTATCGACTTCTACGTGTGGTAAGTTCCTACGAGCTTCGGTGTGAGTTTTCTTCCAACTCGTGTGTCGGAATAGAGCGTGCAGCATATCAATAGAACCACAACGAGTAGAGCTACGCATTAGTACCATCGGGGTCAAGTTTCGGTCACCTGTAATTTTCGGCCTGTCTTCATACGCGTTTGCCGCACGGAGTGGTTATAGGTTGATTTTGCAGTTCAAGTCTTTAGGGTGTTGTTCTTACCTAGTGTATAGACTTCCCCTTGAGTTTGAGATCGATTCAATGATTCTAGATCCTGTTTCGTATAGCATTCGTTCGTAGTACGGATTTCAGTCACTTGCGTGTTTTAGAACTTAGATTTGATTTCCTTAGTAGTGATTGTCATTAGAAGGTCGAGTAGGTGATTTGACACCCACCTAGTTGTTTCCATGTGCCTGCAGGTCAAGCTCCGTCCTCGTCTGACAAATTCTGTTGTTGGTTGAGTTCTCGCTATTTAGCTTCCGCTAGCGGCGTAACCGCCTTAACATTTGGCGCCGCTGCCGGGGACGAGAGCCCTAAGTAGGTGACCTTAGACTAATCCTACGAGGTGAGTCGTATAAACTACTTTGTATACTTTAGTTAGAAAAGATCTAGGAGTGGTGGACTCCAAAGGTCTCGAGAGATACTAGGAAGTGGGGTATTCCTGGGTCTTCCGTGTTGACAGTATTTTTAGTGTAACTTAGATTAGATTGTTTTTGATGGTGTTTAAGTGGTTGTTGACATAAAAAGCATTTGCTACTCCTTGTGTGGTAGTAAATCTCTTTATATTTTCAATTGCAAAAAATCCATTTTATGATTAAAAGTAGCTTAGGTAGGGCCTGATTTGATCCTGATCTAGAGCTATCAATTGGTGTTCTATTTGCTTGATGTGTTTGATTGCATGTTAGATCACTGAAAAAGTCGCTTTGGTAGTGAAATATGCAATAAACAAAGTTCAGAAAAATTTTCTGTGTAATTGATTGTTGCTGAGCACTTAGAAGAGCTATTGGAAGAGTTCTGTGCTGAAAAGCTGGAAATCTGCAGCTTTAGACATCATACGCGTATGATGTCTTAGGACCTCAACAGAGCCTAAAATTGAAAATTTGACATTGCCAGAGTGTTTAGAAGGGGGGTTTTACCCTGAGATCAACTTAAAACAAGAACATTAACACTCAAAGAACCCAAAAAGACAAGTCGGAGTCCAAGAAACGCAAAGAATAGGAAATTTTGGATTCAAATCTTGTTTTTACATTCAAACCTGACAAAAACACTTGAAACTCAATTATAAACATTGGAGAAGGCTTAAAACCAAAAATAGTCAAAATCTGGGACAAAAGACATCATACGCGTATAATGTCTTTTGGCACTTCCACTACTTATTTTTGAAATCTGACCTGACAAGATTGTTACAAACACTGTAGAAAGCATAAATATCAAGTTTGGACCCAAATTGATGAAAAAGACATCATACGCGTATGATGTCTTTGACCTAATTTTGGACATATTTTGATACTTTGCTAACACAGATCCATTGTAATAGCTGTCTAGAGGTTATATTTCAAGTTTCATCCCATTTGGATCACAATTGACCCAAAAAGCAAGTCAAAAGCGGAAAATTGCCAAGAAAAGCCTAAATTAGCCATAACTTGCTCAAACAGAGTTCAAACTGAATTTTGTGAGTGAACAGAGCATAAAGGGGTCACTGAGAGTGAGCATAACCAAAATAGTCAAAATCTGTGAAAAAAAGACATCATACGCGTATAATGTCTTTTTCAGCATAACAGTAACAAAATTCTCACTTGATGAAAGAGAAGTTGTCCAACTGACAAGATTAAACAATTGACCAAGTATCAGTCAGTTTGGATCAAGTCTAACCACAAAAACTTGGGGAAAACAATTTGTCGAGACGGAAAAGTTACAGTCCTTTAGGGGAATTGATGAATTTGAGATCGGGCAGGAATCTCCGGAATAATCAACCAAAACAAGGGGAACCAGCAAGTGCCATATCAACCGAGGGAAGTGTAAACCAAAGTTGGGTGCAACCATTAGAGCCGATCTTTGAAGGAAGTGTTTCTGATACTTCTTCGGAGAGATCTTACGAGATTTTCACCGAACACTTGAACCTGAACAACAGAGAAAATATGGCAGCAGGATCATCAAACCCTTCCGCCACCATGAAGCTATTGTTCATAAAATACCAGTACGACAATGAGCAAGGTGCCAAGATCTACAAAGATGGAATGGACTGCTATTGTGTAAAGATAGAAGATAGACCTAGTGAGTTCAAGGACTTAGTGCCTGTGAGCTATAGCGGAGATAGATATCTAGATGACGAGGGTACCATGTACTTGGTAGTCCTAAACCCTAACATTGTGGACAAGTGGGGATTGATGGGCACCAAAGCCAAAATAGATGAAGAACTCGAGGAGAAAGCACCAATAATGAACTTCCCTAATGCGAGGTTAAGAAGAGAGAATGAAACTACAAGGATCAACACTGATAACATCTATGTGGGGCTGTACAAATATAATAATGGGGAGCAAGATCTCTATTATAGATGTGAAGAACCCTACACCGGAGAGTTGACAGACCAAAAAAGACTCTATGTCTTTACCTACACAGAGGGATCGGAAGTGAAAATTGCCGCTTACGATAAGTATGGCAGGCAATACTCAACAATGGGCAAGAAAGAATTAGAAGGATATACATACTTTGGGGGACCACTACATCAGTATTATGTTACTTCTAGCTCACATAGACCAGCACCAACAAATGGAGTGCAAAACTCAATGACAACAGGAGGACAAAGAACTCAGGTTGCTGACTCTTTCAGTCAACCTTGGGACTCGAAGCTCGGACCAATGGGATCATTACATTCCAGAGAGTCAATGGAGACGAATCGAGGTATTGCAGTTCCAATCCCCACCTATACCACTCCAGGTCCAAGGTTTGAAGCGGAACCATCACATTTACCTCCCAGTAGTAGATTCAGGGCAGGGGAACCGACAAGGGTAACCCATGAAGTCCATGATGCTAGAGAAAGCTTTAGCCGAGACACAGGAGCAATGAGACTGGTAGCAGACCATAGACGTATGAGACCATCTCAAGTCGCGAAGTGTATGCCAAAGAAGTATGGTGGTTCAGGAGATCCGTATGCACATGTGTCACTCTTTAAGCAAGTCTTAAGAGCTGAGCAGATAACAGATTTCCATACACAATACGAGGGATTTGGTCTTACTCTAGAAGGTACTGCATTGACATGGTTTCAACCAATGAACATAGGGGGATTCCATGACATTGACCATTTGCTAAGAGAGTTTGCTGAGGAATTCTCAAAACGAGGGATTAAGCACAATACAGTCTCACAAATATATGCTTTTAAACAGAGAGAACACGAAAAAGTGAAGGAAGCTTCACTTCGCTTCAAACAATACATTGAGAGATGTCCAGTACGTGAACGACCACAAGATGACAGACTATCTGTTCTCTTTATTGAGGGACTGAGGAACGACACTCTCAAGAAGGACTTGCACTTGAAAGCTTGTACAAGTTTCGAGCAAGTAACGAGAGAGGCATTGTACTTAGTGGATAACTGTACGGTTTATGGAGAGGTGTCAACAGATACAGATTTTGCATCCAGTAGCTCCTCCTCCGTAGCGAGCGAGACTACCCCTAAAAAGAATGTTCAAACAACAACCATGCCAAATGTAGAGCAAATGATAGAAGATGCTCTAAAAAGGATGGCACCATACCAAAAACCATTGCCAAAAACACTGAAATGGTGTGCTATTGAACAAAAATGGACAAATCATCCAACAGAGGAGTGTTATTACAACAAAGGGTATGTAAGGGAGCGCCAGTACGCACCTCCTGCTCAATTAGCACCACCTCAAGTACATCCAGTACCTCGATACCCAACGGGAAATGTACCAGGACCTATGGGGATAGAAAGACCGCAACCGGTATTGGGACAACAACCACCTTTACCAGGAGCAAGACCAGTGGGCATTAGATATGCACCAACCTTAGAGAATCAGGAAGAACAAGCCTTAGTGCCTGTTCAAGCCTATTACGAAGAATCGGGTGCACACATGTCTCCGACAGTTTATTACTCACCAGAAGAACCAAAACAACCAGAACCATGGGGCATGATGGGGAATGTTGGAATACCAACAATTACAAGTGCTTCTGATGAAGAGAGATACAATTTGGACTCAAGAACCTTGATGTTCATAGCTCATGGAGGGTTAACAGGACAAAGACCATCATATCCACAAAGGACGAATCAAGCGGAACCAAGACCAGCACTAGGACCCTGTTACAAGTGTGGAGGTGACCATCTGATGAATGTTTGCCCACATACGGAAATCATTAGAATTAACGCTTATTGCAATGAGTGTGGGGTTACTCACTTCATTGAGGATTGTTCAAAGAATCCAAACAAAGTGCAAAAGACGACATTGAATATGCTAGAAACTATTCCTACCAGCAGTGGGTCTGAAAATGAAACTCTGATACCAACGCAAGTTGTTACTAGAGCTCAAGCTAAGAAAACCACTAGAGAACCTGAGAATGGAAAGTTAGCGACTGAAGTGGTTAGTCAAGGACCGTGGAGTCAGAAAAACACATGGAAAGCTAGAAAAGCACGCATGAAGTTGAGAAAAGAACGTGAAGACGCTATTCTAGCTGAGAAACTAAAGCAAACTAAAGCTAGATTAGAAAAACTTGAGAGTCAAAACGGGAAACGAGAGATGAGCCCGGAAAGAACGAAACAAAAGAGTATCAAAGAAACAACGAGCTTAAGCTCAGGGGGATCAGTGCTAGTCGACAAAGTACACGAACCATTGGACGCACTGATGAGAGCTTACGAAGCTAGGTTAAAGAACAACCAAACACAAGAACAGAGGTGGATGACATACCCAAACGCGGAATTGGAAAAGTAGAGACTTGAAATGTGCCAGAGAATGATCGAGACTGCACAAGCCTTATTAGAACCACCAAAAGAAACAATGAATTGTGGGAAGGAAAACCCAATTCAGCAAGAGACTATCGTTTCACGGGTAGCTGAAAAGACTCCCAGTGCACAAAAGCCTGAAAATACACAAAAGGATGACCGCATAGTATTGAACACAACCGATCAGGAGATAGAGAGTTTTCATCCAGTCATACAGAGGATTTACGGAAAAGATGAGGATTACAATGAATTTTGGAAACAAGTGAGAGAGGCAAACTTTGCAAACGAGCTAAGTTGCCAAGCTAATCAGACAAATTGGGAAAAGGACATCAGGAATCCTCCCATAGTGGAATTTGAGGCAGGATCTCAAGTGGACTTGGATCTGCAATCTTACTGGGGAGATGGGGGCTCTGTTAGAACAATGGAGAGCAAACCTCATTCACTGAAAACCTTACCTTCATACTTAGGAGAGTATGAAGCAAAATCCGAGATTAGAGCACTTCCCTCACGAAAAATCTCATCAGAAAAAGTCATGGACTCGCAAGGATTGATAGAGATTTTGTCAACACCAGTGACATGCACTATCACTCTAGCTGAGCTTTTGAGGCTAAGACCACATATGTGGACCACTGTAGGAAAATGCTTGGAGAAATTCGGGATAAAAGATCCAACATCGAGATTGCAAGAGAGCATAGAGGAGCTGAGCAAGCCACAAAAGAACGCTAGCCTGTACCCTTAAACAAGGTCGGAGAGTATTGCGAAGGTGAAGAGGGGAATACAACCTTACCAATTGAATTCCAAGGAGTGAACACAATGGCAATACTAGACAGCGGAGCTGGGGTAGCCATTGCTACAAAAGAAATCTGGAAAAAATGGGGGAAACCAGCAATAAGGAAGACTAGGTTGAAACTCCAATTAGCAGATGGACACATGGAGAAACCTATGGGGTTATTAGAGAAAGTTGTAGTGACTTCTTGCGGCATTGAATACGAACATACTTTTGCTATTGTCGATTTTGGCAAGGAGAATAACTATGATATCATATTGGGAAGACCATTCATGAGACAGTTGAAAATGGTCCAGGATTGGGGCTACGATCACATATACCTGAGAAGTATGGAAACCACTACACGTGTGAACCTGAAAGACCATAGCTACAAAGATGTGAACCGAACACCGGTAGAGGAGTTTGATTCAGCTACTTTGGCGGGATCCGAATTTCCAGCTTGGTTAGGTAAACCCAAGGAGTTATGGATGTGTGGAGCTTCGAAATGTGGAAGTCTGAAACGAGAAGAATGTGTTTTAGAAAGGGCTATCGAAGACGAAACTTATGTAAGAGAACCCTTTCCAGAGGACACGTTTGAACCATTAGAATGGACACACATTCTAGCAACCCTAGATGTTTGTGCAATTTCGGATGGTCCCACAACGAAATTTTGCGACAAGGACGGGTACGACGTGGTTCCGTATTTCATGTTGAGAACTGTACTCAAAAAAGAAACTGAAAAGAACGATACACTGGAAAAGGAAGATGAAGAAGAGGTGTTTCACGACATTCCCAATCATCCAGAGTGGGGAAATGAAGCAGACAACGAGTCAACGGACAATTCAAGCGGAAACGAAGAAACTATAATGGATGTCCGATTTTATGATTTTCCGAACCAAACTAAACAACGCCAGAAACACTATAGAGCAAAGAAAAAAACAAAAGGGGTTAGAACCAATCCGATGCCTAGAATAAGAGGAAAAAATCAATTCCTAATGCTAGTAAAGGCTGAAGATTGTGTTAAGGATAAGATTTCTGGAAGAATGAGAGGCAGTGATCAAAAGAGCTTACGAAAAGACAAAAGAGGCTCAAGAAATCAAGTTCAAAATAATAGAACGAAAACTGAAACAGAAAAATCAGAAAAGAACAAGCGCAACAGAGAACACACGGAGTCCAAGCTAGAACGTAGAAACAAGTACAGAGAGCTCAAGAAAACTCTGAAGGAAGTTTGGACGACAGAAATTGAGAGTGGAGAGGACGAAAACGTCAAAATCAAGAAAAACATGGATGTTCCCTCTCACTATAGGAAATTCACAATAGAGGATAGGAAGGTGATATTAACCCCACCTATTCGAGAGAGGAAGGAGAACGAATCTTACGACGGACCGGAGGATGCAAAAAAAATTGATTTAGCAGCTCCAGGTGAGACGCCTAGACCGGTGTACATAGCCACTGATTTGTCTCCAAGCGAGGAAGAGAGACTTTTGAGTCTTCTCAGAGAGTACAGGGATGTGTTTGCATGGTCTTATAAGGACTTAAAGGGAGTTGACCCATCGATATGCCAACACTCAATCCCACTGAAACAAGACTCAAAGCGTAGCAGACAGAGACCATACACATATAATGATACTTTTGCTAAGCGAATCAAGGAAGAGATAGATAAGCTAATGGAAGCTGAATTCATATACGAGATTGAACACACTGATTGGGTATCTCCGATTGTGGTAGTACCTAAGAAGAACGGAAAACTCCGAGTGTGTGTCAACTTAAAGAAAGTGAATGCTGCAACAATCAGGGACAATTATCCCCTGCCGATAACTGATCATGTTCTAGAGCGTGTATCAGGGAAAACAGCATACTCCTTTCTTGATGGTTTTTCAGGATATAACCAGCTAGCCATAGCACTGGAAGATCAACATAAAACAGCTTTTGCAACGGAGTGGGGAATTTATGCTTATCGAGTTATGCCTTTTGGTCTAACCAATGCTCCCGCAACCTTCCAGAGGCTGATGACGCATGCTTTCAAAGAATACTTAAGGCTGTTTCTCGAAATATACATGGATGACTTATGTGTACATTCTCTACTGAGAGATGAGCATCTAGAACACCTAAGAAAAGTATTTGAGAAATGTAGGACATATCGCATTTGTCTCAATCCTGAGAAATGTGTGTTTATGGTCCGACAGGGCAGAATTCTGGGACATATTGTCTCACAAAACGGAATATCCACGGATTTAGAGAAGATAAAAGTTATAGTGGATATGCCTAGACCAACCAATGCGAAACAAGTACAGAGCTTTATGGGACATTGTGGATATTATAGACGATTCATTTACATGTACGCTATAATAGGCCAACCACTTTACAGGCTAATAGTGAACTTTGAATGGACAGAGGAGTGTGAGGAATCGTTCAAGAAATTGAAAGAGGCACTCATTACTGCTCCAGTCTTGAAATCACCAGATTGGGAGAAGATATTCCATGTGCATATAGATGCTTCTGCATATGCAATAGGATGCATTCTGGCTCAGCCAGAAGAAGGAAACATGGATTTTCCTATCTGTTACGCCAGTCGACAGCTCAACCATGCAGAGAAGAATTACACCACAATAGAGCGAGAAGGATTAGGAATGATATATGCTGTGAAGAAATTTTGGCATTATCTTCTAGCCAACAAGTTTGTGTTTTTTACGGATCACCAAGCCTTGCTCTACCTAGTGAATAAACCATGTCATACCGGGAGAATAGTGAGATGGTTCATTATCTTACTGGAATTCGACTTCACGGTAGTAGTAAAGAAAGGAAAAACACATCTTAGAGCTGATCATCTTTCGCGATTGACGAATGGAGAAGACCCTATAGGAGTAGATGACGACATGCCAGACGCGTACTTGGGTCAACATAGAAATGATACCGAGGTGGTCTCAAAATGTCGTTAACCTATTAACCTATGGAGGAGAGTTCGATAGAAGAGAATACAACCTGAAACATATTGCTACTCAGCAATCCAAGAATCTTCAATTGATTGCAGGAAGGTTGTATCAATTGGGAAATGATCATGTTTTACGACTATGCATCAATCCTGAGGAATATAGTATATATCTGCGCGAAGCACATGTTCAGGAATGTGCATTTCATTGTTCAAGAAGGAACACATATAGGAATTTGTTACAATTGGGAGTCTATTGGCCAGGAATGAAAGAAAGCGTATATGAATATGTCACTGTATGTATTGTATGTTCATCAAAACCGCCAGCCGAGTATTCGACATTATATAAGATAATGATCGCTCCAGAATGGAGTCAGTATATTGTTGAATATCTCACAAATAGAACTTTCCCAGAAGGAACGTCAAAAGCTCGTCAGAAATCTGTAGAGACAGAAGCTAGAGATTACGCTTTAATAGGAGATCAACTCTATAAGAGAGGTAAAGACAACCAGCTTAGGATTTGCGCATCAGAGTCTGAGTATGTGATAATCCTAGAGCAAGCTCATGGAGGAGTAGGTGGAGGCCATTTCTCAGGTGATAAGACAACAAAACTTGTCTTAGCCGCAGGAATATGGTGGCCAACATTACATATGGACGCTGAGGAATACGTTAAAAGGTGTGATGACTGTCAGCGGACCAAAGTACCACTTAAAAGAGATGATATGCCGCTTAGACCAATGATGGGGGCAAGAGCTTTTGCAAAATGGGGGATTGATTATGTTGGACCCATTTCACCTCCTGCATATAAGACTCATGCACAATACATCATTGTGGCTACAGACTATCTAACAAAGTGGGTCGAAGCAAAGGCAACTCAAAAAGCAGATGCCAGGACCACGGCACAATTTCTATATGAATACGTCTTTGTACGATATGGATTGCCAATAGAAATTGTGAGTGATCGAGGCACACATTTCATAAATGAAGTGATAGAGATCCTTCTAGATGAATTCATGGTAATCCATAGGAAATCAGCCCCGTATCATCCACAAGCAAACGGACAAGCTGAAGCAACAAACAAAACCATATGCACGGTCCTTACGAAGATTGTATCTGAGTCGAGAACTGACTGGGACCAGAAGTTGCATTCAACATTATGGGCATATAGGGTAGCATATAAAACATCAATAGGAACGACCCCATATAACATGGTTTTTGGGCTAAATGCTATCTTACCAATAGAATTCTTGATTTCAACCTTAAGGGTGGCTAAGGATCTAGAGTGGACAGGGCACGAGCTCTCTGATAGAATAGATGACCTGGAAAAGCTAGATGAGCTTCGCCTAAAAGCAGTAGCTTCCATCTACGCTCAAAAAAGGCGACAAAAGGAATTTTTTGATAAGCATGTGCGGACTAAAGAGTTTAAAGTTGGGGACTATGTCCTAGTTTACACTCTGAAACAGCATGCTAAGAAGCTTAAAAAGCGAGGGATGGGACCTCTGGTGATTAAAGATCTATCACCAAGTGGAGCCGTCAAGCTTGCTACATTAGACGGAGAAGAAATGCCCAATTGGATTAGTGGATGCAGAGTGAAAAAGTATCTGTTGCCGCTAACACAAGACATGCTTCTCAAAATACATCAAGAAAAGCTGCGTGTCCAAAAAAAAAAAAGATTGTAGAGGAAGCGCAAGCCGAGGCGAAGGAAAGAATGGAGAAAAGAAGACTACTGCGTCAGAAACAGCGCAATGAAGGAGCAATACGAATAAACGCAGTTAGTATAACAGAAATGGGGAATGACAAAGAAGAACCCATCATTGAATGCAAAGTAGGGACCAACCAAATCAAAGCCAGAGCACTATTGGATTCAGGAGCTCAAGCTAACCTACTTTCACTCAGTTTGTATAGACAATTGACAAATGACACTAAATTACAAACTGCCAAGCAAGAGTTAAAAGTTACTCTGAGAATTCAATCAAAACTGTCGGATGCACAGTTTTACATATACAGATTAACCAGTATGTGTATCCTCATATGTTTTACGTGGTTGAAGACCAAGCTACACAACATCCATTATTGCTAGGACAACCATGGCAGAAGCAATACAATGCAATGATTGACTGGAGTTCTAAATCAGTGCTTATCAAATACGAAGGTGAAAGTCAATCAGTTAAGTTCACCAAAGGAGAAGAGCCAACTCCAAAGGACGAATCCAAAGACAAAGATAAACAACAACCAGAGAAAAAGAAGAAGCAATGGCAACCAAAAGTTTCTATACAACCGAATTACTCTTCGACGAGGAATTCTCAACAGTGGATAAGGAAGACAAGCAATAATATAACAGCTCAACCTTGGAAAAAAACGGAGTCAAAGTTGGTATGGAGACCAAAAAAGGCTGTGCCAGAGAACACAAAGGTGGAAAACAAGTCTTCAATACCAGACAACAGAGTGATCCCCGACAATCAAGGAAGTGAAACAGATCTGGATTCCAAAGAAGTTCATGACGGCACAAAGCTACAGCAAGCAAATTTGGATCCCAAAGATTTGTAAACAGGAACTCCCTTCAATACAATCAACGGAAACTCCTAGGTATTTCAAGGCGAGGAAATCAACACACAGAACAAAGCAGGTTTGGGTCGCAAAGAGTTTGTGGCAAGCACAAGCAAAGCGGAGCAGATTTGGATTGTGAAAAAAGACAACAAGGTAATGAAGAATCCATCTACTGATTCTACTACCGAAGTGCCAAAACCAACCCAAAACCCGACCACCAATCCTTCAATCAAACAAAGAGCAGCTTTATTGGAAAGAATGTTGTATCGTCGCTCTACAATTGCATTGGGAACTTATGACCAAAACAACTACAATGCTTCACCCACAGACACTTCATAGTCATCCGGGAGGACTCAGACTAGGAGGGGGGGAGGTATACAGGAGCTACAAAGCAGCTACAAGCGGAAAAAACAAAGAAAAACAAAAATTATATTACAAGGGCAGTGTCTTACATGATTTTGCAATTTTTTATGTTTGATTGCGGATATTGATAATATTTATGCCCTTATATACCTTGTTTTGCAACAAGAAGAGATCAAATGATAAATTTGGGTCTCTAGATGTGTAAATATCACTAAATAAGAGTGTTTTTGGAGCTAAAAAGTGGAAAAAAGTGGTAATCCAAGTCCAGAAATCACGAAAAAGTGTATATTCATATACACAGGGTTACCAGCTATTTATCGTGTATGTTTGGTATTTTTTGGCTCCAATTTACTATTTTCCTTTATTTTTTATGATTTTCTTAATAAAAGTAAAAGAAAAATAAAAAAGCAGGTGAAATGAGATCGGAAAAAAGAAAAGAATAGACGGCGATGATCCTAATGACAAGGGCAACCCATGGTAAAAATGGGGTACAATTCTGAAAAAGTTGCGGAAAGCCCGAAATGACAGAATTTTGGCAAAGTGGACAGATTTCTCAGAAACAGGTCAAATGGAGTCCAAATTGAGAAATTTAAAATCCTAAAGTGCATTTCACGACGAGATAGGAGCACATGTCAAATTTGGTAACAAGTGATCCGGGAAGCCCGAAGTTAAGTATTTTTCACTTCACTATCAAGCTCATTTCCACTATTACCTTCTTGGAGAGAGCAAAGAGCACACAGGAGCATCCGACCTTCTACCGCCTTCTACGACAGCTACGAGAGCTTAGAGGACACCAGACATGAGAGGTAGACTCGTTGCCATAAGCTTTTGATGCTTATCGTTAACTTTTGTCGCGAAAACTCACCAAAACCAAGAAACAAGAGCGATTGACGAATGGGGAAGAACGCTAGGTAGGGGCACAACCGCCTAACCAAACTTTGCAAGAACTTAGAGGTGGGTTACCCTAGTATAGGAGATGAGTTTCTAGCACTCAAAGCTCAAGAAAGAACGACTGGAAAAACCCTAGGTCAACAGAGCCTGCAAGAGGCAAACAGAAAAAAGTTGTCGGAACGACACAAAACTTCTCAGGAAGCTTAACAACATCGAGGGCAATGCAACCATGGAGTATCTCCGGGTTTGGATCACCAAAAGTAGGTCGGAACAACCGATTCGGCTGCGGACACACAAAGCGTCATTTTGGCATAACGGCTAAAATTGACGACCAAATGACATGAAACTTCACAAGCATCTTCAAATATACATGGATGACTTATGTTTGCAAGCAAAACCCAAAAGAAAGTTGATTCACTTACCGATGGTGAAAAAGACGCTTTCGGGCAACCAAATGGAGAAAGATGGAGAACGGGGAGCCAAAGTCAAGTTCAACCGAATAGGTGGCTTCACAACATATCCAATGAGCTGGAAATGCAACTCTCAAGAAGAAAAGTTGAAGAAATTCAACTCCAAGGCAAAAAGACGACTTCGGAGACTGAAATGCCTATAAGGGGGCTTTTTAGCTAAACTGATGACTTTTTAAGTTGAAAACTAGTTAGCAGGGCTTAGGGCACTAGCACAAAGCATTCTTTGCACAAAAAGACCAACATTTCAAGAAAAGACATCATACGCGTATGATGTCTCACAGCATAATTTTCACATCCATTTCAACATTTGAGTGCATAGCCTCATTCCACATGTTAATCACATCCTATGAACCAAGTATCATGAGAATTGGAGTTAGAAAACCCAAGGGAAACCAAAAAGACGCAAAGTAGGCCATAAAATTGATTTTTGGTCCTAATTTTGTCAAAATAACTCCAAACTCATTGAAACTTTGTAGGATTGTTGATTAACACATCTACAAGCTATCTGGAACCAAAAAGCACCATTTTGACACAAAAGACATCATACGCGTATAATGTCTATTTGCACTTACAGAGCCAAAAATGCTCATTTGTCATCATACATCCATTATATATATCTAATACATGCTACATATGAAGTTTGGAACCATTTGGTCAAGTGGATCACCCCATTAGCCCAATTAAGAGAAAATCCTTCATACAAAGCCTATT
This sequence comes from Adiantum capillus-veneris, assembly GCF_014529385.1. Classification (NCBI taxonomy): domain Eukaryota; kingdom Viridiplantae; phylum Streptophyta; class Polypodiopsida; order Polypodiales; family Pteridaceae; genus Adiantum; species Adiantum capillus-veneris. Next base: position 102,782,251 of record NC_140933.1, on the reverse strand, counting down.
TTTGTCCCAAATCCAACATATTCAAGTCCAAACCAGGATTTGAGTATAAACAGTCCTTCACTAGCACATGGGGAGTCCACAGAACCAATCCCATGAAAAATTGACAAAAAAGACATCATACGCGTATGATGTCTCCAGAGCCATTTTTAGCCCAAATTCTATCCAAACTTGATAAATCCACTGAATAAGCCTATCTAAAGCCAAAACCAAGCTTATAGAGAAAATTGGTCCAAAAATGCACTAAAAGACATCATACGCGTATGATGTCTCACTATGTGATTTTGGCATCTAAGGGCTTCAACCACCAAACAGAAGTGTTCTACATGCCATTTGAAGGTAATCCACCAAGTTTTACCCAATTTGGATCATAAAATCCATTTCCCTTTCAAAATTTTGCCAAGAGCCTGAACTGGACTAAACTGGCCAAAACTTGACCAAATGGGATCCAAACTCAAATCCAAGCATATGATACTCATGTATACACTATCAGCTACAAGCACAACCAATATGAAGTCATTCTGACACAAAAGACATCATACGCGTATGATGTCTCCAGCATGATTTTGAGCCCAGTTTGCATATTTTTTCACCTACATTGCATCCTTAGGCCCTGAATAGCTCATGTTTCAATTTTCAAGTCATTTGAATAGTTAAAAGCTTCATTTCGGCTTTCAGTACTAAAAAGACGCTAACTTCTGTAATTGGAGTTACAGGATCCATGGATTCCGCTAAGTCATCGGCAACTAAGAGAAAAAGACCAACCATCAAGGACGCTCTTGCAGAAGCAGAACCTTTTGATATTCCAACAGAAACCCTCAAGCCAACCAAGACTTGGGTGGAGGAAGCAGTACTAGAAAAAGAGGGAATAAAGATCTACCAGGGGACTTTCAGAGATCCTCAAGGGCAATCGGTCGATGTACCTATGATCCCACGAGAATTAGTGGATTATAGCAGATCAGAGAACATAAGCAGATACCTGGAAAAGGCTGACTTACACAGGTTCTTCACCTCGAGACCATCAGGTGTAGACACAAGAAGAGTGTATGAGTTGGCAACATCCATTCAGAAGGATGGGAAAGCCACGTTGACAGCCATGGATGGAGAAACAGTTGAAGTACAGATCACTCCACAGCTCATTGCAGATGCATTGAAGCTGCACAACAAAGGGAGTTCTGTCAGAGAAAGAAGGAGGCCATAGAGGTCTATGGATCAAAGAAACAAAATACAACCTACGGAGATATGGCAGATCAACGAGCGGCAACCCTTTGCCGATTATACAACCAGTTTTTCCATGTGTGCAGTAAAAGACCGCAGAAGTATACTACACCACCCCATGCCATTGCGACAACCATCACATGGGCACTGAAGAGCAACGTGCCAAAAGAGGTGAATTATGCTCAATACATCCACGAGCAAGTAATCGCCATGCACAACCAGAGCCAAAGTACATAGGAGGAGCTGAAGTTCTGACAAGAATAGCTTATGAAGCTATTGGAGCCAGAGATCAAGGGCCACGGGTTCCCTCCCAGAATGAGTGGCTTAGAGAAGCCGATGAGGAGGAAGAACAGCAAGAAGTATCCAAGAGGGCGTCCACAAGAGCACGCCGAAAACTAGAAATAGTTTCAGAACCTGAAGAGGCTGTGGACGAGCCGCTCAAGAAGAAAGCGAAGAAAAAGGCCGATCCCAAGCAAACCAAAAGTCAAAAAGCCGCAAGAATGGAAAGGCTGGTAGAGCAGTTTAGAGCGGAAAGAGCTCTAAAGGGGGACTTTGAAGAAATGTGGGTGCCAGACCCCAGTAAAGTCGGAACCAGCTCAGCCAGGCCACATGTTGATCAATATGATCAATATATTAGAGCTTATGAGGAGTCGGAGGCCATACTGGAGCAGCAACCTGTCGAGCCTTATACTGAAGAGGAAGTACAACTTTTAAAAGCTGAGCTGCAAAAGGACGACAAGGGGAAGAAGAAAGTAGATGAGTCTACTGAACCTCAAGAGAAAGACGGGCAAGCAAACAAAGGGAAAGCCAAGATGACTGAGGACAATCAGCCCTCTTTTACTGTTGTACCAAGCCCGAAGAAGATGGAAATTATTGTGGAGGAAACCACAATAGAAATAGAAACAGAAGTTATGGAAAAGCCGGAGGCCGGGACCAAGGAAAAGGAGATAGATCCAGTTCAGCAAAAGAAAGATGATTATGAGGATCTGGTAGCGATCGGATACAGTGAAGAAGAGGCCCTGGAGGCAGTTTATGGGATATCCCTACGGAAACAAGATGATCGGAAAGGGACGAAGGAAAAGACAAAGGGTACAATGGAGAGTAAAGAGAAAATGGACGAGCCGAAGCCATTGGAGGTGGTGGCAGAAAGAGCTGTCAAGTTGACAGATGAAGATGAAAAAGACATGCACATGGTGCATGAACTGCTCAGCAAGATTAAAGAAAGATCCAGAGCAAAGGAAGTAGCACTTGAGACAGCAAAACAAAAGGAAGCAGAGTTGCAGAAGAAGTTAGAGAATGCTATGACTGAATCTGAAAGTCATAAAGCATCACTCTACGACGCAGAAAACGAGAGAGACGGCTTGATACTCCAACTAGCCGAAGCTTCAAGAGAGGTAACAAGTTCACAGGAAGCAAAGGAGCGAATAGAAGATGAGCTGGAGGCAGCCAAGGATGAGCTCATTGAGCTAAGGGAAAGAGTCGAACTTCAAGAAAGGACAATCATGAGACTCAGGACCACCCCTAGAGCTAGCAGAGCAGGAACAGAACAAGAGGGAGCCCTCGTACCAGCTCTGGAAGATCAGGTCAGAAGTCTGCAAAGAGAGCTGAGGTTAGAGCAAGTGCAAAGATTGCACATGGCGGAGGGATCATTGGCTGCAGAGGAGAGGCTCACATCAGAAAACCAAACACTAAGGACAGAAAATGAGGCCCTCCGCAAACAGCTCCAAGACCTCCAAGAGCAACAAAGAAGAGAAACAGAGCCACCACAAGAAGAAGCAGGGGGAGCAGCCATAGAGCTACCAGAAACTGGAGAGGCAACCACAATTGAAGATCCAGCCCCAGTTCAAGAAGTGGCCTCGACTTCAGGAATCTCTGAAGAAAAAGAACAAAGGCTCCAGGACCAAATAGAAAAGTCAACAGAGGAAAGTGCCAAGGCGGAAATGGAATGGGAAAGGAGACTCCTCATCTCCATTAGACTTCAAGGTTTAGACACAAAAGTGCTCCACGAAGAGTGGATGCAACCCAGCCTGCCTTTCCCTCTGATGAAATTTGAAGTGATAAAGACGAAAAAGAGAATAGAGGAGGAGCAGTATGTCGCTCTTTATGAAGGCGACATCACAAAGGATGAACAATCAAAGAAGATTGTAGATTCTCAACCTAGATGGAGGAAAGGTTGGCTGAACAAATACCCAGCCTACCTCATCTACTTGGTAGAGGATCCAAAGGAGATTCGGGAGGATGCAACCTTCTGCCCAGTGCCAAGAGTCAGAAGCTGGAAAGAGCATGGCAGGATTGCAGAAAAAAAGCCAAATTGGCTTAATTACCCAAGGATGCCAGGACCAAAGGCAGGAGAGAGAATAGGTAAAGCCTACATGGTGAAAACCCTAACGGGCACCATCAAACTCTTTACTGGCTCTCCTGACCTTTCGTGTCAGATGCTAAAGAAAATCTGCAGGACTCTCTTAGCATGCATTGAAGTGTTCGCGCCAGATAAAGCCACGACCTCGAGTCTACTATCGACGGCCGACACAGTGACGGATATGATGTATGATCTTTCATTGCAGCCATCACCAAAGGTGTTACATCTCTTATACCAAAGAATTATGTTTTTGCCTAGCTTCCACATGCAAACATTCGAAGAAGCTCTCTACACCGGCTTTTTCACTCACGAAAGCAAAATATTCGGCCCAGCCTTGACCATCGGCAACCTACGCTACGAATCACATTTGCAGATGCTCAAGACGACAGGACTCTATTGATCAAGCCTAAAAGTCATGTCAGGGACAACATGAATGCGGAGGGGGGGAGTGTTGAGCCAGCAGAGGATCACACCCTCATTTTTGCTCACACCCATCATTTTGTAACCATTGATTGTAATAAATGTCTTTCCGACATTAATTTTGATTTGAGCCATTCATTAAGTAACGGGACTCAATTGAGTTTCCAGCCTGTAATCCCGACGTAATTTCACCTGCTGATGTAAATAATTAGAAATGTTCTCACCTCCAAGGCTGAGGTATATAAGCCAAAGTTTTGTAACCTGAAGGGGAGATTCAATTATTAATCAAAGTGAGTTTTTTGAGCGCCGTGACTGTGTCTGAGAGAGAGAGAGAGAGAGAGAGAGAGAGAGAGAGAGAGAGAGAGAGAGAGAGAGAGAGAGAGAGAGAGAGAGAGAGAGAGTCTTATCTCCTTGCTACGCGAGCTACGGGGCCGCCATTGGAGAAGCGACACCGCCATTGTGTTAGCAACGGTGAGAGCTACGCACAGATACCAAGAGTGCGTGCTATCGACTTCTACGTGTGGTAAGTTCCTACGAGCTTCGGTGTGAGTTTTCTTCCAACTCGTGTGTCGGAATAGAGCGTGCAGCATATCAATAGAACCACAACGAGTAGAGCTACGCATTAGTACCATCGGGGTCAAGTTTCGGTCACCTGTAATTTTTGGCCTGTCTTCATACGCGTTTGCCGCACAGAGTGGTTATAGGTTGATTTTGCAGTTCAAGTCTTTAGGGTGTTGTTCTTACCTAGTGTATAGACTTCCCCTTGAGTTTGAGATCGATTCAATGATTCTAGATCCTGTTTCGTATAACATTCGTTCGTAGTACGAATTTCAGTCACTTGCGTGTTTTAGAACTTAGATTTGATTTCCTTAGTAGTGATTGTCATTAGAAGGTCGAGTAGGTGATTTGACACCCACCTAGTTGTTTCCATGCGCCTGCGGGTCAAGCTCCGTCCTCGTCTGACAAATTCTGTTGTTGGTTGAGTTCTCGCTATTTAGCTTCCGCTAGCGGCGTAACCGCCTTAACACAAAGGCCCACCACTTGTCCAAGCTAGGGTCCATTGAAACATGGAGAGAAGGATGCTCCACCATTTGTCCAACATAGGCTCCATTGAAACATGAAGAGAAGCAAGCTGCACCATGTCTCCAAGATGCTAGGATCCATTGAAATACCTTAAACCCATGATATTTCGTACATGGGGGGTTTACATCAAGCTCCACCACTTGTCCAACCTATTATCTCTAGTAGCATGAGTGGTTTGGTCTCAAGATTCATCACTTTTCCACTCTATGTCATTACGTCAAGAAGATCTCGGTGTTAAGGTCCACCACTTGTCCAACCTATAAGGCTATATCTTAAACGTTATTCTTTCTCACCACTTGGAGTTACCAGGATAGGTTTTACATGGGGGTTTGATTCCAAGGTCCACCACTTGACCAAGCTTACTGTATTGAAACATAGAGAGAAGCAAGGTCCACCATTTGTCGAAGCTGGGCTCCATTGAAACATGGAGAGAAGGATGCTCCACCATTTATCCAAGATAGGCTCCATTGAAACGTGAAGAGAAGCAAGCTACACCATGTCTCCAAGATGCTAGGCTCCATTGAAATACCTTAAACCCACGATATTTCGTACATGGTGGGTTTACATTCAAGGTCCACCACCTGTCCAACCTATTATCCTTAGTAGCATGAGTGGTTTGGTCTCAAGATTCACAACTTTTCCACTCTATGTCATTATATTAAGAAGATCTGGCTTTTAAGGTCTAGCACTTGTCCAACCTATAAGGCTATATTTTAAACGGTATTTTTTCTCACCACTTGGAATCACCATGATATGTTTTACATGGGGGTTTGGTTCCAAGGTCGACCACTTGTTCAAGCTAATTTTTTGAAACATAGAGAGAAGCAAAGGTCCACCACTTGTCCAGGCTAGGCTCCATTGAAACATGGAGAGAAGGATGATCCAACATTTGTCAAAGATAGGCTTCATTGAAACATGAAGAGAAGCAAGCTGCACCATGTCTCCAAGATGCTAGGATCCATTGAAATACCTTAAACCCACGATATTTTGTACATGTTGGGTTTAAATTCAAGGTCAACCACTTGCCCAAGTTATTATCCCGAGTAGCATGAGTTGTTTGGTCTCAAGATTCACCACTTTGCCACTCTAAGTCATTATATTAATAAGATCTGGGTGTTAAGGTCCTCCACTTGTCCAACCTATAAGGCTATATCTTAAAGGTTGTTCTTTCTCACCACTTGGAGTGACAATGATAGGTTTTACATTTGGGTTTGGTTCCAAGGTCCACCACTTGTCCAAGATAACTCTATTGAAACATAGAGAGAAGCAAAGGTCCACCACTTGTCCAAGCTAGGCTCCATTGAAACATGGAGAGAAGGATGCTCCACCATTTGTCGAAGCTAACTCTATTGAAACATGAGGGGTTTACGTTCAAGGTCCACCACTTGTCCAAGCTATTATCACTAGTAGCACGAAGGGTTTTGTCTCAAGATTCACCACTTTTTCACTCTATGTCATTTTATTTAGAATATTTGGGTGTTAAGGTCCACCACTTGTCCAACCTATAAGGCTATATCTTAAAGGTTGTTCTTTCTCACCACTTGGAGTGACAATGATAGGTTTTACATTTGGGTTTGGTTCCAAGGTCCACCACTTGTCCAAGCTAACTCTATTGAAACATAGAGAGAAGCAAAGGTCCACCACTTGTCCAAGCTAGGCTCCATTGAAACATGGAGAGAAGGATGCTCCACCATTTGTCCAAGCTAACTCTATTGAAACATGTGGGGTTTACGTTCAAGGTCCACCACTTGTCCAAGCTATTATTGCTAGTAGCATGAGTGGTTTTGTCTCAAGCTTCACCACTTTTTCACTCTATCTCATTATATTAAGAATATTTGGGTGTTAAGGTCCACCACTTGTCTAACCTATAAGGCTATATCTTAATTGTTTCTCTTTCTCACCACTTGGAGTGACCATGATAGGTTTTACATTGGGGTTTGGTTCCAAGGTCCACCACTTGTCCAAGCTAACTCTATTGAAACATAGAGAGAAGCAAAGGTCCACAACTTGTCCAAGCTAGGGTCCATTGAAACATGGAGAGAAGGATGCTCCACCATTTGTCCAAGATAGGCTCCATTGAAACATGAAGAGAAGCAAGCTGCACCATGTCTCCAAGATGCTAGGCTCCATCAAAATACCTTAAACCCACGATATTTCGTAGATGGGGGGTTTACTTTCAAGGTCCACCACTTGTCCAAGCTATTATCGATAGTAGCATGAGTGGTTTGGTCTCAAGATTCACCACTTTTCCACTCTATGTCATTATATTAAGAATATCTGGGTGTTAAGGTCCACCACTTGTCCAACATATAAAGCTATATCTTAAAGGTTATTCTTTCTCACCACTTGGAGTGACCATGATAGGTTTTACATGGTAGTTTGGTTCCAAGGTCTACCACTTGTCCAAGCTAACTCTATTGAAACATAGAGAGAAGCAAAGGTCCACAACTTGTCCAAGCTAGGGTCCATTGAAACATGGAAGAAGGAAGCTCCACCATTTGTCCAAGAAGGCTCCATTGAAACATGAAGAGAAGCAAGCTGCAACCATGTCCTCCAAGTGCCATAGCTCCATCAAAATACCTTAACCCCACGATATTTCGTAGATGGGGGGTTTACTTTCAAGGTCCACCACTTGTCCAAGCTATTATCGATAGTAGCATGAGTGGTTTGGTCTCAAGATTCACCACTTTTCCACTCTATGTCATTATATTAAGAATATCTGGGTGTTAAGGTCCACCACTTGTCCAACATATAAAGCTATATCTTAAAGGTTATTCTTTCTCACCACTTGGAGTGACCATGATAGGTTTTACATGGTAGTTTGGTTCCAAGGTCTACCACTTGTCCAAGCTAACTCTATTGAAACATAGAGAGAAGCAAAGGTCCACAACTTGTCCAAGCTAGGGTCCATTGAAACATGGAGAGAAGGATGCTCCACCATTTGTCCAAGATAGGCTCCATTGAAACATGAAGAGAAGCAAGCTGCACCATGTCTCCAAGATGCTAGGCTCCATCAAAATACCTTAAACCCACGAATATCGTAGATGGGGGTTTACTTTCAAGGTCCACCACTTGTCCAAGCTATTATCGATAGTAGCATGAAGGTTTGGTCTCAAGATTCACCACTTTTCCACTCTATGTCATTATATTAAGAATATCTGGGTGTTAAGGTCCACCACTTGTCCAACATATAAAGCTATATCTTAAAGGTTATTCTTTCTCACCACTTGGAGTGACCATGATAGGTTTTACATGGTAGTTTTGGTTCCAAGGTCCACCACTTGTCCAAGCTAACTCTATTGAAACATAGAGAGAAGCAAAGGTCCACCACTTGTCCAAGCTAGGCTCCATTGAAACATGGAGAGAAGGATGTTCCACCATTCGTCCAAGATAGGCTCCATTGAAACATGAAGAAAGCAAAGATGCACCATGTCTCCAAGAGCTAGGCTCCATTGAAATACCTTAACTCCCCGATATTTCGTACATGGGGGGTTTACATTCAAGGTCACCACTTGTCCAACCTATTATCCTTATAGCATGAGTGGTATGGTTCTCAAGATTACCACTTATTCCACTCTAATGTCATTATATTGAGAAGGTTTGTGTAAGGTCCACTACTTGTCCACTATCAAGCTATATCTTAAATGATATTTTTTCTCACCACTTGGAATTGCATGATATTTTTTACATGGGGTTTTGTTCCAAGGTCCACCATTGTCCAAGCTAGATCTATTAACAAATATTTAAACATACAAATATTCAACAAGATTCCCCTACCTATCATGTCCAGTACATGGATGCTCTGGCTTTAAGGTCCACCACAATGTCCAACCTATACTCTCTTATGTAAGGGAGATCTCGCTATAAATTGAAAACCTTCCCGCCTAAATTTAAAATTCAAATTCTTATCGCCTAAATTATAAAATATCTCTCCAAATTTTAAATATCCCGCCTAAATTTTAATATTCAAACTTTTTTATAAAATTTAAATTTTACCACTTAATTTTAAAATATTCCACGCGAAATTGATTTTAAATTCAAGTTTACCACAAAAAGATATCATTATCCACCTAAATTCAAATATGCAAACCTCAAATCATTATATTGTACATAAATTCAAACAAATTCAAATTAACAAGCCTAAACTGATATTAGTTTTGCATAGATATGAATTTATCACACCTAAATTATGTCACCATGTTAGAGAGAGTGTTAGAGAATTTGAACAAGGTCCACCACTTGTCCAACCTAGATACCAAGAAGGATTGAGTGTACAAGGTATTGTTGGAGGTCCTTATAGTCTACTGGTCTCAGGTCCACCACTTGTGGTAAGGGTCACCAAAAGTGTATATATTCATCCAAAGAAATACACACGTATTTTTGGTCTACATGTCCTAGTGACAACCATTTATGTCCATTAGGTGTACACTAAACAACACTAGTATTTGTGTGAGAAACAGAAGTTACAATCATATCTACAAATGGATTAGAGAAAATCAACTCAGCATACATCCAAACTCGCTACAAGAATCAACTTTAACAGATCACACAAGTAAGTCTTCCATTCAAGTTTACTAGTATTACAATGTGTTAGTTATTTGTGATATTTATGTATGTATATATACTATGTGTGCATATCGTAATTAAGTGTAATTGTGTAGCATTATGTATGAGTATTACAATGAAATAACACAAATATACATACATACACATAGATAACACAGACACACACATACATGAGCATGTATTTTCAAGAGAGAGATAGCAAGATACAAAGATAGATAGAGAGAGAGAGAGGAGAGAGAGAAAGATAACAAATTTCACTGTGTTTATGTATGTGGAAGAGAGGAAGACGATGTATGGGAATATGTGCACGTATTTTCAAGAGAGAGACAACAAGATAACAAATTTCACTGTGGTTATGCATGTGGAAGAGAGGAAGGCGATGTGTGGGAATATGTGCATGTATTTTCAAGAGAGAGACAGCAAGATAACAGATTTCACTGTGGTTATTTATGTGGAATAGAGGAAGACGATGTGTGGGAATATGTGTATGTGTGCGGGAATACTTTTAAACTATGTATCTCTGTCTTTTGACGAGAGAGTGTGTGTGCAAGAAAGAGTTACAGAGAACCATCTTCTCTATATGGAGAAAGACAGAGAGTGTGTGAGAGAGAAATACTTGTTTTTTCTCTATTCGTGAGGTGTGCAATGTCTCCTGAGAAGAAGCTATGCCCGATCCTGCCCTTCTGGAAAGCGTTGCGTACGATGCTGTTTCTTTATCTTGTGCGCGAACTGTCAATCCTGTGCGCTCCACCTGTGCGTTGTGCACGATGTCGGGTTTGCTCCTCTACGCGCGCATATACTCCAACTGTATGCGATCCGTGTGCGCTTTTTGTGTGTTTGTTGCTTGCCTGCTTTCTCTGTGTGCGTTGCTCGTGCGCTCTCTCTGTGCTTAATCTTGATAGGGTTTATTAGAATGCCACGTATGCTCCCCGCCCGGGGCGTTGCCCCAGGACCCCGCTCGGAACAATATCCAAAAATCAGCCTCCCAAGCCCCGCCATTGAGAGCGCTATATTCCACATCCCCATCAAGAGCGCTAGCCCCAAACCTCACGTGGAAGCGCTGCCTCACCAGATGCACCCCATTGTGGCATTGCCCTAAGACCCCGCATCTGGAGTGCTAAATGGGAACATTCTTCATTAGTGAAATTTTGAACATAAATTATATTTAGCATATACTTAAATATAATACAAATATTAACATATTAACTATACTACTAATTTACTATAGCAGTTCTAGATTTTGTCCCTTACTATATTTAAGGTGCCAAAGGTTGGCCTTATGGTCCTAGATTTAGCCAAGTGGTCAACACATATAGGACCAAGTGCAACACTGTGCCAAAAAACTTGGCCACCACTTCACTTGCCAAAGTTAGGCCACATGGTCCAATCCTAAGTTTCCAATTTCTTATTATGTCATAAGAGACACACTTCTTTTTTGTCACCTTTTGCCTCTTGGAAAACCTAGGCTTGTTTTCCATACTCAGGCACTTCAAGCCATAATAAATTTTCATTACTCTTCGGCAACCCTTTTGTTCAAGTCTTTGAAAAAACGTGTTAAGGCCACCCTAAACCATTTTCATTTAGGGGTGTCTAAAACTAGCTTTTTGGCAATTCGAGAAGAAAATGGTCAAAGTTTTATACTTAGTTTTAACCACTTCACCAATTCAAATATGGAAAGCAAGGTCTTGTAATACTTTCCTTTGACATCACACATTAAAACTAGGTCCCTCACTTGTCCAAGCTATGCTCTAATACAATAAAGGGCTTTTGGTTTCAAGATGCACACTTTTCCCCAACCTTGATTCCATTAAAGAAGCTAGCTCTACTTAGACATTTAATAGCAAGGTCCTATAGCAGTTCACATTGAACATTTTCCATAACAGCTAGGTCCACCACTTATCTAAGCTATGCTCTAATAGAGTAAGGGGGTTTTGGTTTCAAGATCCACCACTTGTCCAAACTTGATTTGGGAAGCAAGGTCCTATAATAGTTTGCTTTGGACATTCACCATTACAACTAAGTCCACCACTTCTCCAAGCTATGTTCTAATACACTAAGGAGGTTTTGGTTTCAAGGAGAACCACTTGTACACTTTGTTTTTGGAAGTAAGGTCTTTACATAGTTCACACCTTGGACCTTGGACATTGGATACTACAACTAAGCCCACCACTTGTCCAAGCTATCCTCTATATATAGCCAAAGGGTTTGGGTTTCAAGATTCACCACTTTTCCAACCTTGCTTCCATTAAAGAAAGGAGGGGCATTATAACTAGGTCCACCACTTGTCCAAGCTATGCTATGATATAGAAAGGGGATTTTGGTTCCAATAATCCACCACGTGTTCAACCTTGCAAGGCTCAAGGGATACTTGGACATTGGAAAGCATAGTCCTATAGTAGTTGATAGGTGGAAGTGGGTATTACAACTAGGTCCAGCCTATGCTCTCATATAGAAAAGAGGCTTTGGTTTCAAGGTCCACCATTTGTCCAACCTTGCTTCCATTAAAGAAATGAGGGGCTACGTAAACATTGGCAAGCAAGGTAGCAAGGTCCTAAGGTATTTCACCTTGGATATTGGGAATTATAACTAGGTCCACCACTTGTCCAAGCTATGCTCTGATATAGAAAGGGGATTTTCGTTTCAAGGTCCACCACTGTTCAACCTTGCAAGACTCAAGGGATACTTGGACATTGGAAAGCATAGTCCCATAGTAGTTGATAGGTGGCAGTGGGTATTACAACTATGTCCAACCTATGCTCTCATATAGCAAAGAGGATTTGGTTTCAAGGTCCACCACTTGTCCAACCTTTCTTCCACTAAAGAAATGAGGGGCTACGTAAACATTGGCAAGCAAGGTAGCAAGGTCCTAAGGTATTTCACCTTGGATATTGGGAGTTATAACTAGGTCCACCACTTGTCCAAGCTAAGCTCTGATATAGAAAGGGGATTTTGGTTTCAATAATCCACCACGTGTTCAACCTTGCAAGACTCAAGGGATAATTGGACATTGGAAAGCATAGTCCTATAGTAGTTGATAGGTGGCAGTGGGTATTACAACTAGGTCCAACCTATGCTCTCATATAGCAAAGAGGCTTTGGTTTCAAGGTCCACCACTTGTCCAACCTTGCTTCCATTAAAGAAATGAGGGGCTACGTAAACATTGGCAAGCAAGGTCTTAAGGTATTTCACCTTGGATATTGGGCATTATAACTAGGTCCACCACTTGTCCAAGCTATGCTCTGATATAGAAAGGGGATTTTCGTTTCAAGGTCCACCGGCCACGTGTTCAACCTTGCAAGACTCAAGGGATACTTGGACAGTGGAAAGCATAGTCCTATAGTAGTTGATAGGTGGCAGTGTATTACAACTAGGTCCACCTATGCTCCAATACAAAAGAGGCTTTGGTTTCAAGGTCCACCACTGTCCAACCTTGCTTCCATTAAAGAAATGAGGGGCTACGTAAACAATGGCAAGCAAGGTAGCAAGGTCCTAAGGTATTTCACCTTGGATTATTGGGAATTATAACTAGGTCCACCACTTGTCCAAGCTATACTCTGATATAGAAAGGGATTTCGTTTCAAGGTCCACCACGTGTTCAACCTGCAAGACTCAAGGGATACTTGGACAGTGGAAAGCATAGGACTATAGTATTGATAGGTGGCAGTGGTATTAACAACTAGGTCCAAACCTATGCTCTAATATAGAAAAGGAGGCTTTGGTTTCAAGGTCCACCAATTGTCCACCTTGCTTCCATTAATAGAAATGAGGGCTACTAAACATTGGCAAGCAAGGTAGCAAGGTCCAAAGGTATTTTTCACCTTGGATAATTGGGCATTATAAATAGGTCCACCACTTGCCAAGCTATGCTCTGATATAGAAAGGGGATTTTTGTTTCAAGGTTCCACCACGTTTCAACCTTGAAAGAAACCAAGGGATACTTGGACATTGGAAAGCATAGTCCAAGTAGTTGATAGGTCATGGGTAATAATACAACTAGGTCCACCACTTGCCCAACCTAATGCTCTAATTTGCAGTGATGCTTTGGTTTCAAGATCCCACCATAATTATCCAACCTTGCTTCCATTAATATAGCCAAGGAGGATTTGGTCTCAAGGTTCACAACACTTTCCAACCAATGCAAACCTTTTTCCCTGTTGTAGCATGATTTTTTGTTTGAAGAGTATTTTTTTCAATAACTATGATTTAACAAATAATTTTTTTCACTTACAGGATGGACTTCGAATCTGGGGAGAAAGTACATAAGATACTTGACAATGAAATTGTTGGTATTGGTTGTGTGTGTAGAACAGATCCAGATTCCACTTGTGGTGGTACAAAGATAGGGCAAGGAAATGTCTCCATACTAGTGGAGGAATGCTTGAAGGATGTGGTCCTACCTTTTCCTATAATGGATACTTCATCTCTCCAAGGCTCATTCTGGAGTGTTGTTCGATGGTCAAAGCTTCTTTTGCAATCTTTTGTATTAAATGGGAACTTAATTGATCCACATGAAAGCTACAATGGTGATGAAGAACATGATCATTCTGATCCTCTAGTTACAGATGCAATACCTATGACAAGCCCAGAATTTGAAGCAGTGATTCGAGAGTCTTGGAGAAATCAGAGGGTCCTTTTAAAAGATGACACAATGATGCAAACCATGAATGAAGGGACCATCTTATATGTATTTCCACATGATTATGTCAACTTTCAGGAACTTGGTCATGATTGTGTGGGTGTGGGTATTGAAGAGAAAATGCAAGCATTGATGATGTGGTTGAAGTGGGTAGCATCACTTTGCTAAAGTGACCCATCAAGCAGACAACAATGTTGAATGGGAGCCCTTTACAACGCTTTTTTCCTGTTGATGGCATGCATGCTACATATGAGGATGTATCCAACGATGACAATGTTGGAAAAAAACTTGATGGGAGTAATGTTGTCCAGTTGTCAAGGAAGAGACGATACACTTTCATGAACAGGACTCAAAAATCAAAATCGGCACCAGCTTCCACTTTTTACCTTTCAAACAAATCATTTCAAAGGGTATCATGCATTGATTGTTGTGCACAAAAATGTTGCCAGTTTGCAGATCATGATATGGTGACAAGGTTACGACATCAATTTTGGGGAGAGTCTCAAAAATCACGCACTAATTATGTTTATGATGTTCTTTCTATATGTTATCAGAAAGATGAGAAGTCACGATACCAATTCAGGCTAAATGGCTCTATTGTTTGTTGTAGAGCATGGTATGAGCTACATGGAATACCAAAGACATCATTTTATCGATACAAGGAGAACTTTGAAAATGGTGTGCGCCAATATGTACATGGGAACACATGTACATTGAGAAGGGGACTTCAACATACTAGTTTAGCAAGAGCACTACTAAATGAGTTTGTGGAAAACAACTCTGAGAAGATGCCACATAGAAGTAGAATACTGCTAGATGGCTCAAGAGAGACTCAATTGGTGATTCCATCAACATACAAACAAGTGGATATTTTATGTGAAATCAACACGACACTTGACCAAATGGGCTATGAGAAGAAGCTATCTCAATCTTCTTTTGGTAGAATTTGGAACAAAGAGTATCCACATGTCACTTTAACAAAGACGAGTGAGTTCTCTAATTGCAATATTTGTAGCTCAATCAAGGCAAGGTTAGAAGCTAAACCTTCTCTTGAAGAGAGAGCTCTTCTGTTGAGGGAGAGAGAAGTTCACATGGCACAACAAAAGAGTTGCAGAAGCCTATATTATGCATGGCGCACGTATTCAGAAACTCAACCACAAAAATATGTATGCATAATCCATGATAAGATGGATCAAAAGAAGACTGCCATTCCGAGATTACGCATTGTTCCTAAGGGTGTGGATTCACGATATAATCTGCAGGTGGCATTGATTGGCATGATCACTCATGGACATGGAGAAGGTCATTACGAACACTTTGTCTTGAATGGTTTGTGGCCAGCTGATCCAAATCTTACAATTGGCTCAATTGCTAATTGTTTACATAACCTAGAGAGGATAGATAAGCATCCTCTTGGTGATCTAGTAACAAATGGACTTCCAAGGAGAAATATTTCACTACTACATGCTTTGAACTCAAGGGATGCCTTGGACTACCATAACTTGAGTGATGGAAAAGAGCCCATTGTGCAGTCGTCAGAAATTGCAGAAGAGGAATTGGGGTCAACATTTCGCAGGTTGCCAGAGAACTTGTTGCTACAAATGGATAATTGTGCAGGGGAAAACAAAAATCGATACTTATTTGCCTATTTGTCAATGCTTGTTGCAAGGGGTGTTTTCAAAACCATCCAGCTGGGATTTTTAATGGTTGGTCATACACATGAGGACATAGACACCATGTTTAGTAGGTTTTCAGAGAAGTTGAGAGCTACACAAACCTATACTTTGCCACATTTGATGGATACATTACGAAACAACTCATCTTCATCTACAGCTCCATTTTTTCTCACAAAGATCCCCGATTTCAAGCAATATTGTGATGGCTATCTTTGTGATGGAAAATATTGTGATGGCTATCTTTGTGATGGACAAAACCGCTTCAGTTCAGGTTCTTTATGCAGGATGAGACACCAATGATGCAATATAAGGCACATGTAGGTGTATCAAGTTGGAGTGGAAGTATTCGCCTTTGGAAAACAGACACAGAAGGCAAGCCAATGTTACCACATGGAGATCCACCTCTAGTACCAATGGCGGAGTATGTCAAGGCCCACGAAGAAGTCATTTTGGGGCTAAAGAACTATATAAAATTTTGGAAAAATTTAGGGAATGGTTCAAGTATTCCGCGATATTATAGACCCGTGATAGATTATTGGAGTAAGGTAATTGAAGAGATTGGAAAAGCAATCATATCAGAGGGAGTCTTGTATGAAATGTTTTGGCCAAAAACTCATGAATATTCTCACCTACAAAGCACTACAATGAATTTGCAACAAGGAGCAGAAAGATTCCTAGGCCTTGAAGAGTTGAACGATCATTTTTGTGGGCCTCAACGAGATAGGCCAAGGGAAGAGTTTGACCCTATGTCTGATGTGCACCAAGGTGACTTTCTTATGCTTATTCCGAGTGACACAGAAATCTATCCAGTGTGGCTTGCAATGGCTTTATCTGACATTGATAATGAGCCTACATCACCAAACTACAGAAAACACTTGATTCAATATTAGGCACCTTGCACGAGAAAAAGTGGGATGACAGATACTCAAGCTTACAGTAATTGTTGGAAGGGTTACTGGGCTGTCAACTATAAGGACCCACAAGTGTGGGAAACTATAGATGCAATTGTTTGGTCCTGGAGACCCAACAAAGAAGGGCCATTTTCTAGAATAAAGATTCTAGAAAGGCATGCTCTAAAAGCCAAAGAAGGCCTCACTCGTGCACATCAACCACACTTGGATCAAAGTTCAGATATGGTATCAAATGTGGAGTAGAATTATGTGGAGCTTCTATTGTGACTATACTAGTCAATTTGTAAACAAAATCTTTTTTGTATCTTCCTTTGTTTTATGTAATTCGTAGTTATTATTCAAATCCATGTGTTGTACATCCTCTTGACTTTTGGTGTTTATCAACACCACAATCTATGAGATTTTCACTTTATTTACTAACCACACACCTCAATTTTTCCCACTTTAAGTGGAAAATTCTCAAATTACATGAATTTAGTAGATGTGGAGATCAGATTCCCATAATGTGAGATTTTTACCAAAATACCTAATATGGTCTTAATATTTCTCTCATTATGAGGTTACCATAAAAAGATGAATATTTTTGGTGTTTTAATTTATGAGAGTGAAAAGGAGAATTATAGTAGAAATAGAAAAACCACAATAGTGAAAATATACCACTTTTTGTGATTTGTGTTGGGGTGGAGTTCCACCAAGGCTAAGTTATAGCCAATTTGATATTATTATTTGCAATCTTTCCATAAAAGTATGCACATGTATGTACAAGAAAAAATAGCAAATTATTTTTAAAGGTAAAATGGTAAATATTGACGTACTTAGGCTTGTTAAAAACCCATACTTCAATATAGATTTATACACAAATTTTTAAAATACTTACATAAACATACACTATATTTAGGCCAAAATTAGGATGAAATATTATGAACAAACTCGGCCGTAATACTTATCTATATATTTTTTGTCTCCCATAACTAGATAACTAAGTAGTTGAGGTTTTCTTCCATGGAATAATACACACACAGACACACACACACTATGACATGTGTATGCACGCTCTCTCTCTCTCTCTCTCTCTCTCTCTCTCTCTCTCTCTCTATTTTTCTTTGAGTCTCTTTCTATCTTTCTCTATCTCTCTCTCCCTCATGAAACCACCAAAATTTGAATAATGTGGCGAATGATTATAGTATCTTATTGTTTGGTAATAAGATAAAATGTGAGTACAACCATAATGGTTGCAACTAACATGACCTGCAAATATGAACTTTTTAGAACTATCTTTACACACCAAACTACCAATAGAGAGAAGAAGCATTTATAGCTCCATGATCGTTCCTTGAGGGGTTGGCATTGTGCTAAACACATGCGTATAAACACTTTTTTGGCATGAGGTTATTGATGGTTAGCCGGACAAATAAGCATGGGTCACTAACTCAACATACAATCGACCGGTGATCGTAATCAAGGTGCAAGTGGTATGACATAAATATTATGAGTCTTGCAAACATATAGCAACAATCCTATGCCTAACACCTTATATGACTTAAGTATATGCTAAGATCTAATAAAAGAGGAAAGAGAATTCCCTTTCACAAAGCTTAAAGGATGATAAGACGCCAGCTTGGCGACTTTATGTTGGTAGATATACATATACTAAACTCAAAATAAAGCCAAAAGATCACATGGCTTACCACTTCACCAATTAATCTGCGTAATTTATGCAAGCTCAAAATAGTATAACCACTGATGCGCATTCTCAGCTAGAGGAGATGAACACTCACAAATAAGCACTTAGAAATGGTGGTTGCTATGTGTATAAAGTCTTGTGCTCCCCACAATTCACCTTATAGCATTAGGCTCAGTTGAAAACAAGATTACACAAACGTCTCACACTAGTACATACATGAGCTGCTACAACTTATAGCATATACATACACCCCTCCACATGCACACACACACACACAAGCTATACTACAAGTGAAGCAATAATATACAATTGTTTCTCTTCTAGCACTAATCAATGGCACTCCCTCAACAAGCTATTGACACCTTCTCCGAAGAAAAAATGGCTACAAACAGTCTCGCCATAAGCTTTTCATCCACGGGTCAACAGGTGCATCTTACTTATACTCATTGCTAAAGCTCACAGCATTGAGATTTCTATTGAAATAGGTTTTTGATTTCATCTTTTCATAAAGCTTCTTTGCATAAAGCATAACAAAGCTTTCCAAATGTTAAGGAAAATATTTTTGATATGGTGATTTACATATGCATGGCATGGTAAATGAAACAAAAAGCTTGTGATTGACAGGACCATAGTGAAGGGTGTTTTTTCCTTTTTCTTTTTTGGGTTAAAATGGGAGCATTCCACATAGTATAGTATACCCTTTGAAAGAAGTCCTAAAGGTGTTCTAAATGTATTGATATATAGCTCCACCAGAATTTTTTTCCACATATGGTTGTCGCTGTCATTTTTAGAGGAAATATGGCCTTTGAAAATATATATATCAAAGCTCTAACAGTTTGTAAGTATTTCTAGTCTACATATGCACTTTCAACTCTGTAGTTTTAATGGATTTGAACCCTCTACACGCACGCACGCACGCACACACACACACACATGCATGCAGGCACGTGCGTAATGTGATTAGTAGGCTCTTACAAAATCATAAAAAACTCTTTTTAATGTGAATTTATTAGGGTTTCTCACACCCATGGTATAGCTTTGATCGTCATCTTGTCCCCTCATCTCTCTCTCTCTCTCTCTCTCTCTCTCTCTCTCTCTCTCTCTCTCTCTCACACACACACACACACACACACACACACACACACACACACACACACACACACACGTGTTGACACACCCATCTCTATGAAAACTACAATGAAGGAAATTTCACCCAAGTGGAGTCAAATCATCTTCTTGCACTCCCACTTGCAATATAATATCGGTAAACTACAACTGAAGGACTCCCAACATCACCACAAATACTAAAAAAATGCTTTCAGATTCTTTTGAGCTAAGAATCTATGGGTTATAAGTATACTTGATCTCTGCTTAGTTAGTTGTTTTTTTGTAATTTTTGACACCAATAACAAGGGGAAGGGGTTAGTGACACCTGTCCTCCCAAGTAAATACTAGCATGCTTATTGATAAGTTTGTTTTTGTTTCTTGGATAGTGGCTACAACTACTGCAACTGATCGACATATAAGGACCGATTGTACATACAAAGATCTATTCTGGTTCTTTAAGCAATAAAAACTTATTGTATATTAAAAAAATAAAATTTATTATTATTTGATAAATAGAATTCTTTCCTTTCTTGCTCATTAGTATAAGGAAATCCTAGTCTCATTGATGTTACATGTATAAAGTCTAGGTTTAGTCTGGTCCATTATATGGTTTTATAGTTTGAACTACTCAAACTATCGTTAGACAATCAATTTAAACACACACACACACACACACACACACACACACACACACACACACATACGTCTATAGTACTCATGTTCTTTTAAGCTCCATTCTGATGCTATCCATCCCATGTGTTTGTCTTTCTGTGTTGATTTCCAGTCTTCAATCCAAAGTAGATCATTGACTTTGACTAAAATGCTTGGAACAAACACTTGCTTGACCTTCCTTTGCTTTCTTGAGTACTTTGGCTGAAGTATCTTTGCTTTTCTAGGTGTCTCCTTAGAGGTTTCAATTGGAAATTGACTTGAAGCTTTGAAAGCCTGACTTGCTAGAAGCATCTGATCCACGAGGGTTCTTTGATGTAGAGGCATATGATGTCACACCTTCTTTGCTAATCGGTAGAGGGTCCACTTTAGCTTTACCTTTATCTGCAAGATTTGTCTTCGATCCTTGTGACTTCTGCAACTTTAAATCTAGCATTAACGACACCTGTAACTGTTGCTGGCTACCTCTTGGAAAAGAAATCATTGTGTAGACCTTGTGTTGATCTAACCACTAATGCCCAAGGATTACATTTACAAGAATTTCCTTTGAAGGCTTCACCTAAAACTTTACCTGCTCTTCATGATTTTGGATGCTAAGGGTAGCAACCATTTCTTTTTGACTTGTATGCAAACCTTGCATTGTTTTGCTATCATGTTTGCATGGAGTAATCTCTAGAATGCTCTGAATGTTTTCTGCAACCATATTGCACTTTTCTTCTTTATCCAATAGAGCATTGCATCTAACACTTGCTCCTTTTGTACTGCTGAGAACTATAGCTATTCTCATTGGAGGTTCTATTGAGTAATTTTTTCGGCTTTTGCCATGGTCTCATCTTGATCTAATTGTTTCTCTATGGAGGGTGGCTTGAGACTTTGTGTTCTACTCTGACTTACATCGGTTGACTCAGCTGGCAAAGAGTGATTGATCTTTGGAATACCTATTGCTTCCTGGTGTCTGCAACCTCGTTCTTCTTAACTTCTAGCTTTGGTGGAATTCTTTGCTCATTAGCTATTGTGGTTGCTCTTTGCTTTGTTTGATCTTCACTTGCTATTGCCTGATTTGTTTCAAGATCTTTTGAAGTTCTATTCAATGAAGATGAATCATCTTCAATAAGCTTTTCTTTGATATCAGTCTCCATTTTAACTATGCTTGAGGACCTTGTGCTGTCGTTCGTGGATGACCAGCGTTGATTTTCATTCTTTGTTTGTATCTGAAGACTGCATCTTGTTTGCATTCTGTATCTCTGACATCTTCTGAGCCATTGGTATTCCCATTATGATGTCGTCTGGCATATCCTTTGTTGTGATCACGTGGAATTGAGCTATGATGATCTGTAAACTTACTTTGATGGTGGTGGAGATGATTCCCCAGCATTCTGCTCATTTGTCTCCTGATATGCTCACAAATGTAGAAGCATCTTCTAGCTGTGGTTGTCCACATCTTTTCCAAGTGCAAAAAGACATGAGGTTCTTATCTAATTGAAAATATAGCTTTACTTCTCTTGACAGCTTTTCTTCGTGTTCACAAAAAATGTTGCACTTTATCGTCCCAAGATTTGTGTCTGAATTGATTGCTTTTGCTATGGCAGTGTCCTTGAATTGACCTTTTTCTTCAACTTCTTTGCATTCAATTAATGTCAACTTGTATGGCTGTAAACTGTACTTTTTGTTTGCAATTGATGAGCATTATGTGCCTACATCTGAGTAACCTTTGATCTTAATAGATCCACTGTAATTTCTGGTAGAATCTGTCTCTTCGGAGGAGATTTTGGTGGTGACCTTTGTGTAGCCTTTTGAACTTTAGCTTCCATTGATTTTGACTTTTCTTTCAAATATTCTGGCAGCTTGAGGCTTTGCATTATCTTCAAATAGTCTTTGACTTCAGTTAGCAGGCCATCCGTATGGGTTTGTACAAGGTCATGAACCTGCTGATAATTGTTACCATGTGATATGCATATGTGAGCTTGGTCACATGTAACTGCTTGAACACTATTGGATTTGTCGGCTTTTGACTTTGACTTATGGAGATCAGCTAAAACTTTTGTCTTTGATGATCTTCATAGAGGCATTTATCTATAGACTCTGATGAAATCTGGGTCAATGGAAACTTCCAACAACCATATGATCTTTCAATGGTTTTTGTCTTGAAGAGGTCTGTTGGCTAGAAGCCCTAGGGCTTCTAACTGGTGTGGCATTTCCTGGTACATAAGTTGAGCTTGATGGATTTACAGCTTCCCCCTTCCTAGGGTGACCACTATAGCTTGCTTCATTATAAAAGTTCAAAATTGTTTGGCTCTGGTTTAGTCTCACCTTTTGGGACTGTGAAGGTACACTTTGGGTAGCACGGTTGAAATTTGGCATCTGTAAACCTTCTGCATAGTTTCCTATGTATCTCCGTGAAACATGACAAATTATTCCCGAGGTCAAGCTATAGATAGCATTATCTTTGCCTTGATATTGTCTATCCCATGGGTCTCCTATGATATGAGATTCTTTCAGGACCCAAGGAATCATAGATGCTAGACTCTCGTCTATATCTACAACTATTTTGGTCGAAGGATATGCTTGTTGGGTTACAACATCGAAGCTTGCTTTTTGATGGTGGAGAGTTTGGTTCTAAACAAATTTCTGGGTGCACTTGGGTAATATCCTTCAGCTCTAGAAAGGATGGGCTATAATAGATTCTTTCCTTTGAAATGAACCATCCTTTCTGATCTATCACTGGACGCACTTCTACGAGCTGGTATGTGGGCCGTTCAAACATTGGTTGATCCTTTTTGTACAGTTTCCCTTTTTGTTCTACATAGTGTGAATATGAATGATGTGTACCATACAATGCTAACATCATTCTGTTTGATGTGTCCCTTAGACTCGTGAATGATTGCATACTTGTGGTAGTGGATGCAAAATCATTTGCAAATTTAACAATCTTTTCAACATTTTGTGATATCTGGACACCTTGACCAAATTCATGCAGGAATTTGTTGTTCAAAGAATCAATTTTAAGCTTTTCAAGTGCCTGTACATCTTTATGATGATTTTGAACTTGTAGTGCTTTTATTGGTGCTTCTAATGGTAATGCAAAATCATCTGATTACATTAAAAGTGACAAATTGAATGCACTTCCATTGATATTTGCATTTCCAATTTGCTCTATGCCTTGCTTGGAAATTGATGTGTCCTTGTTGTTTGGATTTCTTGGACAATCTTCAGAAAAGTGTCCACCTTTTTGTCCACAATCTGCACAATACGCCATGATTGGTGGTATTTCATTTGGTTGTGTCATGTCATACTCTAGCTGAGAAGCTTCTGCCTCTATGCTTTCCAAGTTGTCGGCATCTTCTTTCAGAACACTAAGCATCAAGCTGTAGACTGCTCCATCTTGACCTTTGTATAGTCTTTGGCTTGGTTCTCCAATTAGATTGGCTTGTAACATTTAATGGTCTAGTAACTTGTGTGTAGCGGAAAATAACATAGACATAGTGAGTATTTCATTAGAATAGATTCTTAATGAGCATAGCAAGAGTGCTTGGATGGAGAGAGCAACAAAAAGCATAACACCTAGTTAGATAAACATGAACAATACTTCAAAAGAGAGAGAAATTAAGCTATTGACAACAGTTGAGGACCGGATTTACATGGAGCAGGTCCCCCCTCCAAAAGGATTTGTATTATAGGTTTCCCCCCATCAAGGGAGACATTTTACAATACAATTCTTTGTGTTCCTTTAATAACTAGCTAGTGCAATGAAGATGGAAGCTTCAAGCACTAAGCAAACACTTATAAAACACAACATCAATTCCCTCACGGTCTCAAACCCAAGACCTCACACACCTTGGAAGATGGTGAGAGCTAGTGGGGTATGAGAGTAGATTGAGAGGAAGAAGGAGTAGTCTTACAAGCGACAAGAAAGAAGTATATCTCCTCACATAATCACTCATAATAGCTTAGTATAGCTTAGTAATTAGCATGGTAGAGGAGATGAGCATGCATTGAAGCTTGGCTCTTGGTGAATTTGCATCACAAAGCCAAGAGTTGTCGGTGTAGGCCTCCCTTCTCACAAGCCTGGAGTAGACAATGAGCTTTCCATTAAAGCTTGAGAAGGAGAGAGAGAGAGAGAGAGAGAGAGAGAGAGAGAGAGAGAGAGAGAGAGAGAGAGAGTCTTCTTGCTTCACACATGAGATTGTGTGAGTGTGTGTGTGATAATGCCTTTGAAAAATCAGCCCCCCTCTCTCTCGGTCGACCCCTCTTGCTAAATCCTCTTGCTGGCTTCCCATTGGACCTCCCCAAGCTTAGCCAATAAGATTTAAGAAGCATAAGTGATAGTCTTGTGACATGTTTCCCCCTTCCCCTTTTGTGAGACCTTTAGATAATTAAATAATGCAAATAAACTCTCATTGGACCCCTTTGTCTTCTGGCCAATAGGAAGCAGGCAAGCCATTGGGCTGCTGAATGCTCATTGGACCCCTTGGGAGACTGTCCAATAGTCTTCTAGAGAGCTTAATTCTTATTGGTTCTTTTATCAAGTTTTTTTAAATGAATAAAACTAGATTTACTCTATCCTAATTCTCATTGGTCTACCTCTATGGCCATCCAATAGGATTTGAGTGCACCTTGTAGGCAATTGGCCTAGAAAGTTGCCATGTGTCCCCTATTCCCTTTGTGTAAAGGGAGCTTGTGAGTGTGTGTGTGTGTGTGTGTGTGTGTGTGTTTCTCTCTCATCCCCTACTTACAGGGCTCGCCCCCTCCTATGTAGGAGTCTTGAAGACTTTCTGACACACTCACAAAGCATCCAATTTTACTAAGCTTGACCATTGGACACAACCTTTGAATTTTGGAACCTTAGCATTTTGGAAGTCTTAATGGGAGGCTTTTAGTAGATCAAGAATTGTTAGGTTAGCTATTTCACTTTGGCCATCCGTTTGCGGGCGATAGGCCGAAGAGAAGTTTAGCCTTGTCCCTAAATTCTCAAAGAGAGCCTTCCAAAAATTACGGGTCATTCTAGGATCTCTATCCGACACTATGGACATTGGCAAGCCGTGGTACTTGAAGATTTGTGATATAAAGAGGGTTGCCATTTGATGGGCTTTGATAGTCTTTTTGACAGGTATAAAATGAGCTTGTTTGCTGAACCTGTCTATACTATCGTCCATATTCCCGTATTCCCATGGATAGACTTAGGCAATCCAAAGATGAAATCCATGGATATGCTCTCCCATGGTGAATTAGGGATTGGCAAAGGTTGAAGCAATCTAGGTTGCTTCCCTCTATCAAACTTCGTCTTTTGGCATACCACACATTTAGAAACATACTCTTGTATGTTTGCTTTCATGGTAGGCCAATAGAAATATGTTTCAATCCCTTTTAGGGTAGACTGCATCCCTCTATGCCCTTCATAAGGAGGAGCATGAGATTCATACATTACTTTATAACGTAGTGAGTTAGTAACGCATAGTCTATTGCCATAGAGAAGATAACCATCTTGTAAAGTAAATGGTTCCTCTTTCTTCCCTAGTGCAAGGGCTGAAATCACATCTCTAAAATCGGATCAATAGCATATCATCTATCATAGAAGATAGGTCATTGTGAGTTGCTATGGAAACCGCCATCACTCTTGGCCATCTTGAGAGTGCATTGGCTACTTGATTATGCTTCCCAGCAACGTGAGCAATATGAAAATGAAATTGCGAAAGGAAATTTGACGACCTCATTTGTTTGTCGGAGAGCTTGGTATGCGTCATGAAGTACTTAAGGCTTTGATGATCCGTCCGCAGAATGAAAGGAGTCCTCAACAAATAGTGCTTCCATGAGTCTAATGCCAGTGTAGAACTGCGAGGAGTTCCTTTTCATATATGCCTAGAGCTTGCTCAACAGAGTCGAGCCTTCGACTTTCATACGCTATGGCGTGCCCTTCTTGAAGAAAAATAGCTCCAAGGCAATCACCACAAGCGTCACATTATACCTCAAATGGCTTTGAGAGATCCGATAGTGTAAGCACAGGTTTAGAGATAAGCTTTTCGAAAGCATTGTTCTCCTTGGTAGAGTATACCTAACGTTTTTCTTTGTTAGTAGGTCATGTAATGGTCCTGCTATTAGTGAGAACTTTTTTGTGAAGCATCTGTAGTATGCACACATACCTATAAAGCTTCTTAGGTCATGAAGATTCCTTGGATTAGGCCATCCTTTTATTACCTCTAGCTTTGATGGATGCATTTGGATGCCATCTTGAGAGATAATGTGACTAAATATTGAATCTTTTGTAAGAAAAAATCACTTTTCTTTCGGTTAATATAAAGTTTATTCTCTCGTAGGACTTGAAATATTACCTGGAGATGTTTCTTGTGTTCGTATAATGAATTAGAGTAGATGATAATATCATCAAAGAACATTCCAGTAAAGGTTCAGTGAGGCTTGAATAGATTCTCCATCAAGCTGTTGAATGTGGCTGGTGCATTGGTCAAGCCAAAAGGCATGACAATGTATTCGTAAA
Source organism: Adiantum capillus-veneris (assembly GCF_014529385.1). Lineage (NCBI taxonomy): Eukaryota > Viridiplantae > Streptophyta > Polypodiopsida > Polypodiales > Pteridaceae > Adiantum > Adiantum capillus-veneris. The sequence continues at coordinate 102,755,435 of NC_140933.1, read as the reverse complement.
GACCAAACATAGTGCGAAATGCGGTCTTTACAATGTCTTGATCAACTATCCCTATTTGATGGTGGCCACTTTTTAGGTCAATCCTATTGAAATAGGTTGACCCTTGTAGCTTATCAAATAGGTCTTCTACTCGTGGAATGGGAAACCTATTTTTGATAGTGATCCTATTTAGTGCTCTATAGTCGACACACATACAATATGTGTTGTCTTTCTTTTGCACTAATAACACGGGCGAGAAAAATGGAGATGAGCTAGGCCTAACCATGCCCTTCTCAACTAACTCATGCACTTGCCTCATAATCTCCTCTTGTTGAGCTTGAGAAACTCTATAAGGAGGTTTATTAGGCGGTGAACTTCCTGGAAGAAGTTCAATTGCATGGTCATCATTGCCTCGTTTAGGAGGTAATTCACAAGGGATGTCGTCAATAAAAACATTTTGAAATCCCTTGAGAAAATTGGATAAGTCTAGTTCCTTGTGATTATTTATATTTTCTTTTGGTAAAGCATTAGGTTCATTTTGAGAATCTTTAACAAAAATCATGTACACGAAAATAGAGCTCTTTATTGACTTATTGAAAGCTTGTGTATGTACAATGGGTCTGGTGTTACCCATCTCTTTGGATTATTTGATTTTTTAATTGTTTTTATGTTTTTTTTAATGTTTTTGAATAAACTAAATGAAATAAAAAACAAAAAATAAAATAAATAAAAAACTTTTTTTACCTAGACTTACCTAGCCACTTCTAGCTGGCGGGGGCGGGAATGGCACACACTTGCCTTTCCAGAGGGACATAATCCCATGATTCCCTCAAGGGACATAATTCCATGGATTCCCTCATGTTGGCAGCTCAACAAACCATTGATGAGGAGAATATTTCTACAAGAGTGTGCTTGAGAGTAGCTTTGCTCCCCACAAACATCTCATGTTCTCGGAGCGCGCTGATCTTGGCACAATCAACATAACCAACAATTACCTTTGCGAGCAAGATGATGCGACACTAGTAAGTACTTTATTCTTCTCATTTCTCATCGTTGTTTCTTAGAATCATAATCCGACATTGTTTCCTTGCAGTCCTCTTTGGAGATGGATTAGTTTGCCCAACGGAAAGGTGGATCTCACACTGAGGGTGACTCAAAGGACGCCGCCCTGTGGCATTATCTCCCAATCAATGAAGAGATGATTTGGGTCATCCACAACGAGTATACGGACTATGCATTAGAAAATATGTACAATTGTAGAACTCTAAGCTTTGTTTTGGCCCTAATTGCCCACAAATATATTCTTGTAAACAGACAGGCAACAATCCTTATGGTTTTGGTGAGAAAGGAACCGAAAACCTTTTAGGATATTGCAGCGTTTGCCTCGACAAGGAATAACAAGCAAGGAAGATATTGTATCACGCATTTGTGAAAAACCATATTTAAGGAGCCTAGGTCAAGATGCCTTCAATGAGCTTGTAAACAGGTTATCTTAGCCACATGCATTGCACGTCTTGATGTATCTTTAAAATTAATAAAGCTATTAGCTTGAGTGAAGTTTTGTCTTGATCCACGTGTGTCACAAGCCATTTGCACACTAACATGATTTTGTCTTGCCGTAGGTGAGCCCCACGGGCCGTATGAACCCCGTTGCCGTACACATGTCTACATAACGAGCCGTTTCATGGCCCCGTGTGCCACGAAGCGACTTTTGGTAGTTTTACCTTGCCAAAAGTTTCTCTGTGGCGCATGGGGCCACGGAATTTTTCGTTATGTCTGCATGTGCATGACGACGGGGTTCATATGACCCATGGGCATCGAGATGGGCACCACATGAGCTCTACTTTCTACTTGCCAGCTAACATGGTTTACACAAGCGTCATTAGGGAAACTTTGGACCCTCCAAGAGGCCCTATAAGGACTTTGACTTTCTCTCTCTTGTCCGAAACCGATGCACAGTAAAATTTTTACAAATGAAATCAAAACTTGGCGGACCTCTTGGATTTAGAATGCACTCATTGAGATCTATCCATTGATATATAACATGCCATTAGATTTCTTATATTCTAAAAGATTCCATTTTTTAATGTGACAACTCCATTTTATAAATGGAATCTCTCCCCATATTTTAGATTCAGTGGGGAAGCCATAACCTCTACAAATGAACTCCAAATTTGTCGGAGTTTGGACATTTTAAACCTACTTTCTAAGATCTTTCCAAGGATATTTTGCTTGATAGGGTTTTGACAAAGTGTTCATGGGCTTCACCGGGTTGCCCACTTTGGAGAAGAGAGACAAAGTCAAAGTTTAAAATTTTTTTAATGAGAAACATTTGTTCTGAGCACCTTGCGGATTGATTGTGCATCACGAGCCATTTGCGTACTAACATGATGTCTTCTTTCCCTAGTTGAGTCCAAGTAATTAGAGAATTAGAGAAATTGACCTAAGTAACCACATTCAAATCCATAACCAACACAAGATTAAAATTTCAAACAATATATTGCAATCGCCAAACATAGATATGATAATTTCATTGTCAAAACAGTTACATAATAACGCTGGCAAAAATGCCACTTGAGAAGTCACAACAGATTTCCTATCTAGGTTTTATGAAAACAATCATCACCATGAAGGCAAAGTGCTAAGGACATATATGTGGGCTTAATAGTCACACGCTTAGCATGGGCCATCACCAAAATGGTGACTTGAAAGAGGGATTCAATGATATCCTCCACTCCTTGCTGCAACAAACCTAGTACCACTGCTTGCACCTTGTTTACACTATTTGAGTTCATAATCTCTTTCACAAAAATGAGGCCTTAGGGATTATAAGCAATGTACTCTTCTGGTACTTACAAATTTCACGTAATTGCATTGTCAATCTATTGCCTCTTGAATACCTGAAAGGTTGAAATACCACCTCAAACTATCGTGATCCTCGTGTGGGAGTGCCCATGTTGCTTGCCACCATATGTTCTTCACTGATTGCACCCCATAAAAATCTTGCCTTTGCCGCCTCCTGCCAAGCAACTCGGCCGCCTCTTCACATTCTAACCCATTTTCCCACCAGTGCCTTGCTCATGAGTGTGAGGCTTGTGTGCTCCACCCTCTGGCCTTTGACAACCTAAAATTCATCTAATTTTAACACAAATATAGCTTTTCCACCCGTCTCCTCTATTATGATATCGTAATATTGGATCATAGCTCATTGCAAGGCTTCTACTTCATTGTAAACATTGTTTAACTTGTTGTAAACAAAACTCTTTGAGGCCATTGGCATGTTGCCATCCACCCACTTGTACCTGCCTAGCAGGGTTGAAACATCGTTGTTTGCAATTTTTCTTGCCATAGACATAATGTATGGGGTTGGTAACATTGATTGAGCCATTCTCTTGCTACGTAGACACCCCGTTATGCATGTATACAATGCTCTGTACCCCTTATCATTGATCTCGACAGAGTCGCACACTATAAGCATGTTGCAAGGGGGAATAATATTTTGAAAGTCCTTCGACAATATTTTCTGACGGGATTGTCGCAATGTAGTATGTGTGGGATCAAAGATCATATTTAGAATGTCTTTCAGTAGGGAAATTTTGGACTCTCAAATGGGTCCTAGTAGGCTTTGACTTTTTCCCTCTTGTCCAAAATGGGCACACGGTATTTACAAATGAAATTAAAACTTGTTGAACCTTTTGTAGAATGTACTCATCGAGATCTATTCCTTATATTCTAGAAGATTTCATTTTTTGATGTGACAACTCCGTCTTATAAATGGAATCTCTCCCCACATTTCAACTTCAATTGGGAGGCCATAAATTCTACAAATCAACTCCAAATATGTTGGAGTTTAGGGATTTAGAAACTAGTTTATAAGATCTTTCCAATGATATGCTAGTTGATAGGGTTTTGACAAAGCGTTTATGTACTTCACCAGGTTGCTCAGTTTCAACAAGAGAGGCAAAGTCAAGCCTTCTTATAGGGCCCCTTTGAGAGTCCAATTTTTTCCTAATGCTCATCAACCACGTGCCAAAGTATGGATGCCTTGACTGACTCCTTGATACTGTTGCAACCTATAATTTCTTTCACACATTCTCTGCAAAAAGAAAATAGAAAAGGACTCAATTACTAAATTCTACGAACAAATTACACTCTTACAACCTTGCAACTACCTTGTTTGGCGTACACGTTTCTTATGAGTGCCTCCAAGTTTAACAAGGAGCCCCATAGCCCTGCACTTATGTTATTTCTTTTTTAATCCCATAGGAAGGTGAGTAAAGTGGTCGACACACCGTCTGAGATTTTGAGTGGAATGCCGAAGACACATGCAATTTTCTACAACCCGATCGGTGCTTTCTTTATCGTTGTCAAGCTTCACCTTTTGCTTTGCGAGTTGCTTCCTTAATTACACTATTTTCACCATGATTGCTCCTTTGCCAATGCTAATGCCCGAAGTTGTTCCTTTTCAACTAAGCTTGTGACCTGCAACATGTCTAGTTTTGTTTGAATCTAATTACGTTGTCAGGCCTTTTTCGAACGGGCGAAAAGTCAATCAGCGACACTGGAATGCCTGGCAAACAGCCATTGTATATACTTGTACATACCTATGAGTGCACTTTGAGAGTGGTTTTCAAGGTAGTCCTACAAAGCTTTGGTTTTGGCCAGGCTCTGGAAGCAAACCATAGACACCATGTATGCTAGTGATCGGTGGTTGCTCCTTAAGTATGCGATCACGGATATGAGAGCTCAATTTGGATACTTATGGTGGAAATGAACCTTTGCTTGAGCCATTGAAGCTAAATAAAGAGCTTCTGGCAGTTGACCGTGAGGATTGCAAGCATGGACAATGCCCGCCGCCGCCAACGCCATGGGATAAGAGTGCAAGGCTCGCGAATGAAGACTATATCGCTGTGGGAACTGACCCTTGCTCAAAATAAAAGAATAATATTGAAGATTATGCCCAAAAATGAAGAGAGGGCGCCTGCAATCATTGACAGCATGGGCTGGTCGTGGGGAGCCGGGAGAAAGTTTGGGGGAGAGGATTGCAGAAGGCAGGCCGCTACTCAGTGTGGGGGGGGTGCACCAGAGAGGGCTGCAGGTGCCGCCAAGGGCAGGTAAAGCCAAGGGGTCACCAAGCTCGGAGGATCGCTCTCTTGTGTGCTGGAGGTGGCCATGATGGATTCTAGGAGGGGCTGATATTGTGCAGGAGGGATTAGAAGGCGGAGTTGGGTGGCATCGAGCAGGTGAAGAGGAGGAGCCGCTCAGAGAAGCTGAGAGAGAGAGAGAGAGAGAGAGAGAGAGAGAGAGAGAGAGAGAGGACATAACTCAGGCTATTTTGATGCAACACTGGGGGTGCATGGAAGCCATCAAAAGGATGCTCGCACTGCTGAAGGGAGCCCGAGCTAAGAGCTGGGATTGAGTGCTCGAACCTGCAGATAGCGGGTCGTCTTATCACACGGTGCAAGAGGCCGCGACCAAAACCAAGAGAAAATTAGAAGGGCACACTACTCAGTGAAGCAAGGGAAGGTGTCGAGCTGCAGGAGGATCACCATCTGAAGCTGGGAAGGGGCCTTTCAGTCGTCAAAGAAGAACGACCTCAGTGCATAAGTCGAGAGCTTGCAAGTTCCTTTATCAATTTGAATGTATATAGATCGTTTAGAGGTTGCCATAGAGTCGAAGGGGAGCCAGGCAGCTAGCGTCTGCATTGCACTTCTTCTTGTCTTTCTTGAGCTCTCATTATATATATATACTCATGGGGCCACGCATTGTCATTTTCTCTCCAGACTCAAGTGCCCTCACCTACGGCCAGATGATGCCAACAAGGGCCTTACAGTGATAGAAACACTAGAACTCTACTATCTATGTGTATGCTTCACGATGTGGGCGAGCTATTGAGAGGCAGTATCTTGCTCTACCCTTTTTTTCCTGTCAACGTGTTGAGAGCTCTTGCAAATACAAAGTGTCAAGCCTATGGCAATAGTCTAACAATCTGTGATAGCCATCACCCAAAAGCATAAGATCCACGTGATGTTGCAAAATGGTGGAGATGCACCTATTTTAGGATCAAGGGAGTAAATTGCACCATTCGTCCAAAGGTTAATGGCTTTCATCGCTTGCAATCATAGCATGTCCATTAGAATAGATCACCCACTTTCTCGATTGCTTTGCAAAGTTGAACACTCTTGCTCCAAATCAACACATAATCTGAACTTTGAAGGCTTGTTGGTGATGTCTCACATAGCCATTGTAGCTGGAGATGTAGATGAAGATGTAAATGGAGATGGAGATGGAGGTGCATGTGCAATTGGATATGGAGATGGAAAAGGGAGTTGGAGATGGAGGTGGAGGTGGAGGTGGAGGTGGAGGTGGAGGTAGAGCTAGAGATGGAGGTGGAGCTTGCAAGGATGTGCAGGTTTGCACCAATGCTCAATAGAGAGAGAAAGAGCTATGGTGAGCTATTATGAGAGAGAGAGAGAGAGAGAGAGAGAGAGAGGTATAGAAGCTTTAGATCTATAGCTAAGGCTTCTAGAGAAGGAAAAAGAAGCCTAAACCCAAGCATAACCCCTCCAAACTTGTTTTAGAGAGAGAAAGACATTTGCAACACCTCCAAAGGGGGGAGGAGAAAGTGACAAGAATTTTCAAATTCAAAAGTGGGGGAGTGGTATGTGGGGCCGCACTAACACCCAAAAAGCTGAGTGGATCTAGTGATTAGATATGATTGAGACCTATTTTCTTTTTAGAAGAAATGCAAATATGTATTTTTAGGCCTATGTCATTAGTTTTTTCAAACCTTCATTAGCATTCAAAGCACTTCACTAAGCGTCCAATTTAAAAAGCCCAAGAAGACCCCAAACAAGTCCTAATGAAGAGACTTTTGCTCTTACTTTTTGTATGACTATTGTTCATTTTTGTTGACAACCTATTTTTGACTTAATGTACGTCAATCAAATATTGTTATTGCTTTCTTGAATGATCATTTACATGAGGAAGCATATGTAATGCATCCTCAAAGTTTTGTTGAGAAAGGACAAGAAAAGAAAGTGTGCAAACGCAAGAAAGCTTTATTTGGGTTGAAGTAGTCTCCTCACACTTGGTATGACAAAGTCGACACTCATTTGGTTAAATGAGGCTTTTGTAACAATCCAACTGAAAGCACTTTGTATGTTAAATATGAGGGTGATGTATATCTCATCATCATTTTGTATGTAGATGATTTACTGATTATTGGTTTGAATGAGACACACAAATTTGTTAAATTCAAAGCTGAATTTAGTGCTACTTTCAAGATGGAAAACTTGGTGCTTTTGCATCCTTATTTGGGCATATAGTTTAAGCAGTGTAATGGAGCTATTTCTTTGTGTCAAGCAAGATACATAAAGATATTACTATGTAAGTTTAGACTTATAGACTACAAACCTATTGCTACTCCAATAGAAACATGTTTGAAATTGAGACTTCATGATGATGCTAGAGATCTTGTGAATGTCACTCATTAGAAAATTTCGGAGGTCATTTGGAGGGCCTTGTAAGAAATTGTATTTCTCTCTCTAGAAACCTTTTTTAAAATGCACTTGCACCTTGTGAGTAAGTCCAAAAGGACAACAAGACACTCTGAAAAGTAGATTTATATTCCCAATCGTCCTTGAAAACGGTCACTTTTTTATTTAATGCGAGCGTCTTTTTCACGAGGCAGGTGCGGCGCATTCAATGCAGCTTACGTCATCACTGAAAGTTGAAAAGTCACAAACTATAAAATAGTGATAGATTTTGAGGATTTTGACACCACCAATGCATTCGGAACGCCAAAATACCTTAAAAACGAATGTCTACTTGTCTCATTCCGACATCCGGAGAGGCAAAAAATGTCAAAAAACCCCCAAAAATGGGCTTTTTACTAAAGGCGCGCGAGGAGGCATTCTAAAATTTTAGAATGCCCCTCTGCGCGCCGTTAGTACAAAGCCCATTTTTGGGGTTTTTGGACACTTATCTTTCCAAAAAGCCCCTTTTTAGAGGTTTTTGGACATTTTCCTCTCAAAAAGCTCCCTACAAAAAAGAAAAAAGGGCCTTTTTACTAACGGCGCGCGCGAGGGGGCATTCCAAAATTAAATTTTGGAATGCCCCCTCGCGCGCCGTTAGTACAAAGCTTTTTATAGTGATTTTTGGACACTTATCTTTCCAAAAAGCCCCTTTTTAGAGGTTTTTGGACATTTTCCTCTCAAAAAGATCCCTAAAAAGAGAAAAAAAGGGCCTTTTTACTAACGACGCGCGAGGAGGCATTCCAAAATTTTGGAATGCCCCCTCGCGCGCCGCTAGTACAAAGCTCTTTTTAGTGATTTTTGGACACTTATCTTTCCAAAAAGCCCCTTTTTAGAGGTTTTTGGACATTTTCCTCTCAAAAAGCTCCCTAAAAAGAGGAAAAAAGGGCCTTTTTACTAACGGCGCGCGAGGAGGCATTCCAAAATTTTGAAATGCCCCCTCGCGCGCCGTTAGTAAAATGTTCTTTTAGGGGTGTTTGACATTTTTGGCCTCTTTGGATGTCTAAACGAGGCAATTGGACATTCATTTCTAGGAGATATGTGTGTTCCGGACGCATTGGCAGTATCAAAAGTTTCAAGATCTTCCACCACTTGATAGTTTTGTGACTTTTTGAGTTCTAGTGATGACGTATCCCGTATCAAATGCACCGCATCTACCTTCTGAAAAAGGTGCTCGCATTAAATAAAAGAGAGTGCTCGTCTTCAAGGACCACTAGATTATTAAATGAGGAGAGGGACACCTTTTATATTTTTGTTAATATCAATCTATTTTTCTACGTAACGTAGGCTCTTCTCTCATTGGAGGAGCTTATTTTCCTCTCTCTACCAAAAGGCCCTCCAAAAGACCTCCGAAATCTCCTAATGCTTTATCAAATTGCTATTGGATGGCTTGATTATGTATGCAATACTAGGCTGGATATTCAATTTGCAGTCTCACGGGTCAATAGATTTATGTGTAGCCAAGGGTCTAAGCATTGGTAGGCTATCAATAGGATCTTTTGCTATTTGAGTGGAATTTTACATCTTGGGTTGTTTTATCCCAAGGGGGGATCATTGCCGCTAGATTTGTATGCCTTTTTGGACTAAAATTGGGATGGTTGTTATAACACATGAGTGTCCATAAGTGGTTTTCGTTTCATGCTTGGTAGTTCATGTATATTATTGTTGAACAAGAAGAAACCTACTGCGACCACTTCCAACTGTGAGGTTGAGTACAAGGCAGTCTTCATAGTTACTGTTGAGTGTGTATGGCTTAGATGCCTTCTTATGACTAATATGGGTGTCAGTTAGGAAACTCCCAACATCATCTATACTGACAGTAAAAGCGCATTGGTAGTTGCGAGGAACCCAATTTTTCATGCTCTCACAAAGAACAATGAGGTGCATTATCACTATGTTAGGAAAAGACTCTCAGTAGAAGAGATAAACTTGGCTTATGTGCCAACATGCAACACCTTATAGATTTGTTCACAAAGGAATTGCTTCATGAGAAGTTCAAATCTTTTCACAAAGTTTGGGCTTTCTTTCTTTCTGGATTGATTATGTCCTTAGGGCATGACACTTGCTAGTTGTATGTGACATGTCTCATTCACCACATCACTCCTAGGGGGGCTTTGTTACCATATATGTGGTAGTGATGTGTTTGAGCACAATTCAAACTGATGGGGCACTTTTTTTCTCACTAGGAACTGTTTTCCCATGTGCATTGTCTATACATCCATCACTCGAGGGCTACCTTATCTTTCTATTTTCTCACTAAGCAATATAATCTTTGTCGTGTGCCTTGAGCTTCATCATCTTCTCCAAGCTATGTGTGTATCCTTGCAATCCTAATTCCAACAACTCCTTGCATACCACCCATTGCCTTCAAAATTCAAGCATATGAAAGTATACATGGAGAGGACCCGCATTCCACGTGTGTTGTAAATGGCCCAATGTGTTTCTTGGTCACACCCTCATTGAGCACACCTGTCAAAACATTCAAGAAACTACATTGTGGATAGAACTGACCACACCAATTTTTTTGTACTTCAAAGTACTCCATATTTACATACATGTGCATCAAAGCATACCTCACAACCAACAAATTCCAAGAGACCACACTGTGCACCTTAAGTTCATTAAAGAAAAGTGCTTCCACATCTCATGTCAACTTCTTAAATCATATCATATGCTTCATACAACAAGCATTTGTCGTGTGTCCTCAATTTTATTCGAATGAGCACATAATGGAGCTCTTTCTCCTACCCATATCGGACATACCTTTTTATAAGTGGTCCAAGAGAAGACTTAATTTTTTTTTTCTTTCAAAAATACAACATTTGGCATGCCTGTTGACCAAATTTCTTATTGAGCATTTGTAGAAAATAGGCCAATCGTCCTTATTGGGCATATCTTGAATGAAAACAGTTCACAAAGATATCTTAGACACAAATCTTGTCAATCCCATTTGGGTTATTTTCTATATGAACCACTAGGCATACATCTTGATCACAATAACATCAACAACAATGTTTCTTTCTATATGAACCACTTGGCATACATCTTGACCACAATAACATCAACAACAATGCTTGACTAGCATCTTGGAAATTTCATTGCCATGTCAGCTTCAACCATAATGCTACATGGCTTAAAGCTACAAGCTTAAGCAATCATATGTAAAGAAACCCTCAAACCACATTCATTGAAAATAGCCCAATGCTTCCACACTTGGCATACATGTTGACCATAGAAAATCCAAGTATAACATTTTTTTTCCAAGAGCTCCTTCTATGAAACTGTTTGCCAATGTCAATTTTTTGCACAATGCCTCGTTTCTAATTGTTAATGAGGATGATTGTATGCACCGTTTGGGTGACATGAATTTTGAAAAAATCAAGCCATATTTAGTACTATGGTATAAGATTCTTAAACCATGCATTTGAGCTAGAGGCTAGTGACACATGCACACAAAGTCCTTGGACTTTTCAGTCTAGAGGCTAGAGACACATGCACAGAAAGTCCTTGGACATTTTAGTATTTTATATATGCACTTAAGGTTTCAATTAAACTCTCTATCTATATTGCCTTGTACTTAACCTTCCTTTCCTCCACTCTGCTTGTGTTGCTCTTCTCATCCACTTTTCTTGGCTCAGCTATGGTATGGTGAAGTTAGAAGTAGAGGTGATTGCATTTGGAGAGAATAAAGTACACAATTTAACATACATGTTGGCCAAAGCACATTGTAACTAAAATATTAACTTGCAACAATCAATTAATCTTGTAATAGCTACAATTATTAATCATATACTTGATGTCTTGACAAAGAAAATCAAGACAAGCAAAATCAAGCAGGAAAACAAACATTAGGTGAAGTGGAGATTTCTGCCCTATCAACTTTTGATGGTAGGATAGAGGCCTATCATGGTGGTGATGGGTGATGGAGAGCTAGGGTTTGATTCAAAAGAGGGATCCTAAGAAATGGCTATCACATCCAAGGTATGGAGCAAGCATTCAAATTACCCAAACCTGACATGGGGAGGTGGTGACAATAAATAACAATACTGGGCTTTTCAAGTCTGGTAATTGGAATGACTGAAATTTAAATCCCTTATTGAGGATCCATGGAAGGGACATTTTGGTGCCAATAGCCACGGTATTTCCAGCTTTAATAGTGTATATTTAAGTTGTTGTAGTCAAAAAGCTCATAGTTGGATCACAATGTGGGGCAAATGATCTACCTCCTTTGGTGTGCATTGGTCGCTCCACCCTTTCTGTCAGGGGTGTAAGACAATAGAAAACACAAACAATCACTACCCTATATTTATGATCATACAACAAGGCAGGTAGGATACAATGTAGAAGGATAATAGTCAAGCTAACATTCATTAAGTGAAAAAAACAAAGCCCAAAGTTGTAGGAAAAAAGACTAGACCTTCTAGTAGCCTTTGAGTCCCCTAGGCCTGCACATTGAGTGATGAATGTATGCCAAAGTTTGAATGATAGAGATGCAAGCCCAAGTATATACCTGCATCTCTATATGGGCTGAATTCCATTCAGCCCAAGTGTGGGTTGAATCAAAGGTTGCAAAGCCTAACTTGATGCAAAATCACGATAAGAAGATGTGATCAAAATTAAGCAATCCTATGAGTGAGAATGAAAAATGATATGAAACTTGAAAAACAAATTGGTATCATGGAAAGATAAATGGATACATATGGCATAGGACAAGGTGCAGCTATGATTCCCAAACTATCAAATGAAATAAAGCAAATGAAGTCGGAGGTTGATAGGAATTTTTTTAAAATGATGTTAGCTAAAAAACCTAAGGTAGAGTTCAATATGAATTGAGGTGGTGAGGTAACATAAAGGTATGACAAATAATAAAAATGCCACTCTCAAAGAGGAAGCTAAGAGTTGTTCCTAACATTCAATTTACTATATAGACCACATCTGCCAAGCATCACTATTTTTTAGAAAAGGTGTTTGCATTATTGAAAGATGAGATATGGCTAGAGTGGTACACAAAGACAATGAGACATAGTATATGTGGATTATAATTGTAATGGAAATGGCCCATGAACTTTGAGGATAGCCAAATTAAGAGAATTAGAGTGAGCATTTTTGTGAGATTACTTTGAGAACATAGAGGGTGAACTTAATTGATGGTAGCAACATAAACATAATTCTTAATTAACTTGGCATGAACAATACTTTTTGCAAGAGAGAGAGTATTAGAGAACATGACAATAGTTGATGAGCGGATTTTCTTTGAGTCGGTTCCCCCTCCAAAAGGTGTTTGTATTATAGATTCTCCCATCAAGAGAGACTTGGCATAATACAATCTTTGTGTTCCTTGTGACCTTGGTGATGCTATGAAGATGGAAAGCTTCATGCATCACGAGCATAACATAAACTTTTCAAAAAGCATTAACTATCCCAAGCCTCAGTCCCAAGGCCTCAAAGACCTTCGAAGGTCTCCAAGATAGCTAGTGGGGAATGAGGGCAGGGAAGAGGAAGACGAATCATTCATAGGAGAAAGAAATAGTTCCTCACTTATCATCACTCTTCTTGCTTAGCATAGCATAATAGCATAGTAATGAAGATGAAGAAGATGGCAAGCTTAAGCATTGAAGCATGGCTCTTTGTTGGATTTGCATTCCAAGAGTGCTGGTGTAGGCTCTCAACTTCTCAACAAGATTGGAGAAGGAGATGGAGCTCTTGCACTTTGCACTTCACACAATGAGAGCATGTGTGTGTGTGTGTGTGTGTGTGTGTGTGTGTGTGTGTGGGAGAGTATACCTCCTCTCATGCTTGGTCCACCTCTCTCTCTCTCTCTCTCTCTCTCTCTCTCTCTCTCTCTCTCTCTCTCTCTCTTTTGTATTATTTAATTATATCATTTGGACCCCTTTAAAGCCTATCCAACAGGATTCAAGCACATCCTGTGGGCCACATGTGGAGGATCTTCATATGTGTCTTTTATGCTTCTTAAGATATCATGTTTGAATTGAACACTTCAAGCACCTAGTCAATTAAGCATGGAAACCGTTTAGTGTGTGTGTGTGTGAGAGAGTATACCCCCTCTCATACACCTCTCTCTCTCTCTCTCTCTCTTTTGCATTATTTAATTATATCATTTGGACATGTTTCCCTCTTTTCCTCTTTGAGAAAGAACTTAATTACTTATTTTTATGCATCTAAAGTCTCATTGGACCCCTTTAAAGCCTATCCAATAGGATTCAAGCACATCATGAGGGCCACATGTGGAGGATCTTGACATGTGTCTTTTATGCTTCTTAAGATATCATGTTTGAATTGAACACTTCAAGCATCTAGTCAATTAAACATGGAAACCGTTTATGCCTCTTGAGAGATCATCTTTGAATTGAACACTTAAAGAACCTTAGTCATTTAAGCATGAGAAGCACCTCAAGCTTAGGCAAGGTTCCCACAAACACTTTAAGCACTTTAGTTAGCAAGCACGACAAGCACCTCATGCTTGGATAGGATTCCCACCTCAAGGTCAGTCCTAGCTTGCTGAAGGTCAAAGTACGTTGTAACACTAACTTTTGGAGGTCTTTAATGAAGCTAGCCCTAAGGTCTTTTAAGCTCCATTAGATGCACGTTGCTCTTTGATAGACTACATCCTTTTGAACTGCTATTGAAATGTAACCCTCTCTCCTCTTGGTCCCTTGCTGAGGTAAATCTAGAAGCACTTATTGCACATTGTTCTTTGGTAGACCGTCTCCTTTTAGAACCCTATTGAGATGCAACCATTTCTCCTTTTGGTCCCCTGTTGAGATAGGTTTAGAAGCACACATCTATATCCTAACTCTTGTTCCCCTTTTATCTTCCCATATTAAATGATTAGTTTAATATGAGAAAATCATTTGATAAAGCTATATATTATATTTTATGACAATAATTAAGACCCCAAGCACTTTACAATATGGAAAGTTGTTTTTCTCTTGCTTACTCTAGATATGTATCATAGGTTGAGTCACCATATATGCCTCTAGAAGAGGAAATCGTGTGTTTTTCTAACATGAGGGATATTTTACTTTGTTGCGGATTGTAATGCATGTGTATGCTAATGTTAGAAGCAAGCTAACACAAATACCACGGATATCATTTTTTGGAGTTCTCATTGTAAAAACACTTATTATTTTGATAAATCGGGAATATTGTAACTCCTAATTTTTGGATAAACCTTGTAATTGATGAGCCGGGGCTACAAGCTTCCAGATTGTATCAACCTGTCATTACCCAACTTTGGTAGAACTCCCAGATTAATAGTTTTGACCACCAAAAACCTTGGCTAAGGTATAAAAGTCAATTTTTGTAAGTCATTATCAATTTTTGGATAATGAAATACACAGCGTGAGCTAACGATGCTCACCTCTTTCCTTCTCGCCCTTCCTACTCCCTCCCCAGTTGTCACATTGCAATCGCGTTTGTTGCATTGCAACTGCAGGTAAGAGCTCTACCCATTGACGTAAACACATCATGATATTTCGTAGCTTTGGCATTACCGATCCACGGCCTAATTTCATCATAAGTAGGAATTTACACTTTGAAATAAAAAACTAAGCATAGGCGGGGTATTGGGGCATCATTGCTAAGCATTTAGATGCATTCTTGGTCGAAAATGACTAGGTCAAAAATCCATTGTTGTTAATAATTGCAATTTTGGCACTTGACCTAAAGTGGGATTTGAGACCATAAGCATGTATGCTTAGGTCTTATAAACATGTCCTAGAAGTTTCATTACATTTGGATGTCATTTGATGCTGCAACGGATGTGATTTGTTTACCGATGAGTGATTGGCTTTTAGTGATTTCTGTTACTTGAGTGTAGCTTGAGTTACATGCTAGTTGTTAGTGACACCCTCTTGTAGCCTCTATGCACTAGTCGAGTCAGCTTCATCCCATGGATTAACAATTTAATCGTGGTTCTCGATAATACTGCAATAAGATAGGATAGTGAGGTTAGACACACGTCCCACATTTGGCGCCGTTGTCGGGGATCGAAGAGACCTAAACTAGGAAAAAACACGAACGTCTTATGAAGTTATCCTTTAACTTCCTCTAGGATCGCCTAAAGTTCAAAACTTTCTTTTAAAACCGCATAGCCTAAGATTATCGTCTTTTGCTATGTGGAGGTAGCTTGGAAGTAATCGTACTTGTCGAGTGCATTTAGAATTGTAGAAATAGATTAGGATTTTGAGGATGATTGATAGACGAAACAAGTCTTAAGATCAATGCTTAGAAAACCATAAAAGACAAGAAAACGAGTGTTTGGGGACACTTTCCACAACCCCATTGCATGAGAATCTATGAGTAGGGTAAGTAGGATCCGATGTGGATTTCAGAACATTGCTTTCTCTGAAAGAATCATTAAGAGTTGTTATTGGAAGTTGTAGAATTTCAGATCTACGGGTAGAAATAGCACGAAAAGACTCCAAACCACTCAATCCGACTGGAGAGTAAGCTTAAAAGTTGTCTGAACCAGTGGGTAAGCTCAAGGACACTTCGAGGTAAAAATGTCAAGAGTTGACCAAAACTCATATTATTTTCTTTTTCTTGATATTTTAGGCCAAATTAAGTTTTGACTTGATTCATAAGGCTTAAAATAGCTCATAAAAAGACTGTCCATTGAAAAATTGCAAAAATTGGTTCGTTTCAAGCCTGAAGTTAATAATCGCAATTATTAACTTTCAGCTCAGATTTGACCAAGGTTCATACCATTGACTCATTGCATGTGTACAAACAACTTTTGTAAAGGCACAAAAGATTTGGATCACCAAACTGGCAAAAAACTGGATAAAAACTAAAGTGTGTACTGACTTTCTGAATCTTGAGTGTAAACTGGGAGAAATTTGTCCAAATTTGTTGAAATTTGATTCCTAGTCTTATATTGATGTGATAAGCATGTGTACATGCTCAGTTGACCAAAAAGATGCAAAAAGTTGTCAGTTGTAAATAATCGCAATTATTTATATCTGTCCCATTTTTCAACTTTTTTGACCAAGTTGGCATACCACTAGCTTTACCATGTTGTAATAAGCCCACAAACCAAATTTGCTAAGATTCGGATCATTGGATTGAAAATTGTGACCAAATTTGCAAAGCTAGTCTACGGACAAAAAATTGATAACCGTTTGATCGGTCCAAACTTGATGAAACTTGGCTAGAGACATTAACTTGAGGTGCTTAACAGATCTGTGTCAAAGTTGGGACAAAAATTTACAAAAATATAGCTAGAGTAAATAATCGTGATTATTTACAAATTTGCAAATTTGAGTATACCACAAGGTCAAGCATATCAAGTAGACCCCACAAATCAATTTTGGTGAAATTTGGATCACAAAAGTGAGACTTAAGCCAGATTCTTGAAATCAGAGTCTACGGACACAAAAAAGTTGATAAACTTGATCGATTTTGTCCAAACTTGTTCAAACTTGTCCAGGGACTTTAACAGGTTGTATACTTGGCAAACCAAGCCGAAAATTGCAAAAAACTAGCAAAAGTAAATAATCACAATTATTTACATCTGCTACACAGGGACATCAATTTTGACTTTTGAACTTGTACAGTGTTAGGCCAGCATAATATGAAGCCACCGGGAAATTTTGGGTTCAATCGGATCCAAAATTGGTACATGTTCACATGTTCACTCAGTTTTCAAATTGTAGATTAATCCTTTGATTTTTGCCAAAGTCGAATTTGAAAGTCAATTGCTGACTCCCATAGCTCAATTTGAAGTGATACACATAGACCAATCATGATAGTTAGCAAAAACTCTACCGTCTTTATAGAAGAATAGCTAACTTGATCAAATTTGTACAGAAGTCAGGTTGCAGACGAGGAATCGGTAGCTTGACAGAAAGTTGCAATCGAATCAAGGGGAAATTGACAACAGGTCAATCCAAAGGTAAGTACTCTATTTAGGGATTCATAAATCTATATGAACCTTAGATCTGGTCGTGTACTAGGAAATCAAAGCATACTTGGAGAAACCTCCAGTAGAGTATCCACCGAAGAAAGCGTGAAACAAGGCAATTCCTTGCATAGTATTCTTGAAGAAGTCTCAGACACTTTTTCAGATTCAACATATGAAATGTCTTCCTACTTGACTCACTCAGACACCGAAATGACAATGTGCTATAAGCATATACTCTCTTTTTATAAGACTAACCACCATGGAGCTCAGGTTTACCTGGATCCTAACGAAGAGTATGCTATTCGCATTGATGACATAGTATTGAGTTCGAAGAAGAGATTAGGGCAAACAAACAAGAAAAATGTACATGGACAAAAACGGAACTCAGTATGTACAAGTCGAAAACCCTGACGTGATAGACAAATGGGGGTTAGAAGTCAACACCATAATCCCAGATATGTCAGAAAAAGAAGGACCACCAACTTTAGAATTCGAGGGATACGATCAAGTAGATTTGAAGCCTTTGAAATGGCTTAGTACGGATAATACTAGGATCAGAGTTTATTGTTGGGAGGATATAAACCCCAAGGAGGTCACCTAATAAAAATGTAACCTATCATGTGAGTTCAACAGAAGGGTATTTAAAGTTCTCAAAACTTACAGAAATATATATACATAAGGGCATTATTTTTTCAAATTTGAAAAAACTTACAAATTTTAAAAGAAAAGGGTACATTATATGCTTAACAAAATTCACAGATAAGGGGTTTTACAAACATGTCTTGAACGCATGTGATATTATAGTTTTACACATAGTGAACCCCCCGAGATATAAACGTAAAAGATCTTCTGTGGACTTCACATGCCAAATCAAGACAACTAACGGCCATGAAGATCATCTATATCTTCAAGATCAAAGATAAGGGATCGGCATACCTGCCAACCTATCTATTTAGGGATTGTTATAACAACAACTTTGTTATGATGACTCCTGAGGAGGTAGAACAAACCAAATACCAAGGGTATTCCATAAGGGATTGGATATTGGGACAAGGACCAGAAACAATTTCAAGAGATAAACACCGTGAGAGATCAGCTGAGAGTAATGTTAAGAAACCAAAAACCACCTCATCACGAAGAAAACAGGGTGACACTAAGGCCAGTCCAGGGCTATATGAGTCACTATTTCCAATAGATTGGTTTGAAGGACTCGGAACAGGACCAACTGCCAGGAGACCGGGAGTTGAACCAAACGGACGCGTCACACCAACTGATTTTCAAAAATGGGTCAGAAAATACAATGGATCAGAGGATCCATACGACCACTTAGCAAGCTTTAAGCAAGTGCTAAGAGCAAAACGTATATTCGATTTCCATACTCAATTTGAGGGGTTTGGAATGACATTAGAAGGAAAAGCATTGACATGGTTCCAAAACATTCCACCAAGGTCAATCATGGACTTGAACACATTAGCTCAAGGATTTGTAGCTGCTTGTTCCAAAACGGGAATCAAACATAATACGGTAGGTCAAATCTATAGCTTTAAACAAAAACATGGTGAGTCTGTTAGGGATTGTGCAACTCGAATGAAACAATACATTGTCAGATGCCCAAGGCTAGAGATACCTGCAGAAGAACGACTCTAGAGGGACTGCTAAACAAAGAACATCATGCTATACTGTATAGCAAGAAGCATACAACCCTAGAAGAGTGTGTGTCAGATGCTATTGACTTAGGAGACAATTGTGATATTTTCAACGAAGAAGATGTCCCTAATGATAACTAAAGCGAGAAAACAACATCCACTAAACCAACACAAGTGGGAACGGCTACTGCAGCACCACTTTCAGCCATAGAAGATATGCTCAAAAGGATGAACGACATGATAAACAACATGCAAAAAGCACTTATGAGGGGACCAGGACAAGGGATGCCTCAACAAGGATAATCAATTAGGCCACAAAAATGGTGTGAAATCGAGGATAAATGGACCAACCATGAGACCCACGAGTACTACTTCCAACCAAAGTATGATGGGAATGTTCAGTACGTGCCTATGAGGCCACAAGGACAACCCATGTACAGATATCAGTCTAATATGGCCCAAGCTCAAAGACCACCGATGGGTATGGAAAGACCTCAACCTGTGTTGGGTCAACAACCTCCATATCCAGGACATAATGTAGTGCCTGTAAAGTACATGCATTCCCAAGGAGTCATAGATGAACAAGCATTAGTGCCTGTTACACCCTATGTGGAGCCTCGTCCATCTACAATTATGGTAGAGGGAGATTGGTATAATTCACATCCACCACCAATGGAAGAACCTGTGACTTATGCTCCACCAGAGCTCGCACCAATGTATTATGTAGCTATAAGACCTCCTATGGTAAGACCCACCATTAAGCCAAGAACAGGAAACTATCATAACTGTGGTGCAGATGATCATTGAAAAATGAATGCCCAAAGCCTAACAAAAACCTCAAGCCAGTTGAAGCTTATTGCATACAATGTTGCAAAAAGGGAGGACACTTTTCGGAAGATTGTCCTAAAAATCCTTTGAGCAAGGGTAAAACAGTAGTAAACATAGTCCAAGTGATACCTAGTAGCTCATCTGAGAGTGAACCGATTGTTCCAATCAAGGTAATCACTAGAGCCCAGGCAAAGAAAAAGAAGCACAACGCCTCTAACGATTCGGAAAATATGAAATTTTCCTCTCAAAGCATCAAAAGAAGCAAAAGCAAAAGATAAGAGATGAGAAAACAAAAACAACAGGCTGAAATCGAGGAGAAAGCAAAAAATCTATTCCAAAAAAAGGTGAAAGAAACTGGAAGTGAAATCAAGGAAACAACGTGATATCTGGAGGATCCATTTTGGTTGATAAAATTTTTGAGGCAATTAAGTAGCCTTGGAAGCCTACCAAGCAGGACTTAAAGCAAGCCAAAACATGGAAAACATATGGAAAAACTATCCTTCTCCAGACATGGAAGCAGGTAAGCTTGAAGCTTATCAACATTTGGTAAGAATCACGCAAAAAATGCTAGAAAAACAAAAACCCAAGCTCGAAAGTATGGCAAAACCTGAGGAGGTTGTGATAAGGGACACTAAAAAAAAATCCAAAGTGGTGGTAGAATCTCACCTTGAAAGAAAAGAACCAGAACTAATAGTGCCGGACAACGAAGATGCCTTAGACAAAATTCCATTCGTAGAGGAAGACTGGCCAGGAGGCTTATGGAAAAAAGTTAGAGAGATCAATGATGGGAGCCTAACTTTAAAGTCGGCTCCTATAGAGGAAGTTTGGTTGGATAGCCTACCTTCTGATGAACATGGATGTACAATCCTTGTACGGGGATTGCGGATCTGAAGCTTCAGGGATGTCTAAACCATTGACCTTGAAAACATTACCCTCTTACTTGGGAGATAACAAAGATAAATCCATAGTATGTAAGAGCACTCAAGTAAAAAGACCTGAACAGACCCTAAAAGTAGATGACATTAATTCAATCATGTCTACACCCATCCAATGCACTCGTACCTTGGGAGAACTATTAAAATTCAGACCATATTTATGGAATGATCTACAAAAAACCCTAGAGAAGGTGGGGATAACGGGACTAATCTCTAAAAATTTGGAAAAATTGAAAAACGAAATGGACAACAAAGAGATTCAATCTGCTCCAATGAACAAAGTCGGAGAATATTACGAAGGGAAAGAAGGAAACACCACCGTTCTAGTGAAATATAATGAGATTGAAACCATGGCAATATTGGATAGTGGAGCAGACATAGCCATAGCCACGAAAGCAGTATGGGAATCCTGGGGACAACCAGCCATTAGACAAACTCGAATGAAATTGCAATTGACTGACAGGCACATTGAGAGACCATTAGGGCTGCTTGAAAAAGTGATAGTCAATTCCTATGGAATTGAATATCAACACACTTTTGCCATAGTAGACTTTGGAAAAAAACTCAATTATGAAATCATATTGGGAAGACCTTTCATACAACTGGTACACCTTATCCAAGATTGGGGAAACAATTATCTATACTTGAAGCAAGTGGGATCTATAACAAAGGTAAATCTAAAAGATCACACTTATAGAGATGTCTTGAAAACACCCATACAAGACTTTGATTCAGTCTTTTCGACTGAAACTAAGCTTCCATCTTGGTTAAACAAAGACACTCCTATTTGGAAGTGTGGAGCTTCAAAAAATGGGAGTTTAAAACGAGAAGAACGTATTCTAAAAAGGGATTGCACAAACAAAGCCTATGTACCTGAATCCTTTCCAGAGCATTTGTTTGAGCCATTTGAGTGGACTCAAATTTTAGCGACAATACATCTATGTGTGAATACATTTATGTGTGAATACGTTTATGCCTACTCAATTTTGCAATGAGGATGGCTACAACATAATTCCCATCCAAATGATTCAACCCTCAACATTGAATATGAAAATGAGGAACCCAAGGACTTGATGAAAGCTCAAGAAGTCTTTTCACACCTCTACTACGATGCAACAGATGAGTTAGACAAATATTCAGCTACCTTAGAAGATTCGGGGTCAGAAAAAGAACATGTGAGAGCTAAACTACTCTTGAAAGGAGGGGAGGAAAAGTTATTTGACTTTCCTAACCAAAAATCGAGAAGACAAAAGTGGTGTAGATGAAAAACAGACACCAAAAACGTGAAAACAAGACCTATGCCATCAGTCTCCAGTAGAACGCAATTCTTGATGCAGATAGAGGCACATGATTGTGTCAAGGCTAGGAAAAAATCACTGGCAAATATCCTTCAAACCAAAATCCAAAAAATGTCAAAAACATTGAGAAAAACAAGGAGGGATACTCAAGCGAAGCCAAACAAATAGGACAAGGGGCCAATCATGACACGAGTTGAGCATAAAGAGAAATATCAAGGGTTGAAAAAATCTCTAAAGATATATACGACCGAAATGGAAACCACAGAAGAGGATAGTAAGGATGTAATGAATTTTCCCTCCCATTACAAAAAGTATACTCTCCAAGATTGAAAAATCATAGTCGAACAACTTGTTAGGGAATTATGGAAACAAGGCGAGTCCTATGAAGGACCTGAGAACGCAAAAAATATAGACTTGACTGAACCAGGGGAAGAACCTAGGCCTGCCTACATTGCAAATGACCTAACAGAGGAAGAAGAAGAGCTTTTGCTAAGCTTGCTAAAAGAATACCGAGATATCTTCGCTTGGTCTTACAAGGATCTCAAGGGTGTTGATCCAAAAATTCGTCAGCATATCATACCCATGAGATTTGATGCGAAACCAAGTAGACAAAGGCCATACACATATAATGAAACATTTTCCAGGAAAATCAAGAAAGAGATTGAGAAACTAAAGAAGCCGAATTCATTTACGAGATTGAACACACAGATTCGGTGTCTCCAATTGTGGTAGTACCCAAGAAGAATGGAAAATTACGAGTGTGCGTCAATCTCAAAAAAGTGAATGCAGCTACCATTAGAGACAACTTTCCTCTTCCAATCACTGAGCATGTTTTAGAACGGGTTGCAGAAAAATAATCTTACAGTTTCTTAGATGGCTTTTTGGGATACAATCAACTTCTGGTTGACCCAAAAGATCAGCATAAAACTGCTTTTGCAACGAAACGTGGTATTTTTGCCTATCGGGTTATGCCTTTTGGGTTTACTAATGCTCTAGACACCTTTCAAAGATTGATGAGCCATGCTTTTAAAGAATATCTAAGGAAATTCTTGGAAATATACATGGATGATCTATGCGTACATTCATCAATCAGAGTTGAACATTTTGAACCCCTCAAAAAGGTATTCGAAAAATGTAGACTTTATAGGATTTGCCTAAATCCTAAAAAGTGCACATTCATAGGTTGACAAGGAAAACATCTCGGACTTATAGTGTCTAAAAATGGCATAGCTACTGATATTGAAAAAAGTCATGTCATTGTTGATTTGTCTAGACCAACAACAGTCAAGGGGATTCAAGCCTTCATGGGGCATTGTGGATATTACAGACGGTTCATTTACATGTACGCTATAATTACAAAACCCATGTATAGCTTGATTACACACTTTGAATGGACCGAGGTATGTGAAGAATCCTTCATGAAGCTTAAGCAATCTCTAACCTCAGCTCCAATATTGAAAGCACCATATTGGAATAAGATATTCCACATACATGTAGATACTTCCAATATTGCCATAGGTTGTATACTAGCTCAACCAAGAGGCGGAAAAATTGACTTTCCTATTTCTTATGCTAGCTGACAATTGAACATGGCAGAAAAGAATTACACTACCACTGAAAGAGAAGGGTTAGTAATGATCTATGCCGTTAAAAAGTATAGACATTACCTATTAACCAACAAATTTGTGTTCTTTGTGGACCACCGAGCTTTGTTGTATTTGGTCAACAAGCCATGCAGCACAGGAAGAATAGTGAGATGGTTCATCATTCTTTTGGAAATTGATTTCACTGTGGTTATAAAAAGGGCACTACACATCAAATAGCAGATCATTTGTCAAGGATTGTTTTAGGAGAATCACCTAAAGGGGTAGACGATGATCTACCAGATGCCTATTTATTCTCCGTGGAAATGATACCTCAATGATCGGAAAACATGGTATCATTGATGACAATAGCTCAAGTGGATTCACAAATACCACTTCTTATTACAATTGGATTAATCGAGCAATCGGCTATGTATCAATTACTAGCTGGTAGGCTATACAAAAAAAATCAAGATGGAATATTGCTCTTATGCATTAATCCCGAGGAGAAAAACCAGTACCTAAGTCAAGCACATATTACCATAGTAGGACTTCACTTTGCCGAAGACCAAACTATGCAAAGAATCTTGAGACTTGGAGGATTTTGGCCGACTATGAGGAGTGATGTTCAATCTTTTGTAAAGGATTGTCCTCAATTTCAAAAACAGACTCCCATACCTCTGTAACCTTGTTCCAAATGTAACCTATTCCTAAGTGGAGTAACTATTTAGTCACTTAATTATCGAGCCTAACATTTCTTGAGGATATGAGTAAACACCGTCAAAGAGCAATTGAGACTGAAGCAAGAGACTATGCTCTTATTGGGAACCAATTGTATCGAAGAGTTAAAGATCAACATTTGCGTCTTTGTGCAAATGAAGACGAGTATATTCTGATTATAGAACAAGCACGTGCTAGATTAGTTGGAGGTCACTTTTCTAGTGAGACCACCGCAAGAGCAATCTTGATGGCAGGCATATCGTGGCCAACACTTTTTGCATATGCAAAAGAATATGTTCGAAGGTGTGATGCTTGTCAATGAGAAAAAATGCCAACACGTGTAGATAGCATGCCCTTAAGACCAATGATGGGGGCTAGAGCTTTCGCAAAGTGGGGTATAGATTTTGTTGGGCCGATACAGCCATCTGCTTATAGAACCCAGGCTCAATATATCATTGTAGCTACGAACTATTTGACCAAGTGGGCCGAGGCTAAAGCAACTCAAAAGAATGATGCCAGAACCACTACCGCATTCTTATATGAGTATGTATTCACGAGATATGACTGCCAATAGAAATTGTCAGTGATAGGGAAACTCATTTCCTCAATGAGGTAATCGAGTATTTGCTTAATGAGTTTATGGTCATCCATAACAAATCAATTTCCTATCACCCACAAGCAAACAGACAAGCTGAGCATACGAACAAAATTCTTAGCTCGGTACTGACTAAAGTGGTTAGTTCAAGAAGGACAGACTAGGAAATGAATCTCCATGCAGCTCTATGGGCTTATCGAGTTTCATTCAAAACAGCTTTAAATACTACACCCTTTAACCTTGTTTATGGTCTTGATGCCATACTGTCAATAGAATTTGTATGGCCGACATTAAGGGTAGCTAAGGATCTTGAGTCGACTGGACCTGAATTGTCAGAAAGACTTGAAGATTTAGAAAAGATAGATGAACAAAGGCTAATTACCGTAGCTCATAACTATGCACAAAAGCAAAAAAAAAAACAGTTTTTTGATTCCCTATTAATAACAAAAATCTTTAAGAAAGGGCATTTAGTTTTAGTTTATCCCCTTAACACTAGAATGGTAACCTAACAGGACATAAAAGTGTCCTTTCAGGGTTTTGGAAAAAAATTCCAAAACCATAGTAGATCCACTCATTTTGAAAAAACCTTTCATGAGCTTATAGTTCAATAACTACTACATATGGAAAAAATAAGAAACTTGTAATTTTTCTCATCCCTTGGTCACTAGAAGCCTCCAAAGTTGATGGACCAATGCATTTTGCCCAAAACAACAATTTCTTACGGTTGATCGCATATAAATAAGAGTGGATATTTTTGTAAGACATGAGATAAAATGCCCCGTTAACTTCAATGGGTTGGTGACCAAAACATATGGTTTCTTTTACCTCACTAATTTTTTTTTGGGAAAAAAAATAGGTACAAAAAAGTTGCATTTTTGCCATTTTGCGGACCTATCATCAAAGTTTCTATAGTCACGCTCAATACAGTCTCTGGATTCAAAAGGAGCCATGGAGAATGTCAAAAGGATAATGGATCTCTTACAATTGGAACCTTGGGGGCAATGATAAAGTGCTAAATACAGCAAACATGAAAAAACTGGGTTTATCATCATGACCTCTAGAAACCCATAGAAACTACTCAATATCTAGCCAAGTTTGTAGTCTATGATTAGATATGGTTACTACCTACAAAATACACACAATTGGCCTACGAAACTAGCAATATTGAGAAAGTTATACTTGCTACTCTAAAATGTATCGTATTCTTCAGCAATCAGAAAACTCAACCATCATCATATACTATGCTATATAGCATATTAGGTCCCCCAAAACTCAAGGAAGATTATCTTCATGTTATACATTACACTTACACAATCAAAATTGAATTTGGATATCAAGAAAGCCACCAAAAAAATCATAAAAGTGCTAGTTTTGGCCAAAAAACAGGATTATGCAATTCTTGTAAATTGGTCATAACTTTCAATTTTAACACTTAGCTCTCCCTACGAGCATCAAAACATGTTGAGAACTATGAAGGCCTAACCTCTAGCCATCTAAACCTCACAAACATGAAGTTTAGAGTGTTATAGTTGCCAAAAATTGAAAAAAAGCCAAAAATAGGGCGTGCTTTTCCACACAGTTTAGGTTCAAAAATGTTATGCAAGAGTAAGGTTAATGGTGAGATCGATAGTCAAAAAAAATTGCTAAGTTTTTTTCAGCTCATAAGGCAACTTTGTGGATATATAGCACCTAGAAATTCATTTTCATACTCTTCAAATAATTCAAGAAAAATGGTCACTTAACAGGACACAAAAGTGTCCAAGGACATAAAAGTGTCTTGTTACCATTCTAGTGTTAAGCAACACATTCCCAAGTTTAAGAAAAAGGAAAACGGATCGTTTATCATTGAAGATGTATCTCCAAGTGGAGCAGTAAAATTGTCCACCCTAGATGGTGAACCAATCGCTAATTGGACTAGTGGATGTCGTTTAAAGAGATGCAATTTGCCGCTAACCAATGAATTGCTAGAAAGAATGCATGCAGCCAACCAAAGGAGGATTAAACGAAAGCAGGCTATTGATGAAGCCCAAGAGGAAGCTCGACTTCAGGTACTCAAACGGAAAGCTGCTCTTAGGAATCAACAAATACCGATTCCCATCAATACTCTGGAAATAGATGACCGACAATGGGAATTGCCTAAAGATGCAGTTTCAACAGATGATGAATGGTTAGATGGAATGGACCTGCGCATCAAAGTATAACTCAACAATCATAGCACAAATGCTTTGATCGACACAGGAGCTAGAGTAAACGCAGTCAGTTATTCCACGTACAAGAAAGTAAAAAGTTAGTCTTTGACAACAAGAATAGCGACAATCAAAGGATGCCACAAGAACCCCAACACCAACATTGGGAGTAGTCAACTTGAACGTGATAGTACATGGATGTTCATGTCATCATCAGTTTGTATGCTTACCAATACACATGAATGAGATGATGATTCTTGGAATTCCTTGGATGCAAACATACAAAGCAGTACGAGATTGGGATACAAATCAGCTCAAGTTATCACCTAAAGACGGGCAACATTGTTCCAATTGCACCAAGCAAGGAGGAATGGAAAGGAAGCAATCAGCAGACCAAACCACAAAGTAATCAATCTTCTCCATCCTCTCGATGAGAAAATGCTACAAGTAGCATGCAAGGAGTCAGGAAAATTTGGGTACCAAAAGCACATCTTAAGGATAAGCCGATTCAAATTTGGGTGTCCGAAACATCACCGACAAAATCAACGACGGTTGCAAGGGTCAAAACATAGAGACGAGCATCTCCGAGCAAGGAACCTGACTTGAAATGGATTTGGCAGAAAAAGGAGCACTTTGAGGGTTAAGTCTCAAAAGACTCCACCACACCATTCCACACCAAGCAAACCAACATACCAACGGCAAGAAAAAGCTTGATAACAGTCAAAAGTGCTACCAACAGCTCAGACAATCAGTGTGCTGAAGCATCCTGATGGTACAATCAAACAGACAGCACACAAGCTACAAAATTTGCTTTTTGGAAGACAGCATCAGAGAGCCTCGACATCAGAAACCCTTGCGTTAATTACTCAAGATCCAGCTCTTGCACAACATAGTGGTTTAAATTGCATTGATCTTCAAAGAATGGTAGAGCCAACCATGGATATGCATAAGACACGATTGTTCAACCCATGCACACAGTCGTCCCGGAGTACGCCATCTAGGAGGGGTGGAAGGGCACTAAGTAATTAAGGGAAATATTTGAAGAGGGAGGGAAAAGTTTGATGTTAACGAGTGATTCTTTGCAAAATTATCTAATAATTTCCTTATAATTCATCATCAAGGAAAATTTCAATGATATATCTTCTTGACGAGTGTAAATAGTGTATATACTATCACAAAATCATCAAAAATTAGTCCTTTTTGGTTATTTTTTATCATTTTTCTTGATAAGGAAACTTAAAAATGGAGAAATCCAACAAAAAACAATAAGGTTGTGTTTTTCAATGGATTTTCTTAATTATTAGATTTTCACTTATCTTTTTTAGTGCATTTTGTTATTTCCTTTGATTTTTTCAATAAACAAGTCAAAAATTAATAATAAATAGCAAAGGAGCTCAGATGGAAAAATGGAAGAGACGATGGTGATTAGAAAGACAAGGCGGACAGGCACAAAAATTTTCAATGAAATCGGAAGATGGAAGCGGGAAGCCTAAATTAGGTGGTCAGACCTACTTTTGTAAAATTCTTGCAGAATGAGCTACAGGAATCCGATTGGAGAAATTTTTGAAACTAACATAGATTTCACGGCCTATTAGGAATAACGGGGAAATTTGGGGAAAAATGGTTTGGGAAATCCGGGTATAGATATCCCAAGTAGGCTAAAACAACCTCATTTCCACTTGTCACCTTTGCAGAGAGAGCTTTTTGACCTCTTTCGCAGGTACTTTCCGGAGTCTATAGTTGCCCGTTTTCAGCGCCATCTCACACAAAACATGAGGGGTAAGTTCTTTACTCATCAATGATCCATTTTGTACGGCCGGTAGCTAGTCTAAACCCCTAGAAAAAACCCTAGAATCCAAGCACTGTGCGAAGACCTACGACCAAAAACTAACAATAGCGCTCTGTCAGCTCGACCAAATCAGATGGGATTTAATAGTAGCATGCCCTAACATAACAGAACCTTTCTATATCATCAGTTGACCATTCAACAGGGGTTGAGGGGGTCCCCAGTAGAAAAACTAGGTTTTTGGCACATGCCAGAATTTGGTTCTGACTCCATAGACAGCTTGCCTACGAGGTTTATATACAATGTATATGATTGATTTCGTGAAATCAATCAAGCAAAGCCCTCGAAGAGCAAAAAACAGTTCGAAGGCTACAAAGCGTCAAATTCGACATACGAGGTCAAACTAACTCCAAATGAGCCAGAATTGGATGAGTTGCTTCACGACTATGTTGCGGACAAGTCCAAAGCCTCACAAGTGACAACCAACTCAATAGGCAGTGTAGTCACAAAAATTGGTGATTTCAGAGTTGACAAAGCACAAAGTGATGCCGACAAGACTAAACTTGACCAAATTCATTAGGACTTGTTTTAGGTGTATAGAATGTGTTTAGGGCAAAATTTTTACGTTTTGCAAGAAAATTGTGACTGCAGTAAATAATCGCGATTATTTACTTTTGCACTATTTTTGCTTGAAATTGTATCATAACCTCACCTATCATGTGTACACACCTATTACATGCCAAAAATCAAGTATGAGCCAAAATGAGCACTTATAACTTGGAAAATTGCCAAAAAACGCAAAGAAGTCTTTGCAAGACAAATTTTGAGTTGTGGACCACTTTTTTTGATCCAAATCACCTCATATCACATACACAAGGCCTAGAACCCATTTGTACCAAAAAATGTTGATTTTGGTGAAATAGTTAATTATCACGATTATTTACTTTCTAACCAAAATGGGGGAATTTTTTTATTTTGCCATCATACATCCAAAGTACATGATGTGTTAAGCCCACTAGCCAAGTTTGAACCAATTTGGAGCTCAAAATCTCAAATTTCCTTTATATCTATTGTTTCAGAGACCTAAAGCCAAAATCTAGTACCATTTTCACCCTATGCATCCAAATAAGCCCATAATTCACTCAGAGCATGTAATTGGTATATACTTCAAGCCTGTGATGCCAAGTTTGTTGCAAAAAGTTGGAGAAATTACTCAGCTGTAAATAATCGCGATTATTTACTTTGGTTGCAAATTTTTGTTTGAACTTTACAATTTTGTTCCTTGCATGTTTTTATGCATCTATGCTTGTTCAAAAATTGATTTGAAGCAATTTGGACCAAAATAGTCAGCATTTCAGACTAAAGGACATTTTGGAGAAAATTCCATAAAATCTGCTAACTTTGACACTCTATTCACTGAATAGGAGCCATGTAAGCAGCAAAGAGGGCCAAGAAGACGCTCAACCAGAAAGAAAAGTTGCAAGAACTACCAGCATACCAACTGGAGCCCAATTGAGTCAAAACTGCCAAGGCAATCTATCTCTCAAAGGAACAGCTTGAGGAGCATCACACCACAGTGTTCACTGGCAGATTCAAGAGCAAGGAGGGACATCGGGTAGAGTTGCAACTCCTACCAAAAGAAGTGTATGATGTCGCTGTAAAGCCCAAAACCAAAGATGCCAACCGACGGCTAGGACTTCAGAGATTTTTATGAACAAGAGCCATGCGGAGTGGACTTACAAAAAGCGTACGAGCTTTTGTCCATGATCAAGGAAGATGGAACTACGCAGATTTCTGACCCACAAGGAAACAAAGTTGAATTGGTGATCACCAAGGAAATAGTGGCCGAAGCACTCATATTTCCCATAGAAGGAATGACAATGAGAGCAAGGGATAGGAAGATGGCTGAAATTTTCACAAAAGAAACCGTCGCGGCCACCTTTGCAGACCTTATTCACAAATAGGTTGAAGAGCCAGCCATGTTATACCACCAACACTTCCATTTCCTTGCTAAGAGGCCGCCAAGATATACAACTCCAAACCATGCGGTTGCCATCACCTTCACGCAAGTCCTCAAGTCAACAATTAGGCAACCAGTTGACCATGCTCAATATGTCTTAACCACTTTGAAAGGAATAAAGAAAGAAGGAAAGATCACATACCTGGGTGCACCAGAGGTGTTGACAAGGATTGCATACCATGCCATCGGCATGGCCGACAACCTACCACCTGCCCCATATCAAAAAATTTGGATAATGTCAGCTCAACCATCTCCTCGAGCTACAAGATCAGCCAAGAGATCCTACAAATCTGATGAAGAATCGGCTGAGAGCTCACTGGAAGGGCACAGCAGTGAGAGCTTGGATAATGAAGGAAAAAGAGCACGGCGGGAGGAAATGAAGAGAAAAGTCGTGGCATCACACCAAGAGAGCCTATTCAAAAAGCAAGCCCGACTTGAAAGAGAGAAACATGCATACCAATACAACCGCCAAGCACAAGGAAAGGACCTAGAAAAGTGGGTGCCTAGTGGGCTTAAGGGACCAAGAACCAAGCATCACACTAGGAAGGAGGCTGAAGAACCCACTGAAGTACTGGAACGGATGTACTAAGAAGCAGAAGCTCTAAAGCTAAAGAAGCAGAAGAGGAGGCAAGAAAAGCAAAAGAGGCGGCAGAACAACAAAAGAGAGCAGAGGAAACCACTGCACAAGGAGAAGCACAACATGCCCAAGGTGATGTGTCTCCCTGCATCTCTTCTCCTGTCTCTGAACACCAAGATCAACCAATGTCGAGCCCACCACCATCACCGGTAGTTAGAACCACAACAAAAAGAACCAAAATACCCACTTTTAGACATTATAAAATTCACTTAAGCACTGAAATTTAAAAAACTTTTTAAAAATCACTACATTTAAGGGATTCCAAAATCTTCACACTTCATTAATGATTCCAAGACAAAATAAATTACAATAATTGAAAAGGAGAAAAAATGCCCTTGTAATGTCTAGGAGAGATCTTTGACCTTTTGCTTCAACATCTCAATGGTTGTTCTATGTAAGTGACCAGATTTCTTTAAGTCAAACCCATACACAAGGATTTCCACATCCTCTAGATTAAGTGTGTCCACACGATGAGAACTTCCTGATTTTTTTCCCTTTTTGCTTGGTTTCACCATCTCAGGATCATATTTTCCTTTCAATGGATCTTCTGCAGTTGTTCGGTACCAATGCACTTCCATGCCATTCAATACATCTTGCTCTCAGAAAAATTTTGTGACTTTTGCAAGCCAAAATGGATGATCATTTTCATCGTTTGTGGCAAGAATTGCAATCATTGTGCTCTCTTTTATCTCATTTACATCTCCTTCCCACATTTCTCTCTCCTGTTGTTGACGTTTTGTGCTCTTCCTTGGGCCAACATACATCTCCCTTGTTTCTCCATGAATAAGAGATAACAAATCTGCTGAAATCTGCACATTGTTTACACCACTAGCCACAACATTGTGAGTGCGCGGATGCGGTGAACGTGCACAGAGAGTGCGAAGGGGAGAGAGGGAGAGAGAGAGCACGAGACAAGATGTGGGTGGAGCTTCCAAATCTCACTGTGTGAGCACCATGTGATAATGTGAGTGATAGCTCCTTATTCTTTGTATGTATAAGGAATAAGGAGATAAATGTGGGCAGTCAGACACTGGCTGGCGGACACGAGCAAAACGCGGTGAGGCACACCGCCTTTACCTAACATTCTCCCACTAAAGGCTGTGTGTCGATAAGTGGCGAGAAGACTAGCCTACAACTAGTATATACAAGAGGTGAGAGAAGAAGACTCTCAACCTATGCCCACTGGCTCAGTCCAAACATGCTCTAGTGTAGATGCAACATGCATACCACTAGGGTTAGAGCTATGATGACACTCATGATGCAGGTATCGAGTGATGACCTGCATGGCTCCACAATGCACAATGCCAGTGTCAGCCATCGCACGACTGATAACTCCCACTGCAAATGCACCAACCGCATAAGCAAGATCAGGTCTCGAAACCAAAAGGTCAGACACAAGAGACCCGAAAGCCAACGAAACATGCACTATGTGTGCCAACCTATCCCTATCAGCAATCTTAGTGCCATATGCATCTTCATCAAGAACCACCTGACTATGCATCACGTATCAGTATCATCTGGCAAAGGCATGTCTGCTGAGAATGACTGTAAAACCAAAAAATCAGCACCACTACAATCACACACAGCTGTTTGAAGGACACTGTCGCCCTCAAACGTATCAGACGCATCATAGAACAATGCATCGGTCTCTGGCTCAACTGATGTCACCTCAACTGAGGACTGACAAAGTTGTGCATTCCCAGAGATACCACTGTCTGTGTGAATGTCACCACAAGACAAATGCACAACCTGCTCTCCATGCTGGACATTCACAAAAGAGACACGCCTCGTCTCTCGCTCCAAACATGGCTGCAAATACACAGAGACTACACCGCCTCGTGTGTCAGAAATATGCAAAGGGTATACCAGACCACTCCTAGCACCTCTGGCTATCACCAGTGATCCCCTATTCATATGAAATGACCGCTCTCCAAGCAGTACACAATGCCCACTACTCTGCAACTGATGCACTGAAATGAGACTCTGACTGAGTCTTGGTACATAACGTACATCTCATAGCGTAAGCAATGCACCGCTAGGTAAAGAAATGCATACATCTGCAGCACCCTCTATGTCATATGCTAAACCATCAGCAAACTGCACACAACCAAGTCTCCCACTAGAGAAAGAGAAAAACAAATCACGACGTGGCGTCACATGAAAAACTGCATGCTCGTCTAGTAGAAAATGCTTAGACAATGTGCTATCGCAAGACACAAAGTAGTCTAAAGGCAAGCTAGACTCAAAAGTGACATGTCTGTCACATGCATACTCTCTAGCGTATGTCACACTAGCACCATGCATCTGCCTCTTTCGCCGCCTCATACGCCTGAAGCAACGGTGCCTAATATGCCCCTTGTGGCCACAATACCAACATGTCAGTCATCGTGAACAAAAATCGCCTCTCATGGCCATGCCAAACAATGGCAAACAATGCTCGAGATCACAAAACTCTCCCACCTGAGAGCAAACCACTATCTCAGCAGACAAAGTGAGCAAACTATTAAGCTCACAAGCCTCTACAATAGGCAAACAAATTTGACAAAATTTTGGCAGAGTCTCCCTTGTAACTAGAGCAAAAACTCAACAGTAAACCGCAAATGAAGAT
Organism: Adiantum capillus-veneris; assembly: GCF_014529385.1. NCBI lineage: Eukaryota > Viridiplantae > Streptophyta > Polypodiopsida > Polypodiales > Pteridaceae > Adiantum > Adiantum capillus-veneris. Next base: position 102,721,154 of record NC_140933.1, on the reverse strand, counting down.
AACACAAAATGCGGCCAAATCCGGGATGTAGTCGTCTGGAATCACCTCACAAAGTCATACAAAGAGCAAGCATGCTCTAGTCAGAGTACCACTCAATGGAATATTGACAAAGTATGTCAACTTGTTTGCATAAACAAGCTTCAATGGATGTGCATAAACAAGTGCTCAACTGCGAGCATCAACCATGCATCCAAAGTACTTAGCCATGATGGCTCCACATCTCTACATATGTTCCCACATAGAGCATACATCAGCACAAAACCATGTGCCGAGAAACTGCATAAATCGCATTCCTTATGCAAAAGTTATGTGAAAAACACTGTTTTGGAGCCCGAAAAATGACCTGTAGAAATGAAAATCTGCATTCTTCCTATAAGTATGGCTGCGAATAACCATACACACTTGCCATATACTCTTCCATCAAGCTTGGGAATTCCCCTCAAGCTTCCATGAGCACAAATCTGGTGGTTGCTCACCGATCTCAAACTTCCGCTGAAAGCGAGCTCACCATAGCCGAAAGCTCACTTCTCTGTATCACTCCATCTGTCGCGAAGCCAAAGCTCTGATACCAATTGTGAGTGCACGGATGCGGTGTACGTGCGCAGAGAGTGCAAAGGGAAGAGAGGGAAAGAGAGAGAGCGCGGCACAGGATGTGGGTGGAGCTCCCAAATCTCATTGTGTGAGCACCATGTGAGAATGTGAGTGAGAGCTCCTTATTCTTTGTATGTATAAAGAATAAGGAGATAAATGTGGACAGCCAGACACTGGCCGGCGGACACGGGCAAAGCACAGTGAGGCACACCGCCTTTACCTAACAAACATTACCACTCCTTTTGCAAAGACCACCATGATGCCATGCAAATGCATGTTCAAGCTGAAACGTGTCATCCTTGAGCTCTTCAACCAGCTTCACCTGCTTTGTAAAAAAACTCTCCCACCATTCTAAAGAGCTTGCTGGGAAATACACATGTGCACCATGATGTCTCCTTGATCTCATTTAGGCATTGTAGAGGATCAATAGGGCGGTTTTCCCTCTTAGCTTTTTGTGTCTCACTTGTTGTAAAGAGCAACATGTACTTTGCTCGTTGAATTTCACAATCAAGAACAAACAATAAGAACTTCAAGCCCTCCGCTGGCAACCAATCTTCAGAGTTTGAGTGTTTTTTACACCACATGAGAGTCTATTCCTCTACCTTCTTGGTTCTAAATTGATGTTGAAAACTATGATCATTGAGATGTGCAAATGATGGCATGTTAGTGGCGGCACCAATCGAAAAATACCTAAAATCAAATGTTTCTTCCACAATTTTAATGGAGGGCTTGGGAACATAGGCATCTTCCAGTAAGACACAGATTTGTGGAAGGTCAAATGCGCTTTTCTTTGCCAACTTGATCGAGAACCTGCTAAACATTTGGTCAATTTGGTCATGTGTAGGTCCCACTAGTAAAATCCCAAGCTTCACTTTTTCTGAATATATTCCTTTGCACCAGCATACTCAAGTATGCAAGGAGAACTTGGTTTTTATTTTCTCTACTAGTGTTATCAAGTTGTAAGTAGAGGACAGGTGGTAGTTCACCTTGCCATTCTTCAATGATGTTCTGAATGATGGTGATTGTCAAATTAGGATCATTATGAATATTTGGAAAAATAATAAAGATCCTGGATGACATGACACCATTGAAAACTAAGGCTCGAACAACACGGAGCTAGATGAAGTTTTCCTCTTTGAGATTCTTTGGAGGACGCATAAATGTGGAAACATTTTCTTCTGATCCATGCCATCGATGACTAGGCCTAGATATTTGTCTTTCTTCTCTAAACACTTTTTCCTGTGCTTTGCTAGCTTTTGGCGCTCTGTAATTTGTTGCACCTTGTGAATTTTCAAGGCTTGTAGAATGGGCACTATAAAAGAGTTTGAAGAGTGTTAGATTTTTGAAATTTTTGAGAGAAGTAATTTAATTTAACTAATCAAACTAAAATAACTTACATTTCTCCTCCGTAGTCTTTGTTGTGTCTCGCTTTGCTTTTAACTCTGCACATATATGGCAAACACCCATCCTGCTCTTCCTCGGAATTTTAACATGATGAAATTTTTGTCTCCAAATTTGCAAGAAAGATGGTAGCGAAAGAGTGGAGTTTGAACTATCTTTTTGTGACTCCACATATAAATTGTATACCTCTCGCTTAGTGAAGTTGTCGGGTAGATGTGTGAAGTTTGAGTTATGTAGCACTTCTCCATTAAAAGTGATGAAATTTCCCAACCATTGTTTGAGAAAAAAATATTGGGGGGTTTCATGTGTGCTAGATGCTAAAGAAACACTTTCTTGGCTCACGTTCAATATGATTTTTTGAGTTCTTAAATTGCTTATGCCAAATACCTTTAGGAAACTTGCTCTACAAACAACAACATCCGATACATCATATTTTGTTCAGAAGTAGGAGCAACGTATACACCTCAAGAATACATTCTGTGGACCCCTCTTTAAGTTGAAAAAATTGCTACGCTCTTGTTGGATTTTTTGAAACCCTAAGCTTCTCAAACAGTTTTTGGCCCAACAAAACTCTCTAGATGTTGCTCAAACTTCTCGCCTTGAAAGAAGTCGTTGTTTTCTCTGACCTCTTACCCCTAGAGTCCGTCGTTTCTCATGGTATGTGTTGTTAATTGCTTCATTCCCATGAAGATGCTCTAGTTCTTCTTTCACCACATCAAAAGAAACTCTTCTTGAGCACCGTTTAGAAATTGGAGTTCCCTCACTAGCAAGAAAAGTTGTGTTCATAGAAGGTGTTAGTGACATAGAAGGACAAAAAGGTTCTACATTACTAGGACTACTTAGAAGCTCCATTTGGTAGAGTGTGACAAACAAAATGAAGCAACTTGCATGATTATAGCTCTAAAGGGAGACTTAATAGGGGGTTTTCAATAAGATTTATTTTTAAAAATAATAAAAATATATTATATTAAAAAATAAGAGGGATTTAAAAGGGGACAAAGGTCTCATTTTTCACATGCAGAAGTTGTATTCCAAGCTCCAGAGCACTCATCACACTCGCTTGCAATTGTGCTTCTTTCTAACGATTCCTTTTTCAAGGTAAGCAAGAATTTTTGAATTATTCAATATTTGGAGCATTAATTCAAAGTTTTAGTATTTTAAGTTTTTAAAATTCTTGAATTTTATGTATTGACATTTTTAGGTTAAATTGTAGAAAATTTAAAAAACAACTAGGTCACTAAAAAAAATTTAGTGCTAAAACAAACTGTGGTTTTTAATAAGTAATTTTTCAAAAAGTGAAGCACAATATTATGACTAAAATCTAAAGTGGAACAAAAATTTGGATTCCAGAATCCTATTGTTTATTTTCATAAAATAACAAACTTTTAGAATATTTTCAATTAAAAAGACTAAATTGTACAAAAAGACATGTCTTACTAGTTCAATTTTTTCAAGAAAGACAAGAGTAGTATAGCTTCTCCTAGAATTGAAGCCTATGATAAATTTGGGTTCTAGAATCCAACTTTTAAGGCCAATATTGCATGTGAAATGCAACTTGTCAATCAAAGTGGATTCTGGAATCCAACTTTGTGCAATCTTTTGTGTTATGATTGCAAATTTTTAGAAAGGTGGATTTTAGAATCCAATTTTGTTAAAACGGTGGATTCCGAAAGCCAATGTCATGAAAAATTGGATTCTAGAATCCAACTAAGAGGATTCTAGAATTTAAATACACGAAAAGGTGGATTCTGGAATCCAAATTTTTGCAAAAGTGGATTCCAGAATCCGGTTTTATGAATGAAGTGGATTCTAGAATTTAAATTTTTGTAAAACTGGATTCCAGAATCCATTTTACGGAGATTCTGGATTCTAGAATCCATTTTTACGTGAATTGTGGATGCCAAATCCGTTTTTACAGAGACTGTGGATTCTAGAATCTGTTTTTACCTAGACTTTGGTCTCGAGAATTCGTTTTTACGAAAATTGTGGATTTCAGAATCCGTTTTTACAGAGACTGTGGATTCCAGAATCCGATTTTCTAAAACAAATAATGGATTCTGGAATCCAAAAACTACAACGTTCAAGGCAAAGAACATACACATACACACCCCTCTAGCAAACGTGACAAGACAAGAGAAGCAATAGCATCTAGAGCCACAAACAGGAAAAAAGGTACGCAAATGGTTTTTAAAAGTAAAAGCCATGCACAAATGATGAAAAAGAGAGCGCTTTCGTGGTGCGCAGATGGAAAAAACGACAATAGGACGACGGCGAGTGCATGCTGTCTCAATTTTTTTTCAGAACGAACATGCACATATCAGATCCATCATTCCATCAAAACACTGTCGGCCTCGACACACGTCACTTTGCGGTTGCGGCGTGTGTCGAGGCCGACAGTGTTTTGATGGAATGATGGATTTGACGTGCATGTTCGTTCTAAAAAAAAATTTGAGATAGCATGCACTCGCCGTTGTCCTGTTGTCGGTTTTGCTCTTCTAACATTGACCAATATGCTCCATTGTTATGTCCCCTTCGTGCTTCTTTGGTATTCCAAATGGATTACAGAATCCACTTGAGTCTAGACATGTTTGTAAAAATATTTGTTCCTTTATCCTTACTGTAGATACTTTGAAGTTCCAAACCATCATTTTTTAAAACTTTCTACTAAGTTCTAGGTAGCACACAACACTTTCCTATATAGGGAGATTCCACAATCCTAAACTCTTATCTTGTTGCATCTCATGGATTCTAAATTACATTTCACTCTTGATATGACTACAAGAGGCTCTTTATAAACCCAAATTCTACATCTTTTATTTCATTATTTGGCATCATAACGCATTCTTATACTTTATTTTGTCTATATGCTAATCTTTCTTTGTCATGATTGTGTCCTTTTTGAAGGTAATGGCATCTCACTCGCAACAATTTCAAGCAAGTAAAAGGCTTAAAGTGACTTCAAAGTGAAAAACTTCGGGTCAACCTCAACTAGGTTCAAGCTCAGGGGGGCACTCAGGTACACTAATGTCTTCTCAGCAATTTCCTACACCACGAAGTCCATGCCTTCAAGCAACACGGCTTTTTAGAAGTCCTCCTCATTTTTCTCGTCAGGAGCTTCTTGCTACAGAACAATTTCCTCGTGCGCCATCGACTAAGCTCACTAGAGAGCATCACCAGAAGGAGCCAAAGGACAAGAGTATAGAACCCACACCTACAGGAAAAGCAATAACCCTTCAAATCTCAAAAGAAACAAATCTTTGGGGTAATTTTCCTGCAAAAACCAAATATGAGCATGCTTGGGCGTTTTGCATTGGGCATCCTAGGAATCAAAAGCAATTTATTGATTCAACAATTCCTTTTTTAATTGTTACAAAACATAAAGGACCTTTAAGTGATGTCAATAAGTTTACTCTTGTTGGGCGCATCAATAAAGTACAAGAGCACAAAGAAAAAAACAGGATATATTTTCTTGTGCTTAATGACTCAACTCTCCTTGCCGTTCTTGTTCTATTGAAAGATTTTGAGATCACTTATAAAGTGAATCCTGTAAGCACAAGAGACTTGATGATTGATGCCATGCAAACACGAAGATTGGTAAGAATTCAATTTTTATTGTTCCCTTTTTATCTTTTGTGTTTTAGCTTGAAATATTCAAGGAACTTCATTGTTTATGGTTGTAGACATTTGGGAGAGCCTATACTGAAGTGATGGAGAGATTTTTTGGCTCAGAGAAGACATCTTCAAGTGACTACATGGAAGAAGAAGGAGAAGAGGAAGAAGATTCAAGTTCTTCTAGTGATGAAGGGGTTCAAAGGGACATGCCCCCCTCAACAATGATGCAAACCCCTACTACAAGCAAGAAACAAAGCAAAAATTCAGGTAAACCAAAAGAGTCTAAGTTTCTTCCTGAATCAAAGATTGTTCCATCTGGTCCTGGTGCCCCTTTACCTGATACAAGAGATTCAAGCTCTTTAAATGTTATGAGAGAAAGGGTTAAACAAAATAACATAGTAGATCCTTTGCCAATATTTTTGCCCATAAGTGTAATTGAACGTCCACCTGTGGATCCTTACACAGGAAAATGACCCTTAGAGGTTCCTGCAGTTATTGAGCAACATGTTCATAACCTAAAGTTCAAAATGAAAAACAAACCAAATGCCATTGTGTTACCTTTTCTTGTTTTGGTGGATAGACAACAGTGTCCTACAAACAATTCTTGGGTAAAGGCCAATGTTGAGTCCTATACATATTGGGTTCTTGGGGGCACTCACTCATTGATTGCGAAGCAAGAGCTTGTTGTAGAGTATGAGTGTGTGGACACATACAAAATGGCCATGTGTTGGGTGTATGTTGGCTTAACAGATGAGGAGGCAAAGGTTCTTGCCCTTGACCATAACATTGACTCGGACTTTCGTTTGGAGATGTCTTTCATCCAAAAGATAAGATTCTTTCATAATGAGTGGGTTGATACCATAAAGCGTGGTGGAAAAGTCGATGACAATTTTTGAGTAGCACTTTGTGAAAAGTGTGTCCTTGAAGTGAAAAAGAAAGGTGGTCGTGGAGCAAGTCAAAAGCCTAATACTAAACAGTATGACAACTATTTTCAACTTGCCTTTTGAGATGGAGAAGTTTGGGACTTACAAGAGGAGATCTTCAAGCTACATGAGAAGGGAAAGCTAAAGGGTCAAAAGCTAAGAAAGTCCCATGCATCTTTCAAAGGAAAAGGTGTCTCAAAAGAGGATTCACCAAAGCCCATCCCTGAAGATATGAAAATAACACCATGGAGACAATTACAAGGAATACGTGAAAAATCATTGATTATTGTTGTACTCTCACGTGTGAAGGGTGGAAGCATCTCTCTAGAGCAAATGGGAGAAGAATTTGAAAGGTTTGTAATTATAATGATTTGAAGTATTCATTGATGTTTTTCTTTCTATCATGAATAATATTTCTCTTTGTCTATCATCAAGCAAAAGACCATGTTGCACATGCAAAGAATAATGATTGAAAAATTGAATTGCTCTAATTGGGACGAGGTGGTGTAGTACCATCCAGACTCAAGCAAACCCCATGTGTTGGAGAAGTACATGTTGCTATTTTCTAACACGGTGAGTTGTTCCCCTTGGTTATAATTTCTTGTCATTTAAACTATGTCTAAAATACCTTGGTATTTAGCCAAAAATGACTTTGAATATCTTCTAGTATTGCTTTTGATTATTTTGGAATCTTGTGATAGCCTTCTTACATTACATTTATGTGGATTTGGATTCCAGAATCCTAAGGTGAACCTTTAGTTTTTAAAATCTTAAATCAATGTCCCATTTGCTGGTTTTGGGTTTGGATTCTAGAATCCCAAGAAAACCATTTGGATTCTGAAATCCAAAGTTCAAGACTTTTTATTTTGCATGTGGCTGGACTCTAGAATCCCATGGATTATTTAACTTGTGATTTATTTCATGGGTTTTAAAGCTTATTCTTTGAGGATTCTAGAATCCGCTTACAAATTATAAAAACAACTCTACTTAGACTTCAAATTTATCTTTTTTTAATTAAGTCTTTTCCTTTTCTCTTATATCTTTGTTGTGTATTCTAGAACAAAGATCCACGAGTTGCCATCAAGAAGATCCCTCTTGACTTTGAACAATCCTTGTCACGGTGTCCTCTTGAGAGGCGAAGGAAACAACAACCCCAAAGCTTTGAAATCACTCTTGGTCTCATTTTATATTCCGGATAATGTAGATGAGTCTCCATCTCATTGGTGTGTTCATGAAGGTAGGGTTGAAGAAATGAGGACATTTGTTACCCCACAGTCTTACACACTAGCCATTGCAGATGCTCCTTATGGTTTTAGTGCCCCAAACTCTGTCAATGATGATGTAAAGTATGGAGTATCTGCCTATGAAAAAGTTATAGAGGCTTTTGGAAAAATAACTACTTGTGACTCTTGGTCACTAGTATTTTTTCATGCCCATGATCAAATTACTGCAGTGCAAAATGCTTTCACTGACTCAAACATGACATGTCAAATGCTAACATGGTAAGTGAAACTTTTGAAGTTTTATACTAGTAGTAAGGTGTTATTTTTTGCTTTCTTTTACATCTAAGCTGTTTTTCTGTAGGATAAAGCCAAACTTTCATGGATATAAGCTTGATCGCCTTTCTTGGGCTTATGAGTTTGCTACCATTAGATTTTACTCATCTCTAGGTGTGCAGAGTAAAGGATCATATAATTTTGCCGTGAAAGCAAATCGCACAAATGTTTTTTAACGACCAGGAGTCTGAAAAAAGTTCAAACATACTGGTGCAAATGTAGTGAGGCGGTCCGAGGCGGGCAACAAGAAGAGCGGCCTCTAAACACCCTTCGAGGCTCCCGTGCTGCTCAATTGGGGCTAGGGCAAGCACAATCAGAGACAACAACAACCCACAGCCACAAACCAAACAAGAAAAGGGGCACCACCTAGTTGTAGATGTGAACTAGGACGCACGTGATATCTCCTTATACTCAAACGCACAAAGAGAGGGGAATGCAAGATAGCCACACACACCAAACACAAACATTCACCACGCCAGAGAGAGGTAAGAGCACAAATCAACTTGAGCAACTCATTCTTAGCCTTAAAGGCCAGATGCACACAAAGCTTGATGAGAAATAGAGAGACAACACAAAACTTGACCTTGTTTCCAATACACAAATTGTCTTAAGGTCACGGGAGCCCTCTCACCAAGCACCCTCTTACAATTGACTTTTTAGGCAAACAATTCAACAAGCCCTCTAACCATCAAGCATGAAATAGCACAATAGACTTCAAGGACAATATACCTTCAACCACCTGATGAGCCAACTTATCAAGTCAATTTGGAGAGAAGAGTCGTAGATGCAGCATACAATTGCACCCAAAACTATGAATCTTATTTATGGACAAGAGTAGGCTACAAGTGTGATGCAGAGTATGGTATCACTCCACTCCTCTAGATGGCATAACTAACTTCAAGCTTCTCCATGCACCTATGTGTAGTGATGGAATAGAGCACTCACAATGCACACACTCTACACAACTAGGCTTGAAGAGTGGTGTGTTATGTGTTGAGAATGGTGTGGTGTAGTGTGATCATGTGATGATTTACAAGGGAGAGAAGGGTTCTATTTATAGGTTTTAGAAGCCCCGATTAGGATTAGGCCTAATCAAGTTTATTTGAAGGAATAAAAGATTATGTATATGTTTATTTTTTTTAAATGAGGGTGGGTCTCTCTTGTCCTTTGAGTCACATGGATGTGGGCTCAAGGGAAGAGAATTATTGAGGATGAAAGGAGAGAGGGATTTAGTGAATAATTTGGGAGTGCCTACTCCAGTAGAGGGTGCATTTTACAATAAGGTTAGTGGTTAGTAGTTAGTAATTATCAGTAAAAAATATTTACAAAATCATTCACCAAATGGTGAGATATATGATGAGAAAAGTTAGAGAAGGGATGAGCTTGTAAAGAGAGGTTGAAGCTTTGGAGAAGTTGACATTCACCTCTTTAAAGCACCGGTAGAAGAAGCAGTCAGCATGGCGAAGTAGCGCGTGTCGATGAAGCTATGTTATCTTCAAACCTTGGAAAATTCATGATAAAAGCCTTCATTTGCAGAGGTTATCCTTGGATTTTTGCTGATTTTTTGAAGTTCTTCACAAAGCTGAAGAGAGTATGGTAATATGGACATATATGTAGAGAGAAAGGGGGACACATAGGGTGTAGAAATGGAGGATGAAGGCTATGGAGGTGTGAGAGAAGTGGCAATGGTGAAGAGGTTGAATTAGGACATGGGAGTTGCAGGTTTGGGAGTGGGAAGGAGAGGGAGGAGTGTGTAAGAGTGAGTAGGTGTGTGGAAGGGTGAGAGAAATAGGAAGATTTTTTGGGTGTATGAGGTGGCAGTTTTGAAGTCAGCCATAAATTTCATGTAAAATCGCCCTTGACTTCAAAATTTCTGAAAACATTATGGAAAATACTTCAGCTCACGAGCTACGTTTTGTCTTTTGGAAGTATCCTCAAATTCGGATCATAAGAAGGTTCCAAAATTCGAGCAAAAAGCTATGTATTGTGGGACTGCAAAGGTGTTTATGTGGGACCCTTTTTGGTTGAATTCTCCTTATACATCCAAAGGTGAGCCCCCCATGAGCCATGCCATGACCTAAGGAATCCAAGTGGCCCTTGGCACATGCATGGATGATGAATTTTGATGAATAAAAAACAATTGCACATGATAGACCTAGTGCTTGGATTTTTCCTAGCCCTTGTCTTTATGAGCACATGGTGTATGGAAAAAATATGTGCAGGACCCGTGAAGGAAAATCATGATAGGAGTATTTTATTTTGTTTTTGGGTGAAAGAGTAAAATATGCAAGTGAGAAAATATATAGTGAAAGTGAGTGACAGTGTAGAAACAAATTTCGACTTCCACGAGGGTGCGGGATGAAATATATGGGTTTATTTTGTAAAAATAAATATGATGGGTATGTACACACTAACATAGAAATATTTCATGCCATGAAAGGATGCAAAGAGATTTATAAAAATGCACACTTAGGTGTGATAACGCACACCTAGGAATATATATTTATACAAAAAATTTGAGAAAAAAAACCCTTTATACTTAGGTCCTTTATTTGATAAAAAAATATTTACATATAAAGAGGACCGTAATATTATAAATTATTTTTTTGTCTCCTAGCCCAATGACTCGCTCAATGATTTGATATTAAAAAATATGATAAAAACCTAAACGCACGCACACTATTTATAATGAAAAAGCGAGCCTAGTCATTGTGCTAGGGTGTTTTTGTGGGGTGAAGTGGCTTCTTAAAATTATTTTATGAGAGCCGAAAAACGGCTATCAGTACAAGGAGTCATAAATCCATATCAAAAGCATCAACTTTTGATGATGGATTTGATTGATTTACTCTCAATGAGAGGAGAATGGGTAATGGACCTCTTTGCAGGGACATGCACTACAACTGTTAGTGCATTGAAGCCAGGCCGAAATGTGGTTGCTGTGGAATGTGATCCACTTCAAGTCAAATTTATTGAGCAACGAGTCACAGCTCTTAAGGAGTTACCAGATGAGTTCCAAGAGGTGGGAATGAAAAGCGTGACATCTGATCCTCGCTTCTTTGATGCATCTGGAGAGCCACAACCTCCAATTGGTAGTGAGAAAGTTGGGGAGATAGTTGATCTTGTGGATTTTGAACCAGATAATGTAGAGGTTGAGGAGCAAGCTAGTGACACTCCTCTTCAATAACTTCAATGGGAGAGGAGACAAGGAATGAGGAGGAAGAAGATCTTCCCATTCAAGCATAGTTTTTATGACTTTAAACTCATCGAACTATGTTTATGTTCAAAAACTTGACATTTTGATGTGAAGATACTTATTTTGATTTGTGCCTTTTATTATTTGCTTAAATTCTCAATGTTTCAAGTTTATATGGCATGTGATGGAGTTTCATTGTAAGAATAAAGATTTTTTGAGCTTGCTTGGAGAAAATCCATGCATGCAAGCCCAATATCTTCACATTTATCTTGAATGTTCTTCGTATATCTAATGCTTATGTAGTTGTGAAAACACTATGTCTATGAAATTTGATATGTAGAGTGACAATGTTGGTTAAGGACTACATTAAGATCAAAAAATTTGTTTTTATGGCCAATTTTAGAAACTAGAGAATTGTAGGTTGTGCTTATGTTGTCTCTTTTATTAAAATAATTAGCTTTTTTTAAAGATCAAGAATCCATCAAGTAGTGCTTTAATATAGTAATATGACAAACTAGCTTTTTTTTTAAAAAAAACTCTTTTCTATAATGCATTTTTCTACTTAAAAAGTGCTCTTTTTTATGTTGTGAAATTTTGGATGCACCCTTGCAAATGACAACTCACGACTCGTGCTACTTTTTTATGACTCCCTGTTCCACGGCCTAATTTCATCATAACTAGGAATTTACACTTTCAAATTAAAAACTAAGCATAGACGGGGTATTGGGGCATCATCGCTAAGCATTTAAATGCATTCTGAGTCGAAAACAACTAGGTCAAAAATCCACTGTTGTTTTTGGCACTTGACTTAAAGTGGGATTTGAGACCATAAGCATATGTGCTTAGGTCTTGTAAACATGTCCTAGAAGTTTCATTACATTTGGATGTCATTTGATGCTGCAACGGATGTGATTTGTTTGTCGATTAGTGATTGGCTTTTAGTGATTTCTATCACTTGAGTGTAGCTTGAGCTAGATGCGAGTTGTTAGTTGTTTTTCGAGAGATTGACACCCTCTTGTAGCCTCTATGCATTAGTCAAGTCAGCTTCATCCCATGGATTGACAATTTAATCGTGGTTCTCGCTAATACTGCAATAAGATAGGGTAGTGAGGTTAGACACACGTCCCATAGCTAGAATTAGGGTTGTAGGGACTCACACACAGGTTGGAGAAGATGATGAAGCTTAAGGTGCACAACAGAGAGTATTGCGTATTGTGCAATAGAAAGATTAGTTAGACCTAGAGTGATGGGTGTATATACAATGCACGAGGGGAAAAATCTCCTAGTGAGGGAAAAAGTGCCCTGGTAGTTCTAAGTGTGTTCAGACATATCACTACCACATATGGTAACAAATCCCCCTGGGGAGTGATGCGATGAACGAGAGCCAGTATATAGTGTATAGCAAAGTGCCACGCCCTAAGGACATGATCAATCGTCAAAGGGGCTTTGCAAGAAATTTTGAACTTCTCATGAGGAAATACCTTTGTGAACAAATCTGCAAGGTTGTCTAGTGTCGACACAGTAAGCCAAGCCGATCTCTCATGTTGAGAGTCTCTCCCTGACATAGTGATAATGCACCTCAATGTGCTTTGTGCGATCATAAAAAAGTGGGTTCCTCACAACTGCTAATGCACTCTGAATGATAGTGTGGATGATGTTTGCAGTGTCCTGTCCAACACCCAAATCAGTCATAAGGCATATGAGCCATACACACTCAACTGTAGCTATGAAGACTGCCATGTACCTAGCCTCACAACTAGAAGTGACCACACTAGGTTGCTTCTTGCTCAACCACAATATACATGAATTTTCCAAAAAAGATTGAAAATATGTGGCAATGATCCCCTGTTGGGATAAAACAACCCAAGATGTAAAGTGCCACTCAAGTAGTGAAAGATCCTTGTGACAACATGCCAATAGACCCTAGATTGTGCATAAATCTACCAACATGTGAGACTGCAAATTGAATATCTAGCCTTGTATTTTATACATAAATAAGGCATCCAACAATAGCCTGATGAAGACTTACATATTCGACCTCGTATTGCATACATAAATAAGGCATCCACAACAACATGATGAAGAGTGACATCCAAAACATCTCTAGAATCATGAAAACTCGATTTAAAATATGTTTCCATTAGTGTAGCAATAGGTTCACAGTCCTCAAGTAGAACTTTATATAGTGATGTCTCTATGGATCTTGCTTGACACAAAGAAATACCTCCATCACACTGCATAAATTGTATACCAAAGTAACAAAAGCAAAAGTCCCAAGACTTTCATATTGAGAATAAAATTCAATTCAACCTTGAATTCAATAATGTGTGTCTTATCTATACCAGTAATCAGTAATCATCTTTATACAAAAGGAAGATGAGATATACATCGCCCTCATGTTTGACATACAAAGTTCTTTCAGCTTGACTGTTACAAAAGCCTTACTTTCTCATACCAAGCACAAGGAGAACGATTTCAAATTTATAAACCCACATTGTACCAATGGATTTTTTTTCCAAGAGGCAAAGCACATAAAGTCCATGTTTCATTTTCTATAAGTGCATCATATTCAGATTCCATTGCAACCATTCAATTTTTTGAATTTTGTGCTTAATCAAAAGAAAGATGCTCCTCTTCATCACAGAAACTAGAAACAACAAAATCATAACAATCTAATGCATATGATGCATGGCAAGAATCAAAATGAGTATGACTAGATATATGAGCATCTAGTTTCTCTCTAATTTACTATCGTGCAAAGTATGCACTAGCCATTTTGGCATATCCCTAGCCTCTTCATTTCCATTCCATTCCACATTGAGTACATCATGCACATCTGCATCAATAATATGATGATTTTTAAAACGAGTTTGTAACTTTTTTGAAACCCCCATAGGCTGTACGTTTGCCTCATTGGAACTTACATTCAAATTTCCACCATTGAACAAAGGCAACAAAGTGTCATAAATGTCCTACGAGCTTATATTATTGTCTCTCGTACATGATAACAAAGGCTGAACAAAATCTTCCACAAATACATCTCGTGAAACCAAGATATGTTTTTTCTTGGATGGTATAACATTTAACCTTTGCTTTTAGGACTGTAACTAACAAAATGCATTTGATAGCTTTATTATCCAATTTTTTGCATTGTGTTAATGAAACCAAAGCATAACCTAAACAAACAAAACTGTGCATGTGATCAATGGATGGCTTCTTATCATGCAATGCTTCATAAGGAGTCTTAGAGTACAAATCTTTAGTCGAATACTTGTTAAGTACATAGGTAGCACACATGATAGCATCCTACCAAAATGAATGTGGTAAAGCTTGAATCTCGACCATACATTGCCATCTTTGTAAATGACCTGTTTTTCCTCTCAGCAACACCATTTCATTGAGGTGTATATGGCACTCTACATTGGTGTTTTATCCCATGAATATCTAGAAATGCACTAAATTCATGAGACATATACTCCCCTTCTCAATCTAAATAGAGGGTGCCCATAGTACATTTAGAGACATTTCCAGTCCCATAACCAAACGTTGCTTGAAACACATGAACACTTTGGACTTATTTTTAAGTAGATACACCCAGGCATGCCTTGAGTAATGATCAATGAAAGTTACAAAGTACAAGTAATTACCCAAGGATGGAGTTTGCATCGGCCCACAAACATCACTATGCACAAGTTAGCCCTTACTGAACCATCCTTTGGAAACTTTGAATGTTGCATCTTACTTAAAATACACCCTTCACAAACATGCTTAGAAGGTGCTTCGAGTGTTGGCAAAGAAGAAACCATATCAAATTTCTGCAAATGTAGAAAACTTGCAAAATTCAAATACCCCCCAAAATGTGCATGCCAAAGTTTGGCATTTGAAACAACATCTGACTCCACAATTGCATTTGCAAATTACTGCCCACACTTGTCATGAAAAGTGATATTAAATAGCCCACGTCACAAAATGCTAGATTCAACAATTTCATTTACCAAAGCTAAGATCATGAACTGTACATCTGTCATCCATGAATTTGACAACAAAATCAAGTCTTGCAAGTGCATATACAAACAAAAGATTCTTTTCAATCCATAGTACATAAAGTGCATCGACAAGTGTGAAAGAATTGCCATTCAAAGCAGTTAGCACAATATTTTCAACCCCTTGACCAGATAAGAGGCATTGTTGGCACAAGTGATCGTATTCCCATGAGGGACAGCCTCAAAAGAGAGGCAAACAAGCCACGATGCAAAGTAGTGTGCTTTGTAGCACCACTATCAAAGTACCAAATATGTGACTCTACAACATGTGACATACATGCATCATGGACATAAGGATCATAAGTACAATATGCACTAAATGCCCATTCTTCATCTAGATCAACATCAAAAATCTATTTATAGAAGATTCTACAATAACTGCACCGATAGTAGATCCAACCTTTTTCTTCTTGGTTTCTTTTGACTTCAACTTAGAAAATTGCTTTATCTAGTGATCATTAGCCTTGCAATGATTGCAACACATCTTCTTCTTGCCTTTTTTACTAGAATTCCTAGACAAGTTTCTACCAGTAGAAGCACTAGACACATGTGATCTGCTACTCATAAAAGAATCACGGAAAGTGGTCGCATTGCTACTACCACTTTCTCTTTGAGCTGCAACAAAGCCTCTTCAACTACACATTGTTTATCCCAGTGACTCTTGTATAGCAATGTGCATAGTGCATCAAACTTGATAGCTTGAGGGTTTCCTTGGGTCATAAGTCTCCAAGTACTAGCAAAAGTCTGGTAAGAGTCTTAAAATGCATCAAGAATAGTCTGTACAAGTGAACTGTCAAAAATAACTTCACCTATAGAAATGAGTTCTCATTGATATCTTTGATACTAGCAAGAAAAGTGTCTGTCATCTTCCTCTTTCATAATCTTTGACTCCGGGTGTTTATGCAGCAATGCAATTTTAGCCTCATTATGACTTGCATAAAGCCCAGTCGGAGTATCCCAACACTATTTTTCTCATTTTGTTGAGCAAACATGAGGAGTAATAGTGTGCTTCATAGATAATGCAATCAAGGCATGGGCCTGTGCATCTCTAACATCCCAACGAGTTTGCTCAATTGCAGGCAAACAACCTTAGCAGTAACATATATGCTAGAACTCGTAACATCCTCAAATGAGCCTGTATCCACAAAAGGAGAATAGAAATCAATGCATGTAGAATAACGTTTGAGATGCCCTTTGACAAAAGAACACGCGTCACCATGTAAGCCCACACTATGTAGCAATCCCCATCCAATTTATCCTCAGCAACAAACATCTGTGTTGTTGTTAGTTGGCGAGTGACTGTACTTAAAGTGAAAACTACCCCAAAAGAGGAAAAACAAAGAATGACTAACATGTGCTGTATAGCACAATCCGAAGAGTATTGTAAGGGACTTGTTCTACAAATTTGCACTAACAAAAATTCTACACAAAAGGACAAAATTGCCTATACAATACTACTTGTAGTGGAAACAAAGGTTGAAATGAGCTCGAATCATAATTATGGGCCCGAACTATTGGTCAACCTATTGATGCTCTCCGAAGCTCGCAAAAAATATGAGAATGTGAGCGAAGGGGTGCTAGCAACAGTACCAAGAGGATGTGACCTACTCTAATACAAATTGTTGGAATAAGGGTTACAGGGACATGCACACACCTTAGAGAAGATGATGAAGCTCAAGGCACACAACAAAGAGTGCATTGCTTGGTGCACAAAGAGAAAGATAAGTTAACCCTAGAGTGATGGGTGTATATACAAAGCACAAGGGAAAAAACCTCCTAGTGAGGGAAAACGTTCCCCCGCGGTCCTAAGTGTGTTCACACACATCACTACCACATATATGGTGATAGTGTAGGCTTTATGAAAGTAGCCATACATGATATAGGGTATCACATGCACAAAGACATAGGTGTTAATGAGATGGCTATACAAAAGACATCGTGGAATATGGATAATGTAAAAGATATGGAAAACAAGGTTTGAGAAATATAAATCGTCTACTTATTGCCAGAAATGAATTCCCACAATGGCTAAATTTAGGTGCATTTACCTATTACACGGCTCTCAAGAGGTGCTAGTCTTGTAGACTACCAATGGGTACTCCTTCACTAATCTCTTATATTCATAACTTTACTATCTCTAGGCATCCAATCAATGTGGTAGGAAATTATGCATACTTATGCTTCATTAGAGCATCTAAAGGTCAAATACAAAC
This sequence comes from Adiantum capillus-veneris, assembly GCF_014529385.1. NCBI lineage: Eukaryota > Viridiplantae > Streptophyta > Polypodiopsida > Polypodiales > Pteridaceae > Adiantum > Adiantum capillus-veneris. The sequence continues at coordinate 102,703,622 of NC_140933.1, read as the reverse complement.
ACTACTCTTACTTGGCACTTGCTACACTAAGTACTGCTTAGCACCTTATAACTTTCGGTTTTATTGCAATGCATTCTATGATGGTTTGACCACCTTCGACCTCAACAACTTGCTAGAAGGGATTACAAATATTGCCAAAATAATTTTCACATGATTTATAGCTACCACCAAACCTTAAGTAGTTATTTCCCACAAAACAATTAATGTGCTACATTGATAAGTGACAATAGACTTGTTGATACATTGATAAGTGATGGGACAATTGTGCTAGGCTACAAGAAATTCATACTTGCAATTATTGATCTACCCTTCACACACATATCTATGATCTATTCTTGATTTATGACAATAATATGGCCCAAAAAAGATTTGAAAATAAGCAACTACCTATCCAATCACATCACCCAATACTTTGGCATGAGCATGTAACATCTTTGTATGACAAACCTGGTGGGAAGAGAAATCTTTGTTCCTTCCATGTGTACCCTCCTCAAAGAGTCTATGTAAGTTTCATTTGTATGCGCCATGGGGCATAAAATACCCTTTTTCATTTGGAGTTTCTCTTTAGTCATTAACCCTAATCCACTTGAATAAGTGTCATCTGTATGCGCCATGGGGCATACACCCTTGTTCATTTGGAGTTGCTCATTAGTAATTAACCCTAAGACACTTGAATAACTAATGGGGGCCATCTAAAGCAGCCAAAATCATTCCCTTTACTCTCTATGTAATTCCCACTAATTATAGAAAACCCTAGCTACTTTAGCCCCTTCATAAATGGGCCATCTCTACTCACTTGATTTTTGTGCATTGTTTCCACTTCTTGACTTGATCAAGTAGTCTTTATTTCTTTATTATGTCTTGTATTAGTCACATTTTGATTAGTGTTTAAGATTTTTTTTAATTTTCTTTGAATATGTTATTCGTAATATGAGTGCTACACTGGTTTACCCACCTTAATGTTTAACAGTTGGTATCAAAGCTAAACTAGAGTTAGTATCTTCTAATCCTTCTGATCCTAGGACCTAATATATGCTAGGCCACTTCTTGATATCTTTCATCTCTCATTGGCTTTGAGTGATTTTCCTTAGGCCTAATTAGTCACTCTAATAATCCTTGACTAGTCAACTCAACCCTAAAAGAGTTCCCCAATTCTTCCTTACTTTCTAGGAAAAAGTGGTACCTAGTTCACCCTCTACATCACGGATTGGTTCATGCATTCAACTATAAAGTTCTTCTTCCACTCTAGAATCACCCTCCTACCATGCTAAACATGTCAATTAATGGTAGGATTCTCAAATATTTGTTAATAAATCTTAGCAATGGAGTTTTGCAGATGACAAGTAATTGGCTTCATTCTCCAAGTTCAAAGCAGATTGGAGCAGTTCCTATGATATGAATTTGTACCCTTGAGAACTTTGTATCCTCCCAAATTTCAAGCTCAAAGGCTCTATATGATGCACACCCAATCTTCCCAAATCTTTGGTTCTCTGTTAAGCTACACATAGTTTTGGAATCATGTTTAATGATTAACTAACTTACTAATTACCCCATAACAAATGCATGTAGAGTATTGTTAGCTTGATTTGATCCTTCCACTGATATGCTTGTAGTAATTCTCATCATTGGTGATGAAATTTCTTTAAAAGTCTTGTAAAAGAGGTGGAAATTGCCCTACTTAAAGAGTAAGACCACTCCTCACTCATTCCTTGCATAATCACTATGGGAAACAAAGGCATTGAAAAGTTGAAACGAGCTAGTTTTCATACTTGGCAGATCAAGACCCAAGACTGCATGATGAAGAAAATCCTTAGGGTGTTGTCAAGCCCATGAAAACCAATGAAATCATACACACAAGGGTTTCCTACGCACAATTGCAAAAAAGGGATGAGCAAGCACTTGGAATTATCTTCATAGCAGTGGATGATAGCTATGTGCATGAATAATGATTCAACCTTCAAAGCTTGGCAAAATATGGAGAGGTTTTTTGGTGCCAACACCAAGAACTCTAAGGAAATTGTCTCTTTTCACTTAATGTTTCAGGGAGGAGAGGATGAGGCTGGCCTTGTCATTAAGCTAAGATCTATTTTCACTTAGTCATTCTACTTGGAGTGCATTTTTGAAGAAGAAGACAAGGTGGCAGTGTTACTCGAAGGTCTTCAATCAAGACAACGGGGACTTGACCAACTAGTCACTATCCTCAAGGAAAATGAGCCCATTCCAAAACTTGATGATGTCACCTTTTCACCAAGAAGAGAAGAAGATCCTCAAGAAAAAGAATAAGGCAACTAAGGTATCAGTCTATGATGAAGAAGAGGCCTCCACACGTGGAACTTATGTTGTCTCTTCGAAGGGGAGAATGTGCCATGAATGTGGCAAGTTAAGTCACTATGCAAAGGACTGCATTTCAAAGAGCACTTGCCCTCACTTTAGAAAGATAAATCACCCACTATCCAAATTCTTCCACAAGGACAGAGGGACATGCTCCAAAGGCAAAGCAAAGCTTCATGCGATAGAAGAAGACCAAGATTCTTACAATCATTTTACTCATGATTTAGGCAGTGATGCATTGTAAGTGTTTATGTGTTATATGGTCCCTACTTTTGTTGCTTTCCCTTCATCATTGCCAAGGTAGCCATGTTGTTGTGGGTAGCTATGTTTTCATAGTTGGCTAGCCCATGTGTTTTGCTAGCCTTTTGCTTGAGGGGAGGCATTGTGATAGTCTCTAGGATGACTTGTCGTCTCAAGGGCCATTGTCATAATGTCATGTTGTTTGCTACTCACAAGGAATTTTAGAGGAGGAATATTGGGAAGAGAAATCTTTGTTTCTTCCTTGTGTTCTCTCTCCAAAGAGTCACCAACACTAAGCCACTTGGATAGCTCATGGGGTTTAGCCAAATCAGCCCACAATGACCCCTTTGTTCTCTCCATTAACCGCCTGCAATTGTGGGAAACCTATCTACTTTGGCCTCTTCATAAATGGGCCATCTCTAGTATGCCTTGTATCCAATTTCATGAGTTGATTAAGTAGTTTTCATTTCTCTATTACATCTTGTCTTAGTCGACTCTTGATTAGTGTTTGAGCACTTGTTTAAGTTTCTTTCAGTCATGTCAGTAGTAATATTAACTCACCCACCTTAATTCCAGGTTTAAGTTTCTTTTAGTCATGCCAGTAGTAATATTAACTCTACACTCTTTACCCACCTTAATTCCAAGCCAATCTAGTACGTCTCCACAATTTCGAAAAAAGAAAAATCCCTTCAAAACACCTACAGTGCATAAGTGAAGGGTAAGTTTAGGAAATGAAAAGCCTAGTGAAAGTGGAAAGTCAAAAGACTTTGCATGTCTATATGTAAAGAGTTGGTCGAGCCTCATGCTATGTGTGCATTAGTTTCTTTGCACTATGTCTACTTAATTCATGATTTTTTCATTAGGTCTCCCCAATCTCAGAAAAAATAAAAATTCTTTCAAAACATATTAAGTGCATAAGTGAAGGGTGAGTTTAAGAAATGAAAAACACAGATGAAGGTGGAAAGTCAAAAGACAAATGAAGATGGAAAGTCAAAAGACCCTTTGTGTCCATATAAATAGGTGTTTCTTTGCTCTTTCATTTTTCCTTTAGCGTTTTCTTCTAAGTTCTCTTTAGCGTTTTTCTCTCTCTCTCTCTCTCTCTCTCTCTCTCTCTCTATATATATATATATATATATATATATATATATATATATATATTGTATCCGTCCTTCCTAGATGATACTCTTGCAAATCTGCGTGCCTTATCATTATGCCCTCAACATTATCTCCAGAAATATTGTAGCATTTTCTTCATTGAATGCATGGCGCTTGATGCAATTGGTCGATTACATTCTGGGAGGGCCCATGGCCTTGCGATAGAACATTTTCTATATGCAAAAGATACACTAGCAACGATCTTAGTCCTTATGTTCAATAAAGCTATTTGTATGGGTTTTCTAGCTAGTTGGATAGAGAATGTTATTTTGCCTTTACTTAAGAGTGGAAATCCTACTATGCCTATACATTATCATGATTCGTCGCTATTTGACCAAACTTTATGGATCTATTTTGGAGCATGAGATTAGCCATTGGGCCGAGAGGTATGGACATAAAATGATGGGACAAGTTGCTTATAGAAGAGCTACACCACCTTGGGCCATACACTCACTCTAAGAGCCCTAATTGAGGAGGGTCACACATGAGGAGGGAGAATATGTTTTGTGGATTTTTGTGAAGCATTTGAGATCGTGCCACATTGCAAGACTTATGAAAGAATTGCAAGATAATGGTGCACCGATAGAGATGAAATGGGGTATATGTGAGTCAATGATAGGAAGAGTATGTGATCTAGGGGTCTTTCAAATATTCACTTTACAACTCTACATAGATAAAATCTTGCACTATGTAGACAAAAAGGGAGGCCAGGGGTGTGTTTGGCTAGAGTGTTGATTATTGGTCTTATTTTATGCAAATGATATCTCCTTATTACATCTTGGGAGGTATCACAACAACATTTGGTAGCATTTATCCTTTTGTGCAAATGGAGACATCCCGGTGAACTGTGACAAAACTTAAGATATTCACCACACAAGCATGGGTAACTAATAAGTGCAATTCACATTTCAAGGAGACCAAGTTGAGTGTGTAAGATCCTATTATGATGGATGGCAACATATGGAAAGGCTGCTTGTGCTTGTGATTGCATGTCTGATTCATGGAAGTCACCAGTATTGCATGAGACTGTAAGGGACTCCAACGGTCACCAAGGCACTCTTCCAAGCAATTGCTCGTCGGATAGGGGAGCTATCCTTTTCGAGATATCTCCCCTTAGCTCTTACATCGTCCACGCAACTTCTTGGTCTCCAAACAAGTTGCTTGGAGGATGCACATAGTATTGGTATGCAGATGCACATGTGGTTGGCTGCACATGGCTTGAGTATTGATACGGTCCTCCGTTTTTATTACAGCCTTGATTACCCTTTTACCACACTGAATGGGTTAATTATACACACTGCACACATGGACACACACATCTTGCATGGTACCAAAGGTGCTAGTCCACAGATATTTAGCTCCTCACATTCTTTGAGACAAAAGACAGGCAGATATGCGGGCATATCACAAGAAGATCACATTTGTTTTTCTTGCCAGAAGCGCGCTTTGGAATATATAAAGAGAAGCCAAAAAATACAACTTGTGAGCCCAAGGGACTCATAGCAGATAACCTTACGACAGTTTATCAGGGTAGGATGACCATGAAAGGCCGAGATACATTCCCATGGGCTGATCTGACCATATGATACACTACTAAAAACCCCACACTCTGGGATAGGTTCTTTCTGGATTTGATCCATGACCACCTACAACTCAGTCTCTCCTAACAGTAACTGCTGCCATGAGGGTTGGAAGCCACTATGGGCCGATTGAAGAAACAACTGATGAAGAGCAGAAATTTCCTCAGTCATAAATTTGCATCAAGGACATAACCCTTGCCCAATGCCCATCTTTAGAAGTTTGGTTCCTGTCTAGACAGCCTACTCCATAATGAGCCAGAGCAGAACCGCCTTTTTGGGGTGAACCCCAACTGCCAGATGCTCCGAAACTTTGAGGCCGCCCAAAACCCACGGTCCTTGTCAAATAACCATTTTCTGTCGAGAGGAGCATTATATACACTATTGAACAATTTATTACGAGATCCAAGGAGGTACCACTCTCTTTTTCGTTAAGGCTTTGGACCATGGTCTGAATCATGTGCTTTGAAGATCATAGATAGATGCCTTGAGCTTTATCTATTGGAGAGCTTAAGCATCACAAAGAGTTTCTATTAAAGCGTCAACAAGAGAGCTGTAGGTTGCGTGCTGCCAACATAGAGAGCCATCCCATACTTCTTCACAATATTGCAACCTCAACCGTCTCCACTCCCTCATCCGCTAACCTACAATCAAGAATGCCCGTTTAGAGTAGTAGCATTGGACGAAGCCATTGTCAGTCCTCGTTTATGCCTTCCACGTTATCACGAGATTTGAGCCTTCATCGCCCGGCATGGGAGGAATAATGCAAGATGACTTGGTGGTCTCTCCCTCTCAAGGAAACCCTGATGGAGACACTAATCTGCACAAAGAACGCTCCAATGAATTCACCAACTATAGCCTATCACTATAGCGTCACTCAAGAGCTTTTCCATTTCCATTCTAGCAAGGGATTACGTTACGATCATGCCTCATTTCATTACATTTTATGAGGACATCATCATTAGTTGTACCTTGTTCAGGTCATGGGCCATTTTGGCCTATAAGACATCAATATATCTTTCTTAATCTATCAGTTTACAGCTTGCTATTTGAAGCGAGTAACTAGTGACCACCTATCACAAGTTACCAGCCACTTTACCAAAGAACCACTTACAACATTCCTGTTTTAGGCTGAACTTGGCACTGAAATTCACAGCAATGTACATATTTGAGCACATACCTGCACCTCAGAATGCAAGAGCATCCAGATTGATACCAGCATCAGAAAGAAGCTAACACAGTCAGGAAGTGCATGTTCCATAAGGATTGGAGAGCCCTGTAAGAATGTTTGAACGTATAGCTGTAATTTAATGTATGTTTGCAAACAGATAAAAGCGGCGCCATCTTATCACTGAGATGATCAGTGTGAAAACGCAATGGACATTGATCTTGCAACATACTCAATCCTATATTAAGTGACTTTTTCCGCTAATGATGCAGATTCCAAAAGCTCAGAAGCCCCCCTTACCACGCAATCTAGCTTAGTAGCTTCAAGCTTCTTAGTATCTTCATGCATGGCACCAGCTGCATATATATTACTCATACTAACATAAGCAACAGCTGATTTCTTATCCAGGAGTATTGCATGCTCAAAGGCCAATTTACCAAGAATCATGTTTCCTGATTGCAGGCTAGTACTCAATAATGAGAACCATGCTGGAAGATAACGTGAACAAGACAGCTTATCTATCATTGACACGGCCTTTTCAAAGTGCCCTGTGCGACCAAAGAGATGCACCATACATGTATGATGCTCCAAAACAGGGGCTAGGCCATAGCCTCTTCTCATTGTCTCAATGTACATTTGGCCCTTCTCAGCTGCCCCAAGACTGCTGCAAGCTTTTAAAACACAGGTTAAGGTTACGACATCTGGTGACAGGCCCGTACACCGCATCTGCTCAAAACACTTAAGTGATTCCTCACCATACCCATGGTGGCAATATCCCGCAATCAGTGCAGTCCAAGAGACTAAATCCTGAAGAGAAAGCTTGTCAAATACCTCTTGTGCCTTCACCAGTGCACCACAATTTGCATACATGTCAACCAGTGCACTTCCAAGAATGCTCACATTTCCCAAAACACCCTCTCTAGCGATCTCAGTGTGTATCTCTTTGCCCCTTTCAACTGCTCCCATACTGCCACAAGCTTTCAGGACGAAAACAAAGGTAACTGCATCAGGAGTGATGCCTTCATGCTTCATCTGTGCATAAGACCTAAGTACATTTCCTTCATCCTCCTGTTGACCGTATCCCGTTATTAATGCATTCCAGGAAACTACATTTCGGAAAGGAAGCTCATTGAATACATGCTGAGCTTTCACAAGAGAGCCACACTTCGCATACATATCCACCAATGCATTCCCAAGCACAATATCTTCTTGAAGCAGCCCTTTTCGAAAGACCTCAGCATGTATTGCTTCACCCATCTCGGCTGCTCCTAATGTGCCGCAAGCTTTCAAAATACAAGAAAAGGTCCTTGAATCATAAGAAAGACCCTCGTATCCCATCTGTTCAAAGCACGACATTGCCTCCTCACAACGCCCATGTTGGCAATATCCTGCAATCAAAGCGTTCCATGAAGCTATATTATGACAGGGAAGCTTGTCAAACACCTTTTCAGCCTTTTTGAATTCACCACACTTGGCATACATATCTACCAAGGCAGTACCAAGCACACTATCGTCTCCCAAAGACCCCTTAATTCCTCCAAGGTCGTCATGCACTTTCTTGCCCCACTCATACGCTCCTCGGCTGCCACAAGCCTTTAAGATACAAAGAAAGGTTATCACATCAGGAGAAAAACCCTCCTGCTTCATCCGTTCATAGCAAAGAAATGCTTCCTTATAACATCCACGTTCATAAAAACCAGAAATCAGTGCATTCCAAGATGCTACATCCCTGACAAGAGACTTGTCATACACTTGTTGTGCCTCTGTAAGTGTTCTGTCTGCATCCTCACGCATGCCAGCAGCTGCATAAAGATTACTCAAGCAGATGTAAGCAACTGCTGGATCTCCATCCAATCGAACCACATGATCAAAAGCCAATTTTCCAAGTTTAACATTTCCCCACTTTCGGCAAGCACTTAAAAAAGCAGACCATGCAGGAAGGTAATCTAGACATGGCATCCTCTTGATAATGGCCATGGCCTTGTCAAAGCAACCTGCATGACCAAAAAGGTCTACCATGCAAGTGAGATCCTCTACAGTGGGAATAATGCCATAATAATTTTTCATATACTCGAAGAAAAATTCACCCTGCTTAACAGCTCCTGTGCTGCCACAAGCCTTCAAAAGGCATGCAAAAGTCACTGCATCAGGAGAGAGCCCCTCTTCTTCCATCTCTTCAAACAAGTCAAGTGCTTCTTTGACATGACCATGTTGACAATAAACAGCAATGAGTGCCGTCCAAGAGACTGTGTCTCGAGCACAAAGTCTGTCAAAAACTTCCTTGGCCTTTCCAAGTGCTCCACAATTTGCATACATGTCGATTAGTGCACTCCCAAGCACATTTTCTCTTCCTAGAAAATCTTTTCGAGAAATTTCAACATGAATGTCTAGCCCAATTTCCATTTTCCTCATGCTACCACACGCTTTCAGAACACAAGCGAAGGTAACTGCATTTGGACAAAAACCCTCACGGGTCATCTGCTGAAAACAGCCAAGCGCTTCCTCCTCATGCCCGTGCTGACAATAGCCAGTAATCAGTGCATTCCATGTGGTTACATCTTTGCACAAGAGCTCATTAAAAACTTGCTGTGCCTTGAAGAGTTCACCACACTTGGCGTACATATCAACTAACGCAGTTGATAATACACTATCTTCCCCAAGCAACTTTTCTCTTACTAATTGATCATGTATTTGTCTACCCTCCTCCGCTGCTCCGATGTTGCCACAAGCATTAAGAATGCAAGCATAAGTGACTGCATCTGGAGAGAAGCCCTCATGTTTCATCTGTTGAAAGCATTTGATGGCTTCCTCGCCGTGTCCACATTGACAATATCCTGTGATCAGCACAGTCCATGAGAATATGTTACGAGAAGAAAGTTCACAAAATGCATCATATGCTGCTAAGAGTGCACCACACTTTATGTACATGTCAACCAATGCATTTCCCAACATTACATCTTTTCTTGACGACCTGTCTGTGGAAATAACAGCATGAACTTCTTTGCCTTTATCTGCTGCTCCTATGCTACCACAGGCTTTCAAAATGCAAAGCAAGGTTACTCTATCTGGAGAAACGCTCTCATTTTGCATTCTCGCAAAACTGCAAAGTGCTTCTCCACCATTATCAAGTTGACAATAGCCTCCTATAATGGCAGTCCAAGAAATGACATTCCGAACAGGCAGATCATCAAAGACCTGTTGTGCCATTGTAAGAACACCACACTTTGCATACATATCCACCAACGCATTCCCAAGCACAACATCGTTTCCAAGAAAACCCTTTCTTGCAATTTCAGCATGAAACTCTGAGCCTCTCTGTACTGCTTGTATGCTACCACATGCTTTCAAAATGCAAGCAAAGGTCACTGCATCTGGCGAGAGGCCTTCATGTTGCATGCGTTCTAAGGATGTGATTGCAAGCTCACCATGCCCATGCTGGGCATGTCCTGCAATCAGTGCATTCCAGGCCACAATATTCTGCACTGGAAGCTCATCAATTACATGTTGTGCCTTGGCAGCTGCTCCGCATTTACCATACAGATTAACTAAACTGCTGCCTATGGAAAGGTTTATCTCCAGCAATCCACTTTTAACAATATCTGCATGCAGCTGGCTGCCTCTGATAAGGTCTCTATGCTTGGTACAATCCGCGAGGCGGGTCAAATACACAGCACCTTCTTGAATCCTAGGGTGGTCGCCAACGGCCCGCTTGAATTGACACATCGGAACCTCCTTGTGGTGCAGTGAAGAATGAAACACGGGAAGCAAATGCTTCACATAGATGGTAGGCGATACACAGAGACAGCGCTTGGTGAAACATGATGCGAGCTGGAGTCTGCACAGACGCACAGAGAGGTGGAAAGAAAAGAACACGGTTATGTCGTTGGGTCTGTGCTGCTTGCTAGACTCCACATCGGCTAATATAGCCAACTCCTTGTAGCAATGCAATGGTTTGCCGTCATGCTGGTGTAATTTTTTAATGTTTTTAGCTTTTGAAATTATAAGTGAAATTTTAGCTGACCGAGCTCGTTCCAATGGAGAGGGAAAATTACAGCCTTAGTAGTAATGCTCAGTACAAAAAATAGATACAAAATCATCATTTTAAATTTGATCCTCCAAGATACCTGCAATTCTATGATGGTAACATATGGCTACTCGTACTCGGTCCAAAATCGAACAACCCATTAATTAATTGGGAAGATTCCCTTTTTCCCCAGATCAAAAAGTTGAAGTCTCTCCATTGTCCCTGGTTCCTGCGCGCGGTCCCCCACACACACCATGGCCCCCCACCTCGTCGTTGCGCTTGCCATCGCTGTCGTTGCGACCCTGGTGCCCTCCTTCCCGCACCATCGCTATGGCATACTCCCATGGGCTCCACAGAGCAAGACGCAGGGAGCGTTGTTTGGCTCTCCTCATGTCCCCAGCATGCTCTGGTCTTCAACTTGCAGACAAACACAGAGAGAGAGAGAGAGAGAGAGAGAGAGAGAGAGAGAGAGAGAGAAAGACAGTTGCCACCCCATCTATGAGACAGAGATTGCATCGCTTGAACCATGCCTTGCCCTGCAAACGAAGGCCTCACAAGCCTCTCTCTCGCATGCACCCTGCACCTCCCAAGCAAACTATCGCCATCAACCCATGTTGCTGCCGTTCCCCAGTAATGGTTGCGTGTGTAAACTCCTGCCTCTTCTCTGGATCCCAAGGCACACTAATCTGTCGTGGTCTACAAGACGACACTCACGCGTTCCTTATTCTGCGTAAGCACCAACATAACGGGTTTTTGGCATTCTCTCTCAGCTGCCGGGACGCTGAGCCATTGTCCCTAGCTCACATCTTCGACGTACGCACTACGATGATACGATCCACATGAAAAAATATGCCTGTTTACCTTTCTCTCTCTCTTCCATGTGTTCTCCCCCACTCTTTTCCCCCTCAAGCCATACAAAGCATCAAACAAGATTCCATCTAATAGACCCCGTTTCAAAAATTGAGCAGGCCTACTTGCAATTCAGAGCTTTTGCTTTTGATGGGAAAAGGGCTAGCAAAAATACTCAAAATAGTGAGGTTTTCTTAGAAGGGTGCTTGAGTGAGTCTACATTTTTCAATATTTTTATAGATTATTTGAGGTCTCGAAAGAGATCTCATTATCTATTTTGCAATGAGTTTATCTGTTGTAGAG